>NC_139841.1:0-600000 GCF_963691815.1 Echiichthys vipera | reverse complement strand
TATTCTAATGATCCTGCATTATGCTATTCACTAGAGTTCATATTAATCTGATCTTGGGAGGACATCATGGGACATGGGTTTCCAGAGAAGGTCAGTTCAGGAATCTTAATTCACAGTTCTAGAATGTTAAATCAAAGTTCTAGAATGTTAAATCACAATTCTAGAATGTTAAGTCAAAGTTCTAGAATGTTAAGTCAAAGTTCTAGAATGTTAAGTTACAATTCACAAATTTTAAGTCACACACCTGGTATGTTAAGTACACACGAACATATTACTTTGATCCTGAATTATGCTTTTTGCTAGAGTTCATCTTAATATGATCTTGGTAGGTCATCAAGTGACATTAGTTTTCAGACAATGTCGGTTCAAGAATGTTAAATGACAATTCTAGAAGGTTAAGTCAAAGTTCTAGAATTTAAGTCACAATTCTAGAATGTTAAGTCAAAGTTATATAATTTTAAGTTAAAGTTCTAGAATGTAAAGTAACAACTACAGAATGTTAAGTCAAAGTTCTAGAATGTTAAATCACAATTCTAGAATGGTAAGTCAAAGTTCTAGAAAGTTAAATCCCAATTCTAGAATGTTAAGTCAAAGTTATAGAATGTTAAGTTACAATTCTCAATTTCTAAGTCACACACCTGGTATGTTAAGTGCACACAAACATATTACTTTGATCCTGCATTATGCTTTTCACTAGAGTTCATATTAATATGATCTTGGTAGGTCATCAAGGGACATTGGTTTTCAGAAAATGTCGGTTCAACAATGTTAAATGACAATTCTAGAAGATTAAGTCAAAGTTCTAGAATTTAAGTCACAATTCTAGAATGTTAAGACAAAGTTATAGAATTTTAAGTTAAAGTTCTAGAATGTAAAGTAACAACTACAGAATGTTAAGTCAAAGTTCTAGAATGTTAAATCCCAATTCTAGAATGTTAAGTCAAAGTTATAGAATGTTAAGTTACAATTCTCAAATTTTAAGTCACACACCTGGTATGTTAAGTGCACACAAACATATTACTTTGATCCTGCATTATGCTTTTCACTAGAGTTCATATTAATATGATCTTGGTAGGTCATCAAGGGACATTGGTTTCCAGACAATGTCGGTTCAAGAATGTTAAATGACAATTCTATAAGGTTAAGTCAAAGTTCTAGAATGTTAAGTAACAATTCTAGAATATTAAATCACAGTTCTAGAATGTTAAGTCAAAGTTCTAGAATGTTTAGTCAAAGTTCTAGAATGTTTAGTCAAAGTTCTAGAATGTTAAGTAACAATATTGGAATGGTAAATCATAGTTCAAGAATGTTAATTTAAAGTTTTAGGATGTTGAGTCATAGTTCAAGTCACATACCTGGTATGTTAAGTGCACATTAACATATTCTAATGATCCTGCATTATGCTATTCACTAGAGTTCATATTAATCTGATCTTGGGAGGACATCATGGGACATGGGTTTCCAGAGAAGGTCAGTTAAGGAATCTTAATTCACAGTTCTAGAATGTTAAATCAAAGTTCTAGAATGTTAAATCACAATTCTAGAATGTTAAGTCAAAGTTCTAGAATGTTAAGTCAAAGTTCTAGAATGTTAAGTTACAATTCACAAATTTTAAGTCACACACCTGGTATGTTAAGTACACACGAACATATTACTTTGATCCTGAATTATGCTTTTCGCTAGAGTTCATCTTAATATGATCTTGGTAGGTCATCAAGGGACATTGGTTTTCAGACAATGTCGGTTCAACAATGTTAAATGACAATTCTAGAAGATTAAGTCAAAGTTCTAGAATTTAAGTCACAATTCTGGAATGTTAAGTCAAAGTTATAGAATTTTAAGTTAAAGTTCTAGAATGTAAAGTAACAACTACAGAATGTTAAGTCAAAGTTCTAGAATGTTAATTCCCAATTCTAGAATGTTAAGTCAAAGTTATAGAATGTTAAATCCCAATTCTAGAATGTTAAGTCAAAGTTATAGAATGTTAAGTTACAATTCTCAAATTCTAAGTCGCACACCTGGTATGTTAAGTGCACACAAACATATTACTTTGATCCTGCATCATGCTTTTCACTAGAGTTCATATTAATATGATCTTGGTAGGTCATCAAGGGACATTGGTTTTCAGACAATGTCGGTTCAAGAATGTCAAATGACAATTCTAGAAGATTAAGTCAAAGTTCTAGAATTTAAGTCACAATTCTAGAATGTTAAGTCAAAGTTATAGAATTTTAAGTCAAAGTTCTAAAATGTAAAGTAACAACTACAGAATGTTAAGTCAAAGTTCTAGAATGTTAAATCCCAATTCTAGAATGTTAATTCAAAGTTCTAGAATGTTAAATCCCAATTCTAGAATGTTAAGTCAAAGTTATAGAATGTTAAGTTACAATTCTCAAATTTTAAGTCACACACCTGGTATGTTAAGTGCACACAAACATATTACTTTGATCCTGCATTATGCTTTTCACTAGAGTTCATATTAATATGATATTGGTAGGTCATCAAGGGACATTGGTTTCCAGACAATGTCGGTTCAAGAATGTTAAATGACAATTATATAAGGTTAAGTCAAAGTTCTAGAATGTTAAGTAACAATTCTAGAATATTAAATCACAGTTCTAGAATGTTAAGTCAAAGTTCTAGAATGTTTAGTCAAAGTTCTAGAATGTTAAGTCAAAGTTCTAGAATGTTAAGTAACAATATTGGAATGGTAAATCATAGTTCAAGAATGTTAATTTAAAGTTTTAAAATGTTGAGTCATAGTTCAAGTCACATACCTATTATGTTAAGTGCACATTAACATATTCTAATGATCCTGCATTATGCTATTCAGTAGAGTTCATATTAATCTGATCTTGGGAGGACATCATGGGACATGGGTTTCCAGAGAAGGTCAGTTCAGGAATCTTAATTCACAGTTCTAGAATGTTAAATCAAAGTTCTAGAATGTTAAATCACAATTCTAGAATGTTAAGTCAAAGTTCTACAATGTTAAGTCAAAGTTCTAGAATGTTAAGTTACAATTCACAAATTTTAAGTCACACACCTGGTATGTTAAGTACACACGAACATATTACTTTGATCCTGAATTATGCTTTTCGCTAGAGTTCATCTTAATATGATCTTGGTAGGTCATCAAGGGACATTGGTTTTCAGACAATGTCGGTTCAAGAATGTTAAATGACAATTCTAGAAGGTTAAGTCAAAGTTCTAGAATTTAAGTCACAATTCTAGAATGTTAAGTCAAAGTTATAGAATTTTAAGTCAAAGTTCTAGAATGTAAAGTAACAACTACAGAATGTTAAGTCAAAGTTCTAGAATGTTAAATCACAATTCTAGAATGTTAAGTCAAAGTTCTAGAAAGTTAAATCCCAATTCTAGAATGTTAAGTCAAAGTTATAGAATGTTAAGTTACAATTCTCAATTTCTAAGTCACACACCTGGTATGTTAAGTGCACACAAACATATTACTTTGATCCTGCATTATGCTTTTCACTAGAGTTCATATTAATATGATCTTGGTAGGTCATCAAGGGACATTGGTTTTCAGACAATGTCGGTTCAACAATGTTAAATGACAATTCTAGAAGATTAAGTCAAAGTTCTAGAATTTAAGTCACAATTCTAGAATGTTAAGACAAAGTTATAGAATTTTAAGTTAAAGTTCTAGAATGTAAAGTAACAACTACAGAATGTTAAGTCAAAGTTCTAGAATGTTAAATCACAATTCTAGAATGTTAATTCAAAGTTCTAGAATGTTAAATCCCAATTCTAGAATGTTAAGTCAAAGTTATAGAATGTTAAGTTACAATTCTCAAATTTTAAGTCACACACCTGGTATGTTAAGTGCACACAAACATATTACTTTGATCCTGCATTATGCTTTTCACTAGAGTTCATATTAATATGATCTTGGTAGGTCATCAAGGGACATTGGTTTCCAGACAATGTCGGTTCAAGAATGTTAAATGACAATTCTATAAGGTTAAGTCAAAGTTCTAGAATGTTAAGTAACAATTCTAGAATATTAAATCACAGTTCTAGAATGTTAAGTCAAAGTTCTAGAATGTTTAGTCAAAGTTCTAGAATGTTAAGTCAAAGTTCTAGAATGTTAAGTAACAATATTGGAATGGTAAATCATAGTTCAAGAATGTTAATTTAAAGTTTTAAAATGTTGAGTCATAGTTCAAGTCACATACCTATTATGTTAAGTGCACATTAACATATTCTAATGATCCTGCATTATGCTATTCAGTAGAGTTCATATTAATCTGATCTTGGGAGGACATCATGGGACATGGGTTTCCAGAGAAGGTCAGTTCAGGAATCTTAATTCACAGTTCTAGAATGTTAAATCAAAGTTCTAGAATGTTAAATCACAATTCTAGAATGTTAAGTCAAAGTTCTACAATGTTAAGTCAAAGTTCTAGAATGTTAAGTTACAATTCACAAATTTTAAGTCACACACCTGGTATGTTAAGTACACACGAACATATTACTTTGATCCTGAATTATGCTTTTCGCTAGAGTTCATCTTAATATGATCTTGGTAGGTCATCAAGGGACATTGGTTTTCAGACAATGTCGGTTCAAGAATGTTAAATGACAATTCTAGAAGGTTAAGTCAAAGTTCTAGAATTTAAGTCACAATTCTAGAATGTTAAGTCAAAGTTATAGAATTTTAAGTCAAAGTTCTAGAATGTAAAGTAACAACTACAGAATGTTAAGTCAAAGTTCTAGAATGTTAAATCACAATTCTAGAATGTTAAGTCAAAGTTCTAGAAAGTTAAATCCCAATTCTAGAATGTTAAGTCAAAGTTATAGAATGTTAAGTTACAATTCTCAATTTCTAAGTCACACACCTGGTATGTTAAGTGCACACAAACATATTACTTTGATCCTGCATTATGCTTTTCACTAGAGTTCATATTAATATGATCTTGGTAGGTCATCAAGGGACATTGGTTTTCAGACAATGTCGGTTCAACAATGTTAAATGACAATTCTAGAAGATTAAGTCAAAGTTCTAGAATTTAAGTCACAATTCTAGAATGTTAAGACAAAGTTATAGAATTTTAAGTTAAAGTTCTAGAATGTAAAGTAACAACTACAGAATGTTAAGTCAAAGTTCTAGAATGTTAAATCACAATTCTAGAATGTTAATTCAAAGTTCTAGAATGTTAAATCCCAATTCTAGAATGTTAAGTCAAAGTTATAGAATGTTAAGTTACAATTCTCAAATTTTAAGTCACACACCTGGTATGTTAAGTGCACACAAACATATTACTTTGATCCTGCATTATGCTTTTCACTAGAGTTCATATTAATATGATCTTGGTAGGTCATCAAGGGACATTGGTTTCCAGACAATGTCGGTTCAAGAATGTTAAATGACAATTCTATAAGGTTAAGTCAAAGTTCTAGAATGTTAAGTAACAATTCTAGAATATTAAATCACAGTTCTAGAATGTTAAGTCAAAGTTCTAGAATGTTTAGTCAAAGTTCTAGAATGTTTAGTCAAAGTTCTAGAATGTTAAGTAACAATATTGGAATGGTAAATCATAGTTCAAGAATGTTAATTTAAAGTTTTAGGATGTTGAGTCATAGTTCAAGTCACATACCTGGTATGTTAAGTGCACATTAACATATTCTAATGATCCTGCATTATGCTATTCACTAGAGTTCATATTAATCTGATCTTGGGAGGACATCATGGGACATGGGTTTCCAGAGAAGGTCAGTTCAGGAATCTTAATTCACAGTTCTAGAATGTTAAATCAAAGTTCTAGAATGTTAAATCACAATTCTAGAATGTTAAGTCAAAGTTCTAGAATGTTAAGTCAAAGTTCTAGAATGTTAAGTTACAATTCACAAATTTTAAGTCACACACCTGGTATGTTAAGTACACACGAACATATTACTTTGATCCTGAATTATGCTTTTCGCTAGAGTTCATCTTAATATGATCTTGGTAGGTCATCAAGGGACATTGGTTTTCAGACAATGTCGGTTCAAGAATGTTAAATGACAATTCTAGAAGGTTAAGTCAAAGTTCTAGAATTTAAGTCACAATTCTAGAATGTTAAGTCAAAGTTATAGAATTTTAAGTTAAAGTTCTAGAATGTAAAGTAACAACTACAGAATGTTAAGTCAAAGTTCTAGAATGTTAAATCACAATTCTAGAATGTTAAGTCAAAGTTCTAGAAAGTTAAATCCCAATTCTAGAATGTTAAGTCAAAGTTATAGAATGTTAAGTTACAATTCTCAATTTCTAAGTCACACACCTGGTATGTTAAGTGCACACAAACATATTACTTTGATCCTGCATTATGCTTTTCACTAGAGTACATATTAATATGATCTTGGTAGGTCATCAAGGTACATTGGTTTTTAGACAATGTCGGTTCAACAATGTTAAATGACAATTCTAGAAGATTAAGTCAAAGTTCTAGAATTTAAGTCACAATTCTGGAATGTTGAGTCAAAGTTATAGAATTTTAAGTTAAAGTTCTAGAATGTAAAGTAACAACTACAGAATGTTAAGTCAAAGTTCTAGAATGTTAATTCCCAATTCTAGAATGTTAAGTCAAAGTTATAGAATGTTAAATCCCAATTCTAGAATGTTAAGTCAAAGTTATAGAATGTTAAGTTACAATTCTCAAATTCTAAGTCGCACACCTGGTATGTTAAGTGCACACAAACATATTACTTTGATCCTGCATCATGCTTTTCACTAGAGTTCATATTAATATGATCTTGGTAGGTCATCAAGGGACATTGGTTTTCAGACAATGTCGGTTCAAGAATGTCAAATGACAATTCTAGAAGATTAAGTCAAAGTTCTAGAATTTAAGTCACAATTCTAGAATGTTAAGTCAAAGTTATAGAATTTTAAGTCAAAGTTCTAAAATGTAAAGTAACAACTACAGAATGTTAAGTCAAAGTTCTAGAATGTTAAATCCCAATTCTAGAATGTTAATTCAAAGTTCTAGAATGTTAAATCCCAATTCTAGAATGTTAAGTCAAAGTTATAGAATGTTAAGTTACAATTCTCAAATTTTAAGTCACACACCTGGTATGTTAAGTGCACACAAACATATTACTTTGATCCTGCATTATGCTTTTCACTAGAGTTCATATTAATATGATCTTGGTAGGTCATCAAGGGACATTGGTTTCCAGACAATGTCGGTTCAAGAATGTTAAATGACAATTCTATAAGGTTAAGTCAAAGTTCTAGAATGTTAAGTAACAATTCTAGAATATTAAATCACAGTTCTAGAATGTTAAGTCAAAGTTCTAGAATGTTTAGTCAAAGTTCTAGAATGTTTAGTCAAAGTTCTAGAATGTTAAGTAACAATATTGGAATGGTAAATCATAGTTCAAGAATGTTAATTTAAAGTTTTAGGATGTTGAGTCATAGTTCAAGTCACATACCTGGTATGTTAAGTGCACATTAACATATTCTAATGATCCTGCATTATGCTATTCACTAGAGTTCATATTAATCTGATCTTGGGAGGACATCATGGGACATGGGTTTCCAGAGAAGGTCAGTTCAGGAATCTTAATTCACAGTTCTAGAATGTTAAATCAAAGTTCTAGAATGTTAAATCACAATTCTAGAATGTTAAGTCAAAGTTCTAGAATGTTAAGTCAAAGTTCTAGAATGTTAAGTTACAATTCACAAATTTTAAGTCACACACCTGGTATGTTAAGTACACACGAACATATTACTTTGATCCTGAATTATGCTTTTCGCTAGAGTTCATCTTAATATGATCTTGGTAGGTCATCAAGGGACATTGGTTTTCAGACAATGTCGGTTCAAGAATGTTAAATGACAATTCTAGAAGGTTAAGTCAAAGTTCTAGAATTTAAGTCACAATTCTAGAATGTTAAGTCAAAGTTATAGAATTTTAAGTTAAAGTTCTAGAATGTAAAGTAACAACTACAGAATGTTAAGTCAAAGTTCTAGAATGTTAAATCACAATTCTAGAATGTTAAGTCAAAGTTCTAGAAAGTTAAATCCCAATTCTAGAATGTTAAGTCAAAGTTATAGAATGTTAAGTTACAATTCTCAATTTCTAAGTCACACACCTGGTATGTTAAGTGCACACAAACATATTACTTTGATCCTGCATTATGCTTTTCACTAGAGTACATATTAATATGATCTTGGTAGGTCATCAAGGTACATTGGTTTTTAGACAATGTCGGTTCAACAATGTTAAATGACAATTCTAGAAGATTAAGTCAAAGTTCTAGAATTTAAGTCACAATTCTGGAATGTTGAGTCAAAGTTATAGAATTTTAAGTTAAAGTTCTAGAATGTAAAGTAACAACTACAGAATGTTAAGTCAAAGTTCTAGAATGTTAATTCCCAATTCTAGAATGTTAAGTCAAAGTTATAGAATGTTAAATCCCAATTCTAGAATGTTAAGTCAAAGTTATAGAATGTTAAGTTACAATTCTCAAATTCTAAGTCGCACACCTGGTATGTTAAGTGCACACAAACATATTACTTTGATCCTGCATCATGCTTTTCACTAGAGTTCATATTAATATGATCTTGGTAGGTCATCAAGGGACATTGGTTTTCAGACAATGTCGGTTCAAGAATGTCAAATGACAATTCTAGAAGATTAAGTCAAAGTTCTAGAATTTAAGTCACAATTCTAGAATGTTAAGTCAAAGTTATAGAATTTTAAGTCAAAGTTCTAAAATGTAAAGTAACAACTACAGAATGTTAAGTCAAAGTTCTAGAATGTTAAATCCCAATTCTAGAATGTTAATTCAAAGTTCTAGAATGTTAAATCCCAATTCTAGAATGTTAAGTCAAAGTTATAGAATGTTAAGTTACAATTCTCAAATTTTAAGTCACACACCTGGTATGTTAAGTGCACACAAACATATTACTTTGATCCTGCATTATGCTTTTCACTAGAGTTCATATTAATATGATCTTGGTAGGTCATCAAGGGACATTGGTTTCCAGACAATGTCGGTTCAAGAATGTTAAATGACAATTATATAAGGTTAAGTCAAAGTTCTAGAATGTTAAGTAACAATTCTAGAATATTAAATCACAGTTCTAGAATGTTAAGTCAAAGTTCTAGAATGTTTAGTCAAAGTTCTAGAATGTTTAGTCAAAGTTCTAGAATGTTAAGTAACAATATTGGAATGGTAAATCATAGTTCAAGAATGTTAATTTAAAGTTTTAGGATGTTGAGTCATAGTTCAAGTCACATACCTGGTATGTTAAGTGCACATTAACATATTCTAATGATCCTGCATTATGCTATTCACTAGAGTTCATATTAATCTGATCTTGGGAGGACATCATGGGACATGGGTTTCCAGAGAAGGTCAGTTCAGGAATCTTAATTCACAGTTCTAGAATGTTAAATCAAAGTTCTAGAATGTTAAATCACAATTCTAGAATGTTAAGTCAAAGTTCTAGAATGTTAAGTCAAAGTTCTAGAATGTTAAGTTACAATTCACAAATTTTAAGTCACACACCTGGTATGTTAAGTACACACGAACATATTACTTTGATCCTGAATTATGCTTTTCGCTAGAGTTCATCTTAATATGATCTTGGTAGGTCATCAAGGGACATTGGTTTTCAGACAATGTCTGTTCAAGAATGTTAAATGACAATTCTAGAAGGTTAAGTCAAAGTTCTAGAATTTAAGTCACAATTCTAGAATGTTAAGTCAAAGTTATAGAATTTTAAGTTAAAGTTCTAGAATGTAAAGTAACAACTACAGAATGTTAAGTCAAAGTTCTAGAATGTTAAATCCCAATTCTAGAATGTTAAGTCAAAGTTCTAGAAAGTTAAATCCCAATTCTAGAATGTTAAGTCACAGTTATAGAATGTTAAGTTACAATTCTCAATTTCTAAGTCACACACCTGGTATGTTAAGTGCACACAAACATATTACTTTGATCCTGCATTATGCTTTTCACTAGAGTTCATATTAATATGATCTTGGTAGGTCATCAAGGGACATTGGTTTTCAGACAATGTCGGTTCAACAATGTTAAATGACAATTCTAGAAGATTAAGTCAAAGTTCTAGAATTTAAGTCACAATTCTAGAATGTTAAGACAAAGTTATAGAATTTTAAGTTAAAGTTCTAGAATGTAAAGTAACAACTACAGAATGTTAAGTCAAAGTTCTAGAATGTTAAATCACAATTCTAGAATGTTAAGTCAAAGTTCTAGAAAGTTAAATCCCAATTCTAGAATGTTAAGTCAAAGTTATAGAATGTTAAGTTACAATTCTCAATTTCTAAGTCACACACCTGGTATGTTAAGTGCACACAAACATATTACTTTGATCCTGCATTATGCTTTTCACTAGAGTTCATATTAATATGATCTTGGTAGGTCATCAAGGGACATTGGTTTCCAGACAATGTCGGTTCAAGAATGTTAAATGACAATTCTATAAGGTTAAGTCAAAGTTCTAGAATGTTAAGTAACAATTCTAGAATATTAAATCACAGTTCTAGAATGTTAAGTCAAAGTTCTAGAATGTTTAGTCAAAGTTCTAGAATGTTTAGTCAAAGTTCTAGAATGTTAAGTAACAATATTGGAATGGTAAATCATAGTTCAAGAATGTTAATTTAAAGTTTTAGGATGTTGAGTCATAGTTCAAGTCACATACCTGGTATGTTAAGTGCACATTAACATATTCTAATGATCCTGCATTATGCTATTCACTAGAGTTCATATTAATCTGATCTTGGGAGGACATCATGGGACATGGGTTTCCAGAGAAGGTCAGTTCAGGAATCTTAATTCACAGTTCTAGAATGTTAAATCAAAGTTCTAGAATGTTAAATCACAATTCTAGAATGTTAAGTCAAAGTTCTAGAATGTTAAGTCAAAGTTCTAGAATGTTAAGTTACAATTCACAAATTTTAAGTCACACACCTGGTATGTTAAGTACACACGAACATATTACTTTGATCCTGAATTATGCTTTTCGCTAGAGTTCATCTTAATATGATCTTGGTAGGTCATCAAGGGACATTGGTTTTCAGACAATGTCGGTTCAAGAATGTTAAATGACAATTCTAGAAGGTTAAGTCAAAGTTCTAGAATTTAAGTCACAATTCTAGAATGTTAAGTCAAAGTTATAGAATTTTAAGTCAAAGTTATAGAATTTTAAGTTAAAGTTCTAGAATGTAAAGTAACAACTACAGAATGTTAAGTCAAAGTTCTAGAATGTTAAATCACAATTCTAGAATGTTAAGTCAAAGTTCTAGAAAGTTAAATCCCAATTCTAGAATGTTAAGTCAAAGTTATAGAATGTTAAGTTACAATTCTCAAATTTTAAGTCACACACCTGGTATGTTAAGTGCACACAAACATATTACTTTGATCCTGCATTATGCTTTTCACTAGAGTTCATATTAATATGATCTTGGTAGGTCATCAAGGGACATTGGTTTCCAGACAATGTCGGTTCAAGAATGTTAAATGACAATTCTATAAGGTTAAGTCAAAGTTCTAGAATGTTAAGTAACAATTCTAGAATATTAAATCACAGTTCTAGAATGTTAAGTCAAAGTTCTAGAATGTTTAGTCAAAGTTCTAGAATGTTAAGTCAAAGTTCTAGAATGTTAAGTAACAATATTCGAATGGTAAATCATAGTTCAAGAATGTTAATTTAAAGTTTTAGAATTTTGAGTCATAGTTCAAGTCACATACCTAGTATGTTAAGTGCACATTAACATATTCTAATGATCCTGCATTATGATATTCACTAGAGTTCATATTAATCTGATCTTGGGAGGACATCATGGGACGTGGGTTTCCAGAGAAGGTCAGTTCAGGAATGTTAATTCACAGTTCTAGAATATTAAGTCAAAGTTCTAGAATGTTAAATCACAATTCTAGAATGTTAAGTCAAAGTTCTAGAATGTTAAGTCAAAGTTCTAGAATGTTAAGTTACAATTCACAAATTTTAAAATCACACACCTGGTATGTTAAGTGCACACGTACATATTACTTTGATCCTGAATTATGCTTTTCGCTAGAGTTAATCTTAATATGATCTTGGTAGGTCATCAAGGGACATTGGTTTTCAGACAATGTCGGTTCAAGAATGTTAAATGACAATTCTAGAAGGTTAAGTCAAAGTTCTAGAATTTAAGTCACAATTCTAGAATGTTAAATCAAAGTTATAGAATTTTAAGTTAAAGTTCTAGAATGTAAAGTAACAACTACAGAATGTTAAGTCAAAGTTCTAGAATGTTAAATCCCAATTCTAGAATGTTAAGTCAAAGTTCTAGAAAGTTAAATCCCAATTCTAGAATGTTAAGTCAAAGTTATAGAATGTTAAGTTACAATTCTAGAATATTAAATCACAGTTCTAGAATGTTAAGTCAAAGTTCTAGAATGTTTAGTCAAAGTTCTAGAATGTTAAGTCAAAGTTCTAGAATGTTAAATCACAATTCTAGAATGTTAAGTCAAAGTTCTAGAAAGTTAAATCCCAATTCTAGAATGTTAAGTCAAAGTTATAGAATGTTAAGTTACAATTCTCAAATTCTAAGTCACACACCTGGTATGTTAAGTGCACACAAACATATTACTTTGATCCTGCATTATGCTTTTCACTAGAGTTCATATTAATATGATCTTGTTAGGTCATCAAGGGACATTGGTTTTCAGACATTGTCGGTTCAACAATGTTAGATGACAATTCTAGAAGATTAAGTCAAAGTTCTAGAATTTAAGTCACAATTCTAGAATGTTAAGTCAAAGTTATAGAATTTTAAGTTAAAGTTCTAGAATGTAAAGTAACAACTACAGAATGTTAAGTCAAAGTTCTAGAATGTTAAATCCCAATTCTAGAATGTTAAGTCAAAGTAATAGAATGTTAAGTTACAATTCTCAAATTTTAAGTCACACACCTGGTATGTTAAGTGCACACAAACATATTACTTTGATCCTGCATTATGCTTTTCACTAGAGTTCATATTAATATGATCTTGTTAGGTCATCAAGGGACATTGGTTTTCAGACATTGTCGGTTCAACAATGTTAGATGACAATTCTAGAAGATTAAGTCAAAGTTCTAGAATTTAAGTCACAATTCTAGAATGTTAAGTCAAAGTTATAGAATTTTAAGTTAAAGTTCTAGAATGTAAAGTAACAACTACAGAATGTTAAGTCAAAGTTCTAGAATGTTAAATCCCAATTCTAGAATGTTAAGTCAAAGTAATAGAATGTTAAGTTACAATTCTCAAATTTTAAGTCACACACCTGGTATGTTAAATGCACACAAACATGTTTCTTGCATTATGCTTTTCACTAGAGTTCATATTAATATGATCTTGGTAGGTCATCAAGGGACATTGGTTTCCAGACAATGTCGGTTCAAGAATGTTAAATGACAATTCTATAAGGTTAAGTCAAAGTTCTAGAATGTTAAGTAACAATTCTAGAATATTAAATCACAGTTCTAGAATGTTAAGTCAAAGTTCTAGAATGTTAAGTCAAAGTTCTAGAATGTTTAGTCACATTTCTAGAATGTTAAGTCAAAGTTCTAGAATGTTAAGTAACAATATTGGAATGGTAAATCATAGTTCAAGAATGTTAATTTAAAGTTTTAGAAGGTTGAGTCATTGTTCAAGTCACATACCTAGTATGTTAAGTGCACATTAACATATTCTAATGATCCTGCATTATGCTATTCACTAGAGTTCAAATTAATCTGATCTTGGGAGGACATCATGGGACATGGGTTTCCAGAGAAGGTCAGTTCAGGAATGTTAATTCACAGTTCTAGAATGTTAAGTCAAAGTTCTAGAATGTTAAATCACAATTCTATAATGTTAAGTCAAAGTTCTAGAATGTTAAGTCAAAGTTCTAGAATGTTAAGTTACAATTCACAAATTTTAAGTCACACACCTGGTATGTTAAGTGCACACGAACATAATACTTTGATCCTGAATTATGCTTTTCGCTAGAATTCATCTTAATATGATCTTGGTAGGTCATCAAGGGACATTGGTTTTCAGACAATGTCGGTTCAAGAATGTTAAATGACAATTCTAGAAGGTTAAGTCAAAGTTCTAAAATTTAAGTCACAATTCTAGAATGTTAAGTCAAAGTTATAGAATTTTAAGTTAAAGTTCTAGAATGTAAAGTAACAACTACAGAATGTTAAGTCAAAGTTCTAGAATGTTAAATCACAATTCTAGAATGTTAAGTCAAAGTTCTAGAATGTTAAATCCCAATTCTAGAATGTTAAGGCAAAGTTATAGAATGTTAAGTTACAATTCTCAAATTTTAAGTCACACGCCTGGTATTTTAAGTGCACAAAAACATATTACTTTGATCCTGCATTATGCTTTTCACTAGAGTTCGTGTTAATATGATCTTGGTAGGTCATCAAGGGACATTGGTTTCCAGACAATGTCGGTTCAAGAATGTTAAATGACAATTCTATAAGGTTAAGTCATAGTTCTAGAATGTTAATTAACAATTCTAGAATGTTAAATCACAGTTCTAGTATGTTAAGTCAAAGTTCTAGAATGTTTAGTCAAAGTTCTAGAATGTTAAGTCAAAGTTCTAGAATGTTAAGTAACAATATTGGAATGGTAAATCATAGTTCAAGAATGTTAATTTAAAGTTTTAGAAGGTTGAGTCATTGTTCAAGTCACATACCTAGTATGTTAAGTGCACATTAACATATTCTAATGATCCTGCATTATGCTATTCACTAGAGTTCAAATTAATCTGATCTTGGGAGGACATCATGGGACATGGGTTTCCAGAGAAGGTCAGTTCAGGAATGTTAATTCACAGTTCTAGAATGTTAAGTCAAAGTTCTAGAATGTTAAATCACAATTCTATAATGTTAAGTCAAAGTTCTAGAATGTTAAGTCAAAGTTCTAGAATGTTAAGTTACAATTCACAAATTTTAAGTCACACACCTGGTATGTTAAGTGCACACGAACATAATACTTTGATCCTGAATTATGCTTTTCGCTAGAGTTCATCTTAATATGATCTTGGTAGGTCATCAAGGGACATTGGTTTTCAGACAATGTCGGTTCAAGAATGTTAAATGACAATTCTAGAAGGTTAAGTCAAAGTTCTAGAATTTAAGTCACAATTCTAGAATGTTAAGTCAAAGTTATAGAATTTTAGGTTAAAGTTCTAGAATGTAAAGTAACAACTACAGAATGTTAAGTCAAAGTTCTAGAATGTTAAGTCAAAGTTCTAGAATGTTAAATCACAATTCTAGAATGTTAAGTCAAAGTTCTAGAATGTTAAGTCAAAGTTCTAGAATGTTAAGTTACAATTCACAAATTTTAAGTCACACACCTGGTATGTTAAGTGCACACGAACATAATACTTTGATCCTGAATTATGCTTTTCGCTAGAGTTCATCTTAATATGATCTTGGTAGGTCATCAAGGGACATGGGTTTCCAGAGAAGGTCAGTTCAGGAATGTTAATTCACAGTTCTAGAAGGTTAAGTCAAATTTTTAGAATGTTAGGTCACAGTTCTAGAATGTTTAGTCAAAGTTCTAGAATGTTAAGTAACAATATTGGAATGGTAAATCATAGTTCAAGAATGTTAATTTAAAGTTTTAGAATGTTGAGTCATAGTTCAAGTCACATACCTAGTATGTTAAGTGCACATTAACATATTCTTATGATCCTGCATTATGCTATTCACTAGAGTTCATATTAATCTGATCTTGGGAGGACATCATGGGACATGGGTTTCCAGAGAAGGTCAGTTCAGGAATGTTAATTCACAGTTCTAGAATGTTAAGTCAAAGTTCTAGAATGTTAAATCACAATTCTAGAATGTTAAGTCAAAGTTCTAGAATGTTAAGTCAAAGTTATAGAATTTTAAGTTAAAGTTCTAGAATGTAAAGTAACAACTACAGAATGTTAAGTCAAAGTTCTAGAATGTTAAATCACAATTCTAGAATGTTAAGTCAAAGTTCTAGAATGTTAAATCCCAATTCTAGAATGTTAAGTCAAAGTTATAGAATGTTAAGTTACAATTCTCAAATTTTAAGTCACACACCTGGTATGTTAAGTGCACAAAAACATATTACTTTGATCCTGCATTATGCTTTTCACTAGAGTTCATGTTAATATGATCTTGGTAGGTCATCAAGGGACATTGGTTTCCAGACAATGTCGGTTCAAGAATGTTAAATGACAATTCTATATGGTTAAGTCAAAGTTCTAAAATGTTAAGTAACAATTCTAGAATATTAAATCACAGTTCTAGAATGTTAAGTCAAAGTTCTAGAATGTTTAGTCAAATTTCTAGAATGTTAAGTCAAAGTTCTAGAATGTTAAGTAACAATATTGGAATGGTAAATCATAGTTCAAGAATGTTAATTTAAAATTTTAGAAGGTTGAGTCATAGTTCAAGTCACATACCTAGTATGTTAAGTGCACATTAACATATTCTAATGATCCTGCATTATGCTATTCACTAGAGTTCAAATTAATCTGATCTTGGGAGGACATCATGGGACATGGGTTTCCAGAGAAGGTCAGTTCAGGAATGTTAATTCACAGTTCTAGAATGTTAAGTCAAAGTTCTAGAATGTTAAATCACAATTCTATAATGTTAAGTCAAAGTTCTAGAATGTTAAGTCAAAGTTCTAGAATGTTAAGTTACAATTCACAAATTTTAAGTCACACACCTGGTATGATAAGTGCACATGAACATATTACTTTGATCCTGCATTATGCTTTTCGCTAGAGTTCATCTTAATATGATCTTGGTAGGTCATCAAGGGACATTGGTTTTCAGACAATGTCGGTTCAAGAATGTTAAATGACAAATCTAGAAGGTTAAGTCAAAGTTCTAGAATGTTAAATCACAGTTCTAGAATGTTAAGTCAAAGTTACAGAATGTTTAGTCAAAGTTCTAGAATGTTAAGTCAAAGTTCTAGAATGTTAACTAACAATATTGGAATGGTAAATCATAGTTCAAGAATGTTAATTTAAAGTTTTAGAATGTTGAGTCATAGTTCAAGTCACATACCTAGTATGTTAAGTGCACATTAACCAGGCTTCCGGTTCCGGGTCGCTGCTCGTGTGGTCGACCGGACGGAGCACAGAGCAACTTTTAGCGTTATTTAGCATTTATTACGTTTTTCTACTTATTTTATTTATACGTACTGTCACTTTTTAGTTTACCCTCTGCATGCCACACACGCCGAGTGTGTTTTTCCAACTTTTTAACTACGTTACAAAGACGTAGCGGACTTTTCCTTCCTGCCCTTCCCCTCGTGACGCTCTCTTTGTTTACCTTCCTGTTAACCCCGTGACTGCCGGACAACGCGGAAGTTATTCTCCTGTTTTTCTTTCCTTTTCACCCGGGACTTATTCTCCGCTCGGCATGGATATACCCGTGTTTTTCATGGCCATTCTTCACGTGTGGTTTCTCCTGGAGTTTGTGACGGCGAGCAGAAACAACGACCAGCGGAACACGTACTCCAGAGAGACCCTACTACAGCTCGGACTCCATCCTCTACACGCCTTCGCCGTAGACTCGCTACCGAAGGAATTACTGCGGAGTAACTCAACCAGCCATGACAAGTCCACACACAAGAACAATAAGGTAACCAGAAGGGGCAAGAGAAAGAGCGGAATAAGAGCCAGGCTCAAACGGGAGACTTGTAAACAACGGCCGCTTCCATCTATCGTCCTAGCTAATGTTAGATCCCTCCGGAACAAAACGGACGAGCTACAAGCTAACGTTAACCACATGCATGAGTACAGGACTGCCTCGGTTCTTGCTTTCACTGAGACGTGGTTAAATAAGAACGACGATGACCATGCCCTGCACGTTGATGGCTTCGGCCCCCCTCTAAGACTTGATCGAGACAGTGAGCTCACCGGTAAACAACATGGCGGCGGCGTGTGTCTGTATGTAAACACACGCTGGTGCTCAACGATCGTCGTGAGGGAGAAACTGTGCACCCCGGACATTGAGCTTCTGGCTGTCTCCCTTCGTCCTTTCTACCTACCCAGAGAGTTTCCTCAGCTCTTTGTCATCCTGGTTTACATCCACCCCAGAGCCAACGCAGTCACAGCCACTGAACACATCACAGACTCCTTAAACAAACTGGACCACATTTCACCGGACTCTCCCAAATTCATCTTGGGTGATTTCAACCACTGCTCCCTGGACAAATCATTAAAAGGTTATCAACAGTATATCACATGCCACACACGCCAGGAGAAGACACTGGACAAGTGCTATGGTTCAGTACCCGACGCATACAGATCTGTCGCCCTCCCCCCTCTGGGCTCTGCTGATCACCATGCCATCCTGCTTGCTCCGGCTTACATCTCTGTCATGAGAAGGGTGAAGAAAGTTGTCAAGAACATCAAGCAGTGGACCAACGAAAGCATCATCACACTCCAAGGATGCTTTGAATCCACTGACTGGGACAACCTCCTGGCCCCCTCTGATGACATTAATGAACATGTGGACACTGTGTCATCGTACATTTCCTTCTGTGTGGACAACATCATCCCCTCCAAAACGGTCACTATCTACCCCAACAACAAACCCTGGATCACCAAAGAGCTCAAGGAGATCCTCAACAAGAAGAAAAGGGTCTTCTTCACCGGCTCTGAAATGGAGAAAAAGGAGGTCAACAGAGAGGTCAAGCATGCCATAAAAACTGCCAAGCTGGAGTACAAGAACAAAGTGGAGGAGTGCTTCACGCAGGGTAACCTCCGCTCAGCCTGGCAGGGACTTAAGAACATGGCTGCTGTGAACACTGCTGCCAGCAACACAAAAACCATCCAGGTTTCAGGCAGCAGCTCTTCATCTCTCCCCAATGACCTTAACTCTTTCTACACAAGGTTCGAGCAGGACAACACCACCCAGCTGGAAGAAGTGATGTCCAAGCTCAAGCCCAGTGACTCAGCAGCCTTCACCTTCAGTGAAGAGGACGTGGTGAAAGCCCTCAGGAAGACAAGGGAGAACAGCTCACCTGGCCCAGACAACATCAGCGGCCGCGTCCTGAAGCACTGTGCTGAGCAGCTAGGGGGCGTGTTTCAGACCCTGTTCCAAAGATCCATGGACAGCAGCATAGTCCCCCAGCAATGGAAACACTCAACAGTTATCCCCATCCCCAAGAAAAACGCCGTTAAATGTCTGAATGACCTCCGGCCGGTGGCCCTCACCTCTCTTGTGATGAAGGCCATGGAGAGGATCATAAAACAACGCATCATCAGGGAAACCCACTCCCAGATGGACCCGCTCCAATTCGCCTATCGAGCTGGCAGGGGCGTCGATGATGCAAAAACATTCATTATAGACACTGTTCACAAACACCTGGAGCGCCCCAACACCGCAGCCAGACTCCTGTTTGCAGACTTCTCCTCTGCATTTAACACCATGCAGCCCCACATCCTGGCTGACAAACTCTCAGCCCTCTTTCACCTGGACCAACTGCTAATCCTGTGGATACTGGACTTCCTGACCAACCGTTCACAGAGAGTCCTGGTCAACAGCACCTTCTCCGACCTCCAACACACCTCAACCGGCTCCCCTCAGGGCTGTGTGCTCTCACCTCTGCTCTTCATCCTCTACACCGATGACTGCAGAACCACACAGCCTAACTGTCATCTGGTGAAGTACGCTGACGACACCGTCCTCCTGTCTTTGCTGTCAGGCCCATCTCTGCACCACGGACCAGCTCTTCAGGAGTTTGTGGAGTGGTGTGACAGCTCCTGCCTGGAACTGAATGTCAACAAAACCAAAGACATGGTGGTGACCTTCTCCAACAAGCAGAGGGAACTGGCTGCATCAGCAAACACCGTGATCCACGGGAAGCCTGTTGAAGCAGTTGAGGAGTACAGGTACCTGGGCACCATCTTCGACAGCCTGCTGAAATTCTCCTCCAACACAGAGGAGATTCTCAGGAAATGTCAGCAGCGGAAATACCTCCTTAGGAAGCTCAATTCCTTTGGAGTCAGCAAGAACATCCTCCTGACCTTTTACTACTCCTTCATCGAGAGCATCATCACGTTCTCCATCACATGCTGGTTCTACTCCACCAGCCTCCAGAACAGAAACCGCCTGCAGAGCGTCGCCACGGTCTGCTCTAAGATCATTGGACTTCCTGTTAGAACTCTGTCGACCATCCACGAGCAGCAGACACTCAGGTTAGCTGGTCAGATCATGCAGGACCCCTCTCACGCTCTCTTCTCAGCGTTTGAGTGGCTCCCCTCAGGACGCCGTCTTCGCTGTCCCTGCTGCAGGACACAGAGGAGAAGAGCAACCTTCATCCCCAGGGCTGTCCAGCTCCTCAACTCCTGACCCCTCTGACCATCCCCCTCCCCACTCCTGACACCCTCCCCTGGACACTTCACACCCCCCCCCCCCCACTCCAGACACCCTCCCTGGACACCGCACCCCCCCCCCCCCTCTCCCCCCCGGACACCCCTCCCTTCACCCTTACTCCTCCCCTCTCCAGACATCCTCCCCGGACACCATCACCATCACCCCCCCTCCCCACCCCTGACACCTTCCCTGGACACCTTCACCCCCTGGACACCCCCCCCCCCCCCGGACACTCACCGGACACGTGGCTATCTACCTCCACTCCTGTCCTCAAAGCTGTGAACTACTGGTTGATTCACAATTCCACTTATTCTGTTCACTCTGTTTATAATGATACTGGACTGTTGCACTACGCCACTTATTTACTCTGTTTATAATGTTACTCCGGTCTGTTGCACTACTCCACTTATTTATTCTGTTATTATGTTCACACTTATTCTGTTACTCTGTTCTTACTGGTCCACTTGATTGATTCTGTTAGTTATGTTAATTTATGGTATTAATGCACTGCTCCACTTTATTGTGTTATCAGGTCTTATATTGTATCCATGACAGCACTATGGTCACTTTATTTTTCAGTATTCATCTGTTACACAGAGCTAGCATATACTTAGACTGCTGTTTTCCTGCCATGCACCACCATCACTTTATTATTCACTTTATTATTAAGCTTATAGTTATATATTATATTTATACTCTATTACTGCACTATAGTTCTGTTACGTCTGCTCATTACACACATGTATCATGTCTGACCTCATCTGGATCCGATCACTCTCCACTTATATCTTCTCTGCACTACAGTTCTGTTTATACCTGTTTCAACAGTCTACTGCATGTTTACATTGTTTACATCATAAACACCCGTTCACATGTCTGCTTACATCATATACACGTATGTCTTTCTACATCTCACGCCGACGATGTTCTCTGTATCTAACCTGTACTAACACATTAACATCCTGACACTTATCCTACCTGTACTAACACACTAACATCCTGACACTTACTCTTCTTTTACACTTTAGTCTTGTGTTAGGTTAAAATGTTTTTTGTATAATTGCACTGTCGTGATTTGCTGCTCTGTGTGCCTTGAATTGCCCCCCGGGGACAAATAAAGTTTTTTGAATTGAATTGAATTGAATATTCTAATAATCCTGCATTATGCTATTCACTAGAGTTCATATTAATCTGATCTTGGTAGGTCATCAAGGGACATTGGTTTCCAGACAATGTTGGTTCAAGAATGTTAAATGACAATTCTATAAGGTTGAGTCAAAGTTCTAGAATGTTAAGTAACAATTCTAGAATGTTAAATCACAGTTCTAGAATGTTAAGTCAAAGTTACAGAATGTTTAGTCAAAGTTCTAGAATGTTAAGTCAAAGTTCTAGAATGTTAACTAACAATATTGGAATGGTAAATCATAGTTCAAGAATGTTAAGTTACAATTCTCAAATTTTAAGTCACACACCTGTTATGTTAAGTGTAATCGAACATATTACTTTGATCCTGCATTATGCTTTTTACTAGAGTTCATCTTAATATGATCTTGGTAGGTCATCAAGGGACATTGGTTTTCAGACAATGTCGGTTCAAGAATGTTAAATGACAACTCTAGAAGGTTAAGTCAAAGTTCTAGAATTTAAGTCACAATTCTAGAATGTTAAGTCAAAGTTATAGAATTTTAAGTTAAAGTTCTAGAATGTAAAGTAACAACTACAGAATGTTTAATAAAAGTTCTAGAATGTTAAGTCAAAGTTCTAGAATGTTAAGTTACAATTCTCAAATTTTAGGTCACACACCTGGTATGTTAAGTGCACACAAACATATTACTTTGATCCTGCATTATGCCTTTCGCTAGAGTTCATATGAATATGATCTTGATAGGTCATCAAGGGACATTGGTTTCCAGACAATGTCGGTTCAAGAATGTTAAATGACAATTCTATAAGGTTAAGTCAAAGTTCTAGAATGTTAAGTAACAATTCTAGAAAGTTAAATCACAGTTCTAGAATGTTAAGTCAAAGTTCTATAATGTTTAGTCAAAGTTCTAGAATGTTAAGTCAAAGTTCTAGAATGTTAAGTAACAATATTGGAATGGTAAATCATAGTTCAAGAATGTTAATTTAAAGTTTTAGAATGTTGAGTCATAGTTCAAGTCACATACCTGGTATGTTAAGTGGACATTAACATATTCTAATGATCCTGCATTATGCTATTCACTAGAGTTCATTTTAATCTGATCTTGGGAGGACATCATGGGACATGGGTTTCCAGAGAAGGTCAGTTCAGGAATGTTAATTCACAGTTCTAGAATGTTAAGTCAAAGTTCTGGAATGTTAAATCACAATTCTAGAATGTTAAATCACAATTCTAGAATGTTAAGTCAAAGTTCTAGAAAGTTAAATCCCAATTCTAATTGTTAAGTCAAAGTTATAGAATGTTAAGTTACAATTCTCAAATTCTAAGTCACACACCTGGTATGTTAAGTGCACACAAACATATTACTTTGATCCTGCATTATGCTTTTCACTAGAGTTCATATTAATATGATCTTGGTAGGTCATCAAGGGACATTGGTTTTCAGACAATGTCGGTTCAACAATGTTAAATGACAATTCTAGAAGATTAAGTCAAAGTTCTAGAATTTAAGTCACAATTCTAGAATGTTAAGTCAAAGTTATAGAATTTTAAGTTAAAGTTCTAGAATGTAAAGTAACAACTACAGAATGTTAAGTCAAAGTTCTAGAATGTTAAATCACAATTCTAGAATGTTAATTCAAAGTTCTAGAATGTTAAATCCCAATTCTAGAATGTTAAGTCAAAGTTATAGAATGTTAAGTTACAATTCTCAAATTTTAAGTCACACACCTGGTATGTTAAGTGTACACGGACATAATACTTTGATCCTGCATTATGCTTTTTACTAGAGTTCATCTTAATATGATCTTGGTAGGTCATCAAGGGACATTGTTTTTTAAGACAATGTCGGTTCAAGAATGTTAAATGACAACTCTAGAAGGTTAAGTCAAAGTTCTAGAATTTAAGTCACAATTCTAGAATGTTAAGTCAAAGTTATAGAATTTTAAGTCAAAGTTCTAGAATGTTAAGTAACAATTCTAGAAAGTTAAATCACAGTTCTAGAATGTTAAGTCAAAGTTCTAGAATGTTTAGTCAAAGTTCTAGAATGTTAAATCCCAATTCTAGAATGTTAAGTCAAAGTTATAGAATGTTAAGTTACAATTCTCAAATTTTAAGTCACACACCTGGTATGTTAAGTGCACACAAACATATTACTTTGATCCTGCATTATGCTTTTCACTAGAGTTCATATTAATATGATCTTGGTAGGTCATCAAGGGACATTGGTTTCCAGACAATGTCGGTTCAAGAATGTTAAATGACAATTCTATAAGGTTAAGTCAAAGTTCTAGAATGTTAAGTAACAATTCTAGAATATTAAATCACAGTTCTAGAATGTTAAGTCAAAGTTCTAGAATGTTTAGTCAAAGTTCTAGAATGTTAAGTCAAAGTTCTAGAATGTTAAGTAACAATATTGGAATGGTAAATCATAGTTCAAGAATGTTAATTTAAAGTTTTAGAATGTTGAGTCATAGTTCAAGTCACATACCTAGTATGTTAAGTGCACATTAACATATTCTAATGATCCTGCATTATGCTATTCATTAGAGTTCATATTAATCTGATCTTGGGAGGACATCATGGGACATGGGTTTCCAGAGAAGGTCAGTTCAGGAATGTTAATTCACAGTTCTAGAATGTTAAATCAAAGTTCTAGAATGTTAAATCACAATTCTAGAATGTTAAGTCAAAGTTCTAGAATGTTAAGTCAAAGTTCTAGAATGTTAAGTTACAATTCACAAATTTTAAGTCACACACCTGGTATGTCAAGTGCACACGAACATATTACTTTGATCCTGAATTATGCTTTTCGCTAGAGTTCATCTTAATATGATCTTGGTAGGTCATCAAGGGACATTGGTTTTCAGACAATGTAGGTTCAAGAATGTTAAATGACAATTCTAGAAGGTTAAGTCAAAGTTCTAGAATTTAAGTCACAATTCTAGAATGTTAAGTCAAAGTTATAGAATTTTAAGTTAAAGTTCTAGAATGTAAAGTAACAACTACAGAATGTTAAGTCAAAGTTCTAGAATGTTAAATCCCAATACTAGAATGTTAAGTCAAAGTTCTAGAAAGTTAAATCCCAATTCTAGAATGTTAAGTCAAATTTATAGAATGTTAAGTTACAATTCTCAAATTCTAAGTCACACACCTGGTATGTTAAGTGCACACAAACATATTACTTTGATCCTGCATTATGCTTTTCACTAGAGTTCATATTAATATGATCTTGGTAGGTCATCAAGGGACATTGGTTTCCAGACAATGTCGGTTCAAGAATGTTAAATGACAATTCTATAAGGTTAAGTCAAAGTTCTAGAATGTTAAGTAACAATTCTAGAATATTAAATCACAGTTCTAGAATGTTAAGTCAAAGTTCTAGAATGTTTAGTCAAAGTTCTAGAATGTTAAGTCAAAGTTCTAGAATGTTAAGTAACAATATTGGAATGGTAAATCATAGTTCAAGAATGTTAATTTAAAGTTTTAGAATGTTGAGTCATAGTTCAAGTCACATACCTAGTATGTTAAGTGCACATTAACATATTCAAATGATCCTGCATTATGCTATTCACTAGAGTTCATATTAATCTGATCTTGGGAGGACATCATGGGACATGGGTTTCCAGAGAAGGTCAGTTCAGGAATGTTAATTCACAGTTCTAGAATGTTAAATCAAAGTTCTAGAATGTTAAATCACAATTCTAGAATGTTAAGTCAAAGTTCTAGAATGTTAAGTCAAAGTTCTAGAATGTTAAGTTACAATTCACAAATTTTAAGTCACACACCTGGTATGTTAAGTGCACACGAACATATTACTTTGATCCTGAATTATGCTTTTCGCTAGAGTTCATCTTAATATGATCTTGGTAGGTCATCAAGGGACATTGGTTTTCAGACAATGTCGGTTCAACAATGTTAAATGACAATTCTAGAAGGTTAAGTCAAAGTTCTAGAATTTAAGTCACAATTCTAGAATGTTAAGTCAAAGTTATAGAATTTTAAGTTAAAGTTCTAGAATGTAAAGTAACAACTACAGAATGTTAAGTCAAAGTTCTAGAATGTTAAATCCCAATACTAGAATGTTAAGTCAAAGTTCTAGAAAGTTAAATCCCAATTCTAGAATGTTAAGTCAAATTTATAGAATGTTAAGTTACAATTCTCAAATTCTAAGTCACACACCTGGTATGTTAAGTGCACACAAACATATTACTTTGATCCTGCATTATGCTTTTCACTAGAGTTCATATTAATATGATCTTGGTAGGTCATCAAGGGACATTGGTTTTCAGACAATGTCGGTTCAACAATGTTAAATTACAATTCTAGAAGATTAAGTCAAAGTTCTAGAATTTAAGTCACAATTCTGGAATGTTAAGTCAAAGTTATAGAATTTTAAGTTAAAGTTCTAGAATGTAAAGTAACAACTACAGAATGTTAAGTCAAAGTTCTAGAATGTTAATTCCCAATTCTAGAATGTTAATTCAAAGTTCTAGAATGTTAAATCCCAATTCTAGAATGTTAAGTCAAAGTTATAGAATGTTAAGTTACAATTCTCAAACTCTAAGTCACACACCTGGTATGTTAAGTGCACACAAACATATTACTTTGATCCTGCATTATGCTTTTCACTAGAGTTCATATTAATATGATCTTGGTAGGTCATCAAGGGACATTGGTTTTCAGACAATGTCGGTTGAAGAATGTTAAATGACAATTCTAGAAGATTAAGTCAAAGTTCTAGAATTTAAGTCACAATTCTAGAATGTTAAGTCAAAGTTATAGAATTTTAAGTTAAAGTTCTAGAATGTAAAGTAACAACTACAGAATGTTAAGTCAAAGTTCTAGAATGTTAAATCCCAATTCTAGAATGTTAATTCAAAGTTCTAGAATGTTAAATCCCAATTCTAGAATGTTAAGTCAAAGTTATAGAATGTTAAGTTACAATTCTCCAATTTTAAGTCACACACCTGGTATGTTAAGTGCACACAAACATATTACTTTGATCCTGCATTATGCTTTTCACTAGAGTTCATATTAATATGATCTTGGTAGGTCATCAAGGGACATTGGTTTCCAGACAATGTCGGTTCAAGAATGTTAAATGACAATTCTATAAGGTTAAGTCAAAGTTCTAGAATGTTGAGTAACAATTCTAGAATATTAAATCACAGTTCTAGAATGTTAAGTCAAAGTTCTAGAATGTTTAGTCAAAGTTCTAGAATGTTAAGTCAAAGTTCTAGAATGTTAAGTAACAATATTGGAATGGTAAATCATAGTTCAAGAATGTTAATTTAAAGTTTTAGAATGTTGAGTCATAGTTCAAGTCACATACCTAGTATGTTAAGTGCACATTAACATATTCTAATGATCCTGCATTATGCTATTCACTAGAGTTCATATTAATCTGATCTTGGGAGGACATCATGGGACATGGGTTTCCAGAGAAGGTCAGTTCAGGAATGTTAATTCACAGTTCTAGAATGTTAAATCAAAGTTCTAGAATGTTAAATCCCAATTCTAGAATGTTAAGTCAAATTTATAGAATGTTAAGTTACAATTCTCAAATTCTAAGTCACACACCTGGTATGTTAAGTGCACACAAACATATTACTTTGATCCTGCATTATGCTTTTCACTAGAGTTCATATTAATATGATCTTGGTAGGTCATCAAGGGACATTGGTTTCCAGACAATGTCGGTTCAAGAATGTTAAATGACAATTCTATAAGGTTAAGTCAAAGTTCTAGAATGTTAAGTAACAATTCTAGAATATTAAATCACAGTTCTAGAATGTTAAGTCAAAGTTCTAGAATGTTTAGTCAAAGTTCTAGAATGTTAAGTCAAAGTTCTAGAATGTTAAGTAACAATATTGGAATGGTAAATCATAGTTCAAGAATGTTAATTTAAAGTTTTAGAATGTTGAGTCATAGTTCAAGTCACATACCTAGTATGTTAAGTGCACATTAACATATTCTAATGATCCTGCATTATGCTATTCACTAGAGTTCATATTAATCTGATCTTGGGAGGACATCATGGGACATGGGTTTCCAGAGAAGGTCAGTTCAGGAATGTTAATTCACAGTTCTAGAATGTTAAATCAAAGTTCTAGAATGTTAAATCACAATTCTAGAATGTTAAGTCAAAGTTCTAGAATGTTAAGTCAAAGTTCTAGAATGTTAAGTTACAATTCACAAATTTTAAGTCACACACCTGGTATGTTAAGTGCACACGAACATATTACTTTGATCCTGAATTATGCTTTTCGCTAGAGTTCATCTTAATATGATCTTGGTAGGTCATCAAGGGACATTGGTTTTCAGACAATGTAGGTTCAAGAATGTTAAATGACAATTCTAGAAGGTTAAGTCAAAGTTCTAGAATTTAAGTCACAATTCTAGAATGTTAAGTCAAAGTTATAGAATTTTAAGTTAAAGTTCTAGAATGTAAAGTAACAACTACAGAATGTTAAGTCAAAGTTCTAGAATGTTAAATCCCAATACTAGAATTTTAAGTCAAAGTTCTAGAAAGTTAAATCCCAATTCTAGAATGTTAAGTCAAATTTATAGAATGTTAAGTTACAATTCTCAAATTCTAAGTCACACACCTGGTATGTTAAGTGCACACAAACATATTACTTTGATCCTGCATTATGCTTTTCACTAGAGTTCATATTAATATGATCTTGGTAGGTCATCAAGGGACATTGGTTTTCAGACAATGTCGGTTCAACAATGTTAAATTACAATTCTAGAAGATTAAGTCAAAGTTCTAGAATTTAAGTCACAATTCTGGAATGTTAAGTCAAAGTTATAGAATTTTAAGTTAAAGTTCTAGAATGTAAAGTAACAACTACAGAATGTTAAGTCAAAGTTCTAGAATGTTAATTCCCAATTCTAGAATGTTAATTCAAAGTTCTAGAATGTTAAATCCCAATTCTAGAATGTTAAGTCAAAGTTATAGAATGTTAAGTTACAATTCTCAAACTCTAAGTCACACACCTGGTATGTTAAGTGCACACAAACATATTACTTTGATCCTGCATTATGCTTTTCACTAGAGTTCATATTAATATGATCTTGGTAGGTCATCAAGGGACATTGGTTTTCAGACAATGTCGGTTCAACAATGTTAAATGACAATTCTAGAAGATTAAGTCAAAGTTCTAGAATTTAAGTCACAATTCTAGAATGTTAAGTCAAAGTTATAGAATTTTAAGTTAAAGTTCTAGAATGTAAAGTAACAACTACAGAATGTTAAGTCAAAGTTCTAGAATGTTAAATCACAATTCTAGAATGTTAATTCAAAGTTCTAGAATGTTAAATCCCAATTCTAGAATGTTAAGTCAAAGTTATAGAATGTTAAGTTAAAATTCTCAAATTTTAAGTCACACACCTGGTATGTTAAGTGCACACAAACATATTACTTTGATCCTGCATTATGCTTATCACTAGAGTTCATATTAATATGATCTTGGTAGGTCATCAAGGGACATTGGTTTCCAGACAATGTCGGTTCAAGAATGTTAAATGACAATTCTATAAGGTTAAGTCAAAGTTCTAGAATGTTAAGTAACAATTCTAGAATATTAAATCACAGTTCTAGAATATTAAGTCAAAGTTCTAGAATGTTTAGTCAAAGGCACTATTTGTTCATCAAACCCAGGAACCTTACAAACTGTACGACCTGAAATATTCTTGGACTGCTTATCTACAGTCCACCTTAACAAATTAACCTCTACTATTTACGCATCAAAACCTTCTACTTGTCTTCTAGACTCTATTCCAACTAGGTTACTTAAAGAAGTGTTACCTTTAATTAGCACTCCTGTATTAGATATGATTAACATGTCTTTGTCAGCAGGTTATGTACCACAGTCTTTTAAAGTAGCTGTAATTAAACCTCTTCTTAAAAAGCCCAGTCTTGATCCTGAGGTACTAGCCAACTATAGACCTATATCTAACCTTCCTTTTCTCTCTAAGATCCTCGAGAAATTAGTTGCCAATCAGTTGTGTGACTTTTTACATAATAATGAGTTATTTGAGGATTTCCAGTCAGGATTTAGAGCAAATCATAGCACTGAGACAGCACTGGTGAAAATTACTAACGACCTTCTAATAGCTTCAGACAAAGGACTTGTCTCTGTACTTGTCTTACTAGATCTTAGTGCTGCCTTCGACACTATTGACCATCACATCCTGCTACACAGACTAGAGCATCTGATCGGCATTAAAGGAACCGCACTGAGCTGGTTTAAGTCATATTTATCAGATAGATCTCAGTTTGTACATGTTAATGACAAATCCTCCATGCACACTAAAGTTAGTCACGGAGTCCCACAGGGTTCTGTCCTTGGACCGATTCTTTTCACCTTATATATGCTTCCCTTAGGAATTATTATAAGGAAGCACTCCATAAATTTTCATTGTTATGCTGATGATACACAATTATATTTGTCGATCAAACCAGAAGAAACCCATCAGTTAGATAAACTTCAAATGTGCATTAAGGAAATAAAAAGCTGGATGACCTGCAATTTTCTGATGTTAAACTCAGACAAAACTGAAATTATTGTACTTGGCCCCAAAGGCCACCGAAACTCAATAGCTAAAGATATTGTTACTCTGGATAAAGTAGTGTTGTCCTCCAGCACCACAGTAAGGAATCTGGGTGTTATTTTTGATCAGGATATGTCCTTCGATTCTCACATAAAACTAACAACAAGGACTGCATATTTTCACCTGCGTAATATTGCAAAAATTAGGAACATTGTGTCTCAGAAAGATGCAGAGAAACTTGTTCATGCATTTGTTACTTCTAGGCTGGACTATTGCAATTCCTTATTATCAGGCTGCTCCAATAAGTCTGTTAAGAGTCTCCAGTTGGTCCAAAATGCTGCAGCTCGTGTACTAACTAAAACAAATAGAAGAGAACATATTTCTCCTGTATTAGCTTCTCTGCACTGGCTACCTGTAAAATCTAGAATAGAATTTAAAATCCTTCTCCTTACGTACAAAGCTCTTATTGGTCAGGCTCCGTCGTATCTTAAAGAGCTCATAGTACCGTATCACCCAACTAGATCTCTGCGCTCTGAGAATGCAGGGCTACTCGTCGCTCCTAGAGTCTCCAAAAGTAGAATGGGAGGCAGAGCCTTCAGCTACCAAGCTCCTCTCCTGTGGAACAAACTCCCAAATGTTATTCGGGAGGCAGACACTGTCCCCATATTTAAAAGTAAACTTAAAACTTTCCTTTTTGATAAAGCTTACAGCTAGGGCTTACGATAAGACTTTATTCTGCTTGATGATGCTGCTATAGGCCTAGTCTGACGGGGGATAATACTTTTCCTGATACTCTGAGCTTCTCTCCTCTCTGTCTGAATCATTCATGTCCCATCAATGCATGTTACTGATTCAGCTTCTTCCCCGGAGCTGTTTGTGCTTTGTCGTCTCGCAGGTCTCTGCTGATCGTGGTGGTGCTTGCTGCCGTGGTCCTACATGACGCTTCCTGCTGCTATTGTCACTGTTACTCATATATACTATCACTAGTTTAATAAACTATAAAATTTGTAGCTGTATTGTAGCTGCTATTGCCACTACTCATCATTGATCATGTTTGCCACCATAATTATTATCATTTTCATATTCTGTCACCTCAGCTGTGCTTGTTTCTACTATTCTGTTGTATTAACTGCCTTAACATATACGTCATATTCACATTACTATAAATATTATAGTTACTGTTAGACACACTTCCAGAGATGCAAGCAAAGCCTGTCTGTCTCTCCCTGTCCATCTGTGTGTCTTTTCTCTCTTTCTCTCTCCTTTTCTTCCTCCCCAACCGGTCAAGACAGATGGCCGTCCTCCACAGAGCTGGGTCTGTCTGACGTTCCTGCCTGTTATAGGGAAGGTTTTTGTTGCCACTGTACTCTACAGAGGAATTGTTGGGTCTATGTAAATCATAAATAAGTCATTGAGTGTGGTCTTTACCTACTCTGTAAAGTGTCCTGAGATAACTTTTGTTATGATTTGACACTATAAATAAAATTGAATTGAATTGAATTGAAAGTTCTAGAATGTTAAGTCAAAGTTCTAGAATGTTAAGTAACAATATTGGAATGGTAAATCATAGTTCAAGAATGTTAATTTAAAGTTTTAGAATGTTGAGTCATAGTTCAAGTCACATACCTAGTATGTTAAGTGCACATTAACATATTCTAATGATCCTGCATTATGCTATTCACTAGAGTTCATATTAATCTGATCTTGGGAGGACATCATGGGACATGGGTTTCCAGAGAAGGTCAGTTCAGGAATGTTAATTCACAGATCTAGAATGTTAAATCAAAGTTCTAGAATGTTAAATCACAATTCTAGAATGTTAAGTCAAAGTTCTAGAATGTTAAGTCAAAGTTCTAGAATGTTAAGTTACAATTCACAAATTTTAAGTCACACACCTGGTATATTAAGTGCACACGAACATATTACTTTGATCCTGAATTATGCTTTTCGCTAGAGTTCATCTTAATATGATCTTGGTAGGTCATCAAGGGACATTGGTTTTCAGACAGTGTCGGTTCAAGAATGTTAAATGACAATTCTAGAAGGTTAAGTCAAAGTTCTAGAATTTAAGTCACAATTCTAGAATGTTAAGTCAAAGTTATAGAATTTTAAGTTAAAGTTCTAGAATGTAAAGTAACAACTACATAATGTTAAGTCAAAGTTCTAGAATGTTAAATCCCAATTCTAGAATGTTAAGTCAAAGTTCTAGAAAGTTAAATCCCAATTCTAGAATGTTAATTCAAAGTTATAGAATGTTAAGTTACAATTCTCAAATTCTAAGTCACACACCTGGTATGTTAAGTGCACACAAACATATTACTTTGATCCTGCATTATGCTTTTCACTAGAGTTCATATTAATATGATCTTGGTAGGTCATCAAGGGACATTGGTTTTCAGACAATGTCGGTTCAACAATGTTAAATGACAATTCTAGAAGATTAAGTCAAAGTTCTAGAATTTAAGTCACAATTCTAGAATGTTAAGTCAAAGTTATAGAATTTTAAGTTAAAGTTCTAGAATGTAAAGTAACAACTACAGAATGTTAAGTCAAAGTTCTAGAATGTTAAATCACAATTCTAGAATGTTAATTCAAAGTTCTAGAATGTTAAATCCCAATTCTAGAATGTTAAGTCAAAGTTCTAGAATGTTAAGTTACAATTCTCAAATTTTAAGTCACACACCTGGTATGTTAAGTGTACACGAACATATTACTTTGATCCTGCATTATGCTTTTTACTAGAGTTCATCTTAATATGATCTTGGTAGGTCATCAAGGGACATTGGTTTTCAGACAATGTCGGTTCAAGAATGTTAAATGACAACTCTAGAAGGTTAAGTCAAAGTTCTAGAATTTAAGTCACAATTCTAGAATGTTAAGTCAAAGTTATAGAATTTTAAGTTAAAGTTCTAGAATGTAAAGTAACAACTACAGAATGTTTAATAAAAGTTCTAGAATGTTAAGTCAAAGTTCTAGAATGTTAAGTTACAATTCTCAAATTTTAGGTCACACACCTGGTATGTTAAGTGCACACAAACATATTACTTTGATCCTGCATTATGCTTTTCGCTAGAGTTCATATGAATATGATCTTGATAGGTCATCAAGGGACATTGGTTTCCAGACAATGTCGGTTCAAGAATGTTAAATCACAGTTCTAGAATATTAAGTCAAAGTTCTAGAATGTTTAGTCAAAGTTCTAGAATGTTAAGTCAAAGTTCTAGAATGTTAAGTAACAATATTGGAATGGTAAATCATAGTTCAAGAATGTTAATTTAAAGTTTTAGAATGTTGAGTCATAGTTCAAGTCACATACCTAGTATGTTAAGTGCACATTAACATATTCTAATGATCCTGCATTATGCTATTCACTAGAGTTCATATTAATCTGATCTTGGGAGGACATCATGGGACATGGGTTTCCAGAGAAGGTCAGTTCAGGAATGTTAATTCACAGTTCTAGAATGTTAAATCAAAGTTCTAGAATGTTAAATCACAATTCTAGAATGTTAAGTCAAAGTTCTAGAATGTTAAGTCAAAGTTCTAGAATGTTAAGTTACAATTCACAAATTTTAAGTCACACACCTGGTATGTTAAGTGCACACGAACATATTACTTTGATCCTGAATTATGCTTTTCGCTAGAGTTCATCTTAATATGATCTTGGTAGGTCATCAAGGGACATTGGTTTTCAGACAATGTCGGTTCAAGAATGTTAAATGACAATTCTAGAAGGTTAAGTCAAAGTTCTAGAATTTAAGTCACAATTCTAGAATGTTAAGTCAAAGTTATAGAATTTTAAGTTAAAGTTCTAGAATGTAAAGTAACAACTACAGAATGTTAAGTCAAAGTTCTAGAATGTTAAATCCCAATACTAGAATGTTAAGTCAAAGTTCTAGAAAGTTAAATCCCAATTCTAGAATGTTAAGTCAAATTTATAGAATGTTAAGTTACAATTCTCAAATTCTAAGTCACACACCTGGTATGTTAAGTGCACACAAACATATTACTTTGATCCTGAATTATGCTTTTCACTAGAGTTCATATTAATATGATCTTGGTAGGTCATCAAGGGACATTGGTTTTCAGACAATGTCGGTTCAAGAATGTTAAATGACAATTCTAGAAGGTTAAGTCAAAGTTCTAGAATTTAAGTCACAATTCTAGAATGTTAAGTCAAAGTTATAGAATTTTAAGTTAAAGTTCTAGAATGTAAAGTAACATCTACATAATGTTAAGTCAAAGTTCTAGAATGTTAAATCCCAATTCTAGAATGTTAAGTCAAAGTTCTAGAAAGTTAAATCCCAATTCTAGAATGTTAATTCAAAGTTATAGAATGTTAAGTTACAATTCTCAAATTCTAAGTCACACACCTGGTATGTTAAGTGCACACAAACATATTACTTTGATCCTGCATTATGCTTTTCACTAGAGTTCATATTAATATGATCTTGGTAGGTCATCAAGGGACATTGGTTTCCAGACAATGTCGGTTCAAGAATGTTAAATGACAATTCTATAAGGTTAAGTCAAAGTTCTAGAATGTTAAGTAACAATTCTAGAATATTAAATCACAGTTCTAGAATATTAAGTCAAAGTTCTAGAATGTTTAGTCAAAGTTCTAGAATGTTAAGTCAAAGTTCTAGAATGTTAAGTAACAATATTGGAATGGTAAATCATAGTTCAAGAATGTTAATTTAAAGTTTTAGAATGTTGAGTCATAGTTCAAGTCACATACCTAGTATGTTAAGTGCACATTAACATATTCTAATGATCCTGCATTATGCTATTCACTAGAGTTCATATTAATCTGATCTTGGGAGGACATCATGGGACATGAGTTTCCAGAGAAGGTCAGTTCAGGAATGTTAATTCACAGATCTAGAATGTTAAATCAAAGTTCTAGAATGTTAAATCACAATTCTAGAATGTTAAGTCAAAGTTCTAGAATGTTAAATGACAATTCTAGAAGGTTAAGTCAAAGTTCTAGAATTTAAGTCACAATTCTAGAATGTTACGTCAAAGTTATAGAATTTTAAGTTAAAGTTCTAGAATGTTAAGTTACAATTCACAAATTTTAAGTCACACACCTGGTATATTAAGTGCACACGAACATATTACTTTGATCCTGAATTATGCTTTTCGCTAGAGTTCATCTTAATATGATCTTGGTAGGTCATCAAGGGACATTGGTTTTCAGACAATGTCGGTTCAAGAATGTTAAATGACAATTCTAGAAGGTTAAGTCAAAGTTCTAGAATTTAAGTCACAATTCTAGAATGTTAAGTCAAAGTTATAGAATTTTAAGTTAAAGTTCTAGAATGTAAAGTAACAACTACATAATGTTAAGTCAAAGTTCTAGAATGTTAAATCCCAATTCTAGAATGTTAAGTCAAAGTTCTAGAAAGTTAAATCCCAATTCTAGAATGTTAATTCAAAGTTATAGAATGTTAAGTTACAATTCTCAAATTCTAAGTCACACACCTGGTATGTTAAGTGCACACAAACATATTACTTTGATCCTGCATTATGCTTTTCACTAGAGTTCATATTAATATGATCTTGGTAGGTCATCAAGGGACATTGGTTTTCAGACAATGTCGGTTCAACAATGTTAAATGACAATTCTAGAAGATTAAGTCAAAGTTCTAGAATTTGAGTCACAATTCTAGAATGTTAAGTCAAAGTTATAGAATTTTAAGTTAAAGTTCTAGAATGTAAAGTAACAACTACAGAATGTTAAGTCAAAGTTCTAGAATGTTAAATCACAATTCTAGAATGTTAATTCAAAGTTCTAGAATGTTAAATCCCAATTCTAGAATGTTAAGTCAAAGTTCTAGAATGTTAAGTTACAATTCTCAAATTTTAAGTCACACACCTGGTATGTTAAGTGTACACGAACATATTACTTGGTTCCTGCATTATGCTTTTTACTAGAGTTCATCTTAATATGATCTTGGTAGGTCATCAAGGGACATTGGTTTTCAGACAATGTCGGTTCAAGAATGTTAAATGACAATTCTAGAAGATTGAGTCAACGTTCTAGAATTTAAGTCACAATTCTAGAATGTTAAGTCAAAGTTATAGAATTTTAAGTTAAAGTTCTAGAATGTAAAGTAACAACTACAGAATGTTAAGTCAAAGTTCTAGAATGTTAAATCCCAATTCTAGAATGTTAATTCAAAGTTCTAGAATGTTAAATCCCAATTCTAGAATGTTAAGTCAAAGTTATAGAATGTTAAGTTACAATTCTCAAATTTTAAGTCACACACCTGGTATGTTAAGTGCACACAAACATATTACTTTGATCCTACATTATGCTTTTCACTAGAGTTCATATTAATATGATCTTGGTAGGTCATCAAGGGACATTGGTTTCCAGACAATGTCGGTTCAAGAATGTTAAATGACAATTCTATAAGGTTAAGTCAAAGTTCTAGAATGTTAAGTAACAATTCTAGAATATTAAATCACAGTTCTAGAATATTAAGTCAAAGTTCTAGAATGTTTAGTCAAAGTTCTAGAATGTTAAGTCAAAGTTCTAGAATGTTAAGTAACAATATTGGAATGGTAAATCATAGTTCAAGAATGTTAATTTAAAGTTTTAGAATGTTGAGTCATAGTTCAAGTCACATACCTAGTATGTTAAGTGCACATTAACATATTCTAATGATCCTGCATTATGCTATTCACTAGAGTTCATATTAATCTGATCTTGGGAGGACATCATGGGACATGGGTTTCCAGAGAAGGTCAGTTCAGGAATGTTAATTCACAGATCTAGAATGTTAAATCAAAGTTCTAGAATGTTAAATCACAATTCTAGAATGTTAAGTCAAAGTTCTAGAATGTTAAGTCAAAGTTCTAGAATGTTAAGTTACAATTCACAAATTTTAAGTCACACACCTGGTATATTAAGTGCACACGAACATATTACTTTGATCCTGAATTATGCTTTTCGCTAGAGTTCATCTTAATATGATCTTGGTAGGTCATCAAGGGACATTGGTTTTCAGACAATGTCGGTTCAAGAATGTTAAATGACAATTCTAGAAGGTTAAGTCAAAGTTCTAGAATTTAAGTCACAATTCTAGAATGTTAAGTCAAAGTTATAGAATTTTAAGTTAAAGTTCTAGAATGTAAAGTAACAACTACATAATGTTAAGTCAAAGTTCTAGAATGTTAAATCCCAATTCTAGAATGTTAAGTCAAAGTTCTAGAAAGTTAAATCCCAATTCTAGAATGTTAATTCAAAGTTATAGAATGTTAAGTTACAATTCTCAAATTCTAAGTCACACACCTGGTATGTTAAGTGCACACAAACATATTACTTTGATCCTGCATTATGCTTTTCACTAGAGTTCATATTAATATGATCTTGGTAGGTCATCAAGGGACATTGGTTTTCAGACAATGTCGGTTCAACAATGTTAAATGACAATTCTAGAAGATTAAGTCAAAGTTCTAGAATTTAAGTCACAATTCTAGAATGTTAAGTCAAAGTTATAGAATTTTAAGTTAAAGTTCTAGAATGTAAAGTAACAACTACAGAATGTTAAGTCAAAGTTCTAGAATGTTAAATCACAATTCTAGAATGTTAATTCAAAGTTCTAGAATGTTAAATCCCAATTCTAGAATGTTAAGTCAAAGTTCTAGAATGTTAAGTTACAATTCTCAAATTTTAAGTCACACACCTGGTATGTTAAGTGTACACGAACATATTACTTGGTTCCTGCATTATGCTTTTTACTAGAGTTCATCTTAATATGATCTTGGTAGGTCATCAAGGGACATTGGTTTTCAGACAATGTCGGTTCAAGAATGTTAAATGACAATTCTAGAAGATTGAGTCAAAGTTCTAGAATTTAAGTCACAATTCTAGAATGTTAAGTCAAAGTTATAGAATTTTAAGTTAAAGTTCTAGAATGTAAAGTAACAACTACAGAATGTTAAGTCAAAGTTCTAGAATGTTAAATCCCAATTCTAGAATGTTAATTCAAAGTTCTAGAATGTTAAATCCCAATTCTAGAATGTTAAGTCAAAGTTATAGAATGTTAAGTTACAATTCTCAAATTTTAAGTCACACACCTGGTATGTTAAGTGCACACAAACATATTACTTTGATCCTACATTATGCTTTTCACTAGAGTTCATATTAATATGATCTTGGTAGGTCATCAAGGGACATTGGTTTCCAGACAATGTCGGTTCAAGAATGTTAAATGACAATTCTATAAGGTTAAGTCAAAGTTCTAGAATGTTAAGTAACAATTCTAGAATATTAAATCACAGTTCTAGAATATTAAGTCAAAGTTCTAGAATGTTTAGTCAAAGTTCTAGAATGTTAAGTCAAAGTTCTAGAATGTTAAGTAACAATATTGGAATGGTAAATCATAGTTCAAGAATGTTAATTTAAAGTTTTAGAATGTTGAGTCATAGTTCAAGTCACATACCTAGTATGTTAAGTGCACATTAACATATTCTAATGATCCTGCATTATGCTATTCACTAGAGTTCATATTAATCTGATCTTGGGAGGACATCATGGGACATGGGTTTCCAGAGAAGGTCAGTTCAGGAATGTTAATTCACAGATCTAGAATGTTAAATCAAAGTTCTAGAATGTTAAATCACAATTCTAGAATGTTAAGTCAAAGTTCTAGAATGTTAAGTCAAAGTTCTAGAATGTTAAGTTACAATTCACAAATTTTAAGTCACACACCTGGTATATTAAGTGCACACGAACATATTACTTTGATCCTGAATTATGCTTTTCGCTAGAGTTCATCTTAATATGATCTTGGTAGGTCATCAAGGGACATTGGTTTTCAGACAATGTCGGTTCAAGAATGTTAAATGACAATTCTAGAAGGTTAAGTCAAAGTTCTAGAATTTAAGTCACAATTCTAGAATGTTAAGTCAAAGTTATAGAATTTTAAGTTAAAGTTCTAGAATGTAAAGTAACAACTACAGAATGTTTAATAAAAGTTCTAGAATGTTAAGTCAAAGTTCTAGAATGTTAAGTTACAATTCTCAAATTTTAGGTCACACACCTGGTATGTTAAGTGCACACAAACATATTACTTTGATCCTGCATTATGCTTTTCGCTAGAGTTCATATGAATATGATCTTGATAGGTCATCAAGGGACATTGGTTTCCAGACAATGTCGGTTCAAGAATGTTAAATGACAATTCTATAAGGTTAAGTCAAAGTTCTAGAATGTTAAGTAACAATTCTAGAAAGTTAAATCACAGTTCTAGAATGTTAAGTCAAAGTTCTAGAATGTTTAGTCAAAGTTCTAGAATGTTAAGTCAAAGTCCTAGAATGTTAAGTAACAATATTGGAATGGTAAATCATAGTTCAAGAATGTTAATTTAAAGTTTTAGAATGTTGAGTCATAGTTCAAGTCACATACCTGGTATGTTAAGTGGACATTAACATATTCTAATGATCCTGCATTATTCTATTCACTAGAGTTCATATTAATCTGATCTTGGGAGGACATCATGGGACATGGGTTTCCAGAGATGGTCAGTTCAGGAATGTTAATTCACAGTTCTAGAATGTTAAGTCAAAGTTCTAGAATGTAAAGTAACAACTACAGAATGTTAAGTCAAAGTTCTAGAATGTTAAATCACAATTCTAGAATGTTAAGTCAAAGTTCTAGAATGTTAAGTTACAATTCTCAAATTTTAAGTCACACACCTGGTATGTTAAGTGTACACGAACATATTACTTTGATCCTGCATTATGCTTTTTACTAGAGTTCATCTTAATATGATCTTGGTAGGTCATCAAGGGACATTGGTTTTCAGACAATGTCGGTTCAAGAATGTTAAATGACAACTCTAGAAGGTTAAGTCAAAGTTCTAGAATTTAAGTCACAATTCTAGAATGTTAAGTCAAAGTTATAGAATTTTAAGTTAAAGTTCTAGAATGTAAAGTAACAACTACAGAATGTTTAATAAAAGTTCTAGAATGTTAAGTCAAAGTTCTAGAATGTTAAGTTACAATTCTCAAATTTTAGGTCACACACCTGGTATGTTAAGTGCACACAAACATATTACTTTGATCCTGCATTATGCTTTTCGCTAGAGTTCATGTTAATATGATCTTGGTAGGTCATCAAGGGACATTGGTTTTCAGACAATGTCGGTTCAAGAATGTTAAATGACAATTCTAGAAGGTTAAGTCAAAGTTCTAGAATTTAAGTCACAATTCTAGAATGTTAAGTCAAAGTTATAGAATTTTAAGTTAAAGTTCTAGAATGTAAAGTAACAACTACAGAATGTTAAGTCAAAGTTCTAGAATGTTAAATCCCAATTCTAGAATGTTAAGTCAAAGTTCTAGAATGTTAAATCCCAATTCTAGAATGTTAAGTCAAAGTTATAGAATGTTAAGTTACAATTCTCAAATTTCAAGTCACACACCTGGTATGTTAAGTGCACACAAACATATTACTTTGATCCTGCATTATGCTTTTCACTAGAGTTCATATTAATATGATCTTGGTAGGTCATCAAGGGACATTGGTTTCCAGACAATGTCGGTTCAAGAATGTTAAATGACAATTCTATAAGGTTAAGTCAAAGTTCTAGAATGTTAAGTAACAATTCTAGAATATTAAATCACAGTTCTAGAATATTAAGTCAAAGTTCTAGAATGTTTAGTCAAAGTTCTAGAATGTTAAGTCAAAGTTCTAGAATGTTAAGTAACAATATTGGAATGGTAAATCATAGTTCAAGAATGTTAATTTAAAGTTTTAGAATGTTGAGTCATAGTTCAAGTCACATACCTAGTATGTTAAGTGCACATTAACATATTCTAATGATCCTGCATTATGCTATTCACTAGAGTTCATATTAATCTGATCTTGGGAGGACATCATGGGACATGAGTTTCCAGAGAAGGTCAGTTCAGGAATGTTAATTCACAGATCTAGAATGTTAAATCAAAGTTCTAGAATGTTAAATCACAATTCTAGAATGTTAAGTCAAAGTTCTAGAATGTTAAATGACAATTCTAGAAGGTTAAGTCAAAGTTCTAGAATTTAAGTCACAATTCTAGAATGTTACGTCTAAGTTATAGAATTTTAAGTTAAAGTTCTAGAATGTTAAGTTACAATTCTCAAATTTTAGGTCACACACCTGGTATGTTAAGTGCACACAAACATATTACTTTGATCCTGCATTATGCTTTTCGCTAGAGTTCATATGAATATGATCTTGATAGGTCATCAAGGGACATTGGTTTCCAGACAATGTCGGTTCAAGAATGTTAAATGACAATTCTATAAGGTTAAGTCAAAGTTCTAGAATGTTAAGTAACAATTCTAGAAAGTTAAATCACAGTTCTAGAATGTTAAGTCAAAGTTCTAGAATGTTTAGTCAAAGTTCTAGAATGTTAAGTCAAAGTCCTAGAATGTTAAGTAACAATATTGGAATGGTAAATCATAGTTCAAGAATGTTAATTTAAAGTTTTAGAATGTTGAGTCATAGTTCAAGTCACATACCTGGTATGTTAAGTGGACATTAACATATTCTAATGATCCTGCATTATTCTATTCACTAGAGTTCATATTAATCTGATCTTGGGAGGACATCATGGGACATGGGTTTCCAGAGATGGTCAGTTCAGGAATGTTAATTCACAGTTCTAGAATGTTAAGTCAAAGTTCTAGAATGTAAAGTAACAACTACAGAATGTTAAGTCAAAGTTCTAGAATGTTAAATCACAATTCTAGAATGTTAAGTCAAAGTTCTAGAATGTTAAGTTACAATTCTCAAATTTTAAGTCACACACCTGGTATGTTAAGTGTACACGAACATATTACTTTGATCCTGCATTATGCTTTTTACTAGAGTTCATCTTAATATGATCTTGGTAGGTCATCAAGGGACATTGGTTTTCAGACAATGTCGGTTCAAGAATGTTAAATGACAACTCTAGAAGGTTAAGTCAAAGTTCTAGAATTTAAGTCACAATTCTAGAATGTTAAGTCAAAGTTATAGAATTTTAAGTTAAAGTTCTAGAATGTAAAGTAACAACTACAGAATGTTTAATAAAAGTTCTAGAATGTTAAGTCAAAGTTCTAGAATGTTAAGTTACAATTCTCAAATTTTAGGTCACACACCTGGTATGTTAAGTGCACACAAACATATTACTTTGATCCTGCATTATGCTTTTCGCTAGAGTTCATGTTAATATGATCTTGGTAGGTCATCAAGGGACATTGGTTTTCAGACAATGTCGGTTCAAGAATGTTAAATGACAATTCTAGAAGGTTAAGTCAAAGTTCTAGAATTTAAGTCACAATTCTAGAATGTTAAGTCAAAGTTATAGAATTTTAAGTTAAAGTTCTAGAATGTAAAGTAACAACTACAGAATGTTAAGTCAAAGTTCTAGAATGTTAAATCACAATTCTAGAATGTTAAGTCAAAGTTCTAGAATGTTAAATCCCAATTCTAGAATGTTAAGTCAAAGTTATAGAATGTTAAGTTACAATTCTCAAATTTCAAGTCACACACCTGGTATGTTAAGTGCACACAAACATATTACTTTGATCCTGCATTATGCTTTTCACTAGAGTTCATATTAATATGATCTTGGTAGGTCATCAAGGGACATTGGTTTCCAGACAATGTCGGTTCAAGAATGTTAAATGACAATTCTATAAGGTTAAGTCAAAGTTCTAGAATGTTAAGTAACAATTCTAGAATATTAAATCACAGTTCTAGAATATTAAGTCAAAGTTCTAGAATGTTTAGTCAAAGTTCTAGAATGTTAAGTCAAAGTTCTAGAATGTTAAGTAACAATATTGGAATGGTAAATCATAGTTCAAGAATGTTAATTTAAAGTTTTAGAATGTTGAGTCATAGTTCAAGTCACATACCTAGTATGTTAAGTGCACATTAACATATTCTAATGATCCTGCATTATGCTATTCACTAGAGTTCATATTAATCTGATCTTGGGAGGACATCATGGGACATGAGTTTCCAGAGAAGGTCAGTTCAGGAATGTTAATTCACAGATCTAGAATGTTAAATCAAAGTTCTAGAATGTTAAATCACAATTCTAGAATGTTAAGTCAAAGTTCTAGAATGTTAAGTCAAAGTTCTAGAATGTTAAGTTACAATTCACAAATTTTAAGTCACACACCTGGTATATTAAGTGCACACGAACATATTACTTTGATCCTGAATTATGCTTTTCGCTAGAGTTCATCTTAATATGATCTTGGTAGGTCATCAAGGGACATTGGTTTTCAGACAATGTCGGTTCAAGAATGTTAAATGACAATTCTAGAAGGTTAAGTCAAAGTTCTAGAATTTAAGTCACAATTCTAGAATGTTAAGTCAAAGTTATAGAATTTTAAGTTAAAGTTCTAGAATGTAAAGTAACAACTACATAATGTTAAGTCAAAGTTCTAGAATGTTAAATCCCAATTCTAGAATGTTAAGTCAAAGTTCTAGAAAGTTAAATCCCAATTCTAGAATGTTAATTCAAAGTTATAGAATGTTAAGTTACAATTCTCAAATTCTAAGTCACACACCTGGTATGTTAAGTGCACACAAACATATTACTTTGATCCTGCATTATGCTTTTCACTAGAGTTCATATTAATATGATCTTGGTAGGTCATCAAGGGACATTGGTTTTCAGACAATGTCGGTTCAACAATGTTAAATGACAATTCTAGAAGATTAAGTCAAAGTTCTAGAATTTAAGTCACAATTCTAGAATGTTAAGTCAAAGTTATAGAATTTTAAGTTAAAGTTCTAGAATGTAAAGTAACAACTACAGAATGTTAAGTCAAAGTTCTAGAATGTTAAATCCCAATTCTAGAATGTTAATTCAAAGTTCTAGAATGTTAAATCCCAATTCTAGAATGTTAAGTCAAAGTTATAGAATGTTAAGTTACAATTCTCAAATTTTAAGTCACACACCTGGTATGTTAAGTGCACACAAACATATTACTTTGATCCTACATTATGCTTTTCACTAGAGTTCATATTAATATGATCTTGGTAGGTCATCAAGGGACATTGGTTTCCAGACAATGTCGGTTCAAGAATGTTAAATGACAATTCTATAAGGTTAAGTCAAAGTTCTAGAATGTTAAGTAACAATTCTAGAATATTAAATCACAGTTCTAGAATATTAAGTCAAAGTTCTAGAATGTTTAGTCAAAGTTCTAGAATGTTAAGTCAAAGTTCTAGAATGTTAAGTAACAATATTGGAATGGTAAATCATAGTTCAAGAATGTTAATTTAAAGTTTTAGAATGTTGAGTCATAGTTCAAGTCACATACCTAGTATGTTAAGTGCACATTAACATATTCTAATGATCCTGCATTATGCTATTCACTAGAGTTCATATTAATCTGATCTTGGGAGGACATCATGGGACATGGGTTTCCAGAGAAGGTCAGTTCAGGAATGTTAATTCACAGATCTAGAATGTTAAATCAAAGTTCTAGAATGTTAAATCACAATTCTAGAATGTTAAGTCAAAGTTCTAGAATGTTAAGTCAAAGTTCTAGAATGTTAAGTTACAATTCACAAATTTTAAGTCACACACCTGGTATATTAAGTGCACACGAACATATTACTTTGATCCTGAATTATGCTTTTCGCTAGAGTTCATCTTAATATGATCTTGGTAGGTCATCAAGGGACATTGGTTTTCAGACAATGTCGGTTCAAGAATGTTAAATGACAATTCTAGAAGGTTAAGTCAAAGTTCTAGAATTTAAGTCACAATTCTAGAATGTTAAGTCAAAGTTATAGAATTTTAAGTTAAAGTTCTAGAATGTAAAGTAACAACTACATAATGTTAAGTCAAAGTTCTAGAATGTTAAATCCCAATTCTAGAATGTTAAGTCAAAGTTCTAGAAAGTTAAATCCCAATTCTAGAATGTTAATTCAAAGTTATAGAATGTTAAGTTACAATTCTCAAATTCTAAGTCACACACCTGGTATGTTAAGTGCACACAAACATATTACTTTGATCCTGCATTATGCTTTTCACTAGAGTTCATATTAATATGATCTTGGTAGGTCATCAAGGGACATTGGTTTTCAGACAATGTCGGTTCAACAATGTTAAATGACAATTCTAGAAGATTAAGTCAAAGTTCTAGAATTTAAGTCACAATTCTAGAATGTTAAGTCAAAGTTATAGAATTTTAAGTTAAAGTTCTAGAATGTAAAGTAACAACTACAGAATGTTAAGTCAAAGTTCTAGAATGTTAAATCACAATTCTAGAATGTTAATTCAAAGTTCTAGAATGTTAAATCCCAATTCTAGAATGTTAAGTCAAAGTTATAGAATGTTAAGTTACAATTCTCAAATTTTAGGTCACACACCTGGTATGTTAAGTGCACACAAACATATTACTTTGATCCTGCATTATGCTTTTCGCTAGAGTTCATATGAATATGATCTTGATAGGTCATCAAGGGACATTGGTTTCCAGACAATGTCGGTTCAAGAATGTTAAATGACAATTCTATAAGGTTAAGTCAAAGTTCTAGAATGTTAAGTAACAATTCTAGAAAGTTAAATCACAGTTCTAGAATGTTAAGTCAAAGTTCTAGAATGTTTAGTCAAAGTTCTAGAATGTTAAGTCAAAGTCCTAGAATGTTAAGTAACAATATTGGAATGGTAAATCATAGTTCAAGAATGTTAATTTAAAGTTTTAGAATGTTGAGTCATAGTTCAAGTCACATACCTGGTATGTTAAGTGGACATTAACATATTCTAATGATCCTGCATTATTCTATTCACTAGAGTTCATATTAATCTGATCTTGGGAGGACATCATGGGACATGGGTTTCCAGAGATGGTCAGTTCAGGAATGTTAATTCACAGTTCTAGAATGTTAAGTCAAAGTTCTAGAATGTAAAGTAACAACTACAGAATGTTAAGTCAAAGTTCTAGAATGTTAAATCACAATTCTAGAATGTTAAGTCAAAGTTCTAGAATGTTAAGTTACAATTCTCAAATTTTAAGTCACACACCTGGTATGTTAAGTGTACACGAACATATTACTTTGATCCTGCATTATGCTTTTTACTAGAGTTCATCTTAATATGATCTTGGTAGGTCATCAAGGGACATTGGTTTTCAGACAATGTCGGTTCAAGAATGTTAAATGACAACTCTAGAAGGTTAAGTCAAAGTTCTAGAATTTAAGTCACAATTCTAGAATGTTAAGTCAAAGTTATAGAATTTTAAGTTAAAGTTCTAGAATGTAAAGTAACAACTACAGAATGTTTAATAAAAGTTCTAGAATGTTAAGTCAAAGTTCTAGAATGTTAAGTTACAATTCTCAAATTTTAGGTCACACACCTGGTATGTTAAGTGCACACAAACATATTACTTTGATCCTGCATTATGCTTTTCGCTAGAGTTCATGTTAATATGATCTTGGTAGGTCATCAAGGGACATTGGTTTTCAGACAATGTCGGTTCAAGAATGTTAAATGACAATTCTAGAAGGTTAAGTCAAAGTTCTAGAATTTAAGTCACAATTCTAGAATGTTAAGTCAAAGTTATAGAATTTTAAGTTAAAGTTCTAGAATGTAAAGTAACAACTACAGAATGTTAAGTCAAAGTTCTAGAATGTTAAATCACAATTCTAGAATGTTAAGTCAAAGTTCTAGAATGTTAAATCCCAATTCTAGAATGTTAAGTCAAAGTTATAGAATGTTAAGTTACAATTCTCAAATTTCAAGTCACACACCTGGTATGTTAAGTGCACACAAACATATTACTTTGATCCTGCATTATGCTTTTCACTAGAGTTCATATTAATATGATCTTGGTAGGTCATCAAAGGACATTGGTTTCCAGACAATGTTGGTTCAAGAATGTTAAATGACAATTCTATAAGGTTGAGTCAAAGTTCTAGAATGTTAAGTAACAATTCTAGAATGTTAAATCACAGTTCTAGAATGTTAAGTCAAAGTTATAGAATGTTTAGTCAAAGTTCTAGAATGTTAAGTCAAAGTTCTAGAGTGTTAACTAACAATATTGGAATGGTAAATCATAGTTCAAGAATGTTAATTTAAAGTTTTAGAATGTTGAGTCATAGTTCAAGTCACATACCTAGTATGTTAAATGCAAATTAACATATTCTAATAATCCTGCATTATGCTATTCACTAGAGTTCATATTAATCTGATCTTGGGAGGACATCATGGGACATGGGTTTCCAGAGAAGGTCAGTTCAGGAATGTTAATTCACAGTTCTAGAATGTTAAGTCAAAGTTCTAGAATGTTAAATCACAATTCTAGAATGTTAAGTCAAAGTTATAGAATGTTAAATCCCAATTCTAGAATGTTAAGTCAAAGTTATAGAATTTTAAGTGAAAGTTCTAGAATGTAAAGTAACAACTACAGAATGTTAAGTCAAAGTTCTAGAATGTTAAATCAAAATTCTAGAATGTTAATTCAAAGTTCTAGAATGTTAAATCCCAATTCTAGAATGTTAAGTCAAAGTTATAGAATGTTAAGTTACAATTCTCAAATTTTAAGTCACACACCTGGTATGTTAAGTGTACACGGACATATTACTTTGATCCTGCATTATGCTTTTTACTAGAGTTCATCTTAATATGATCTTGGTAGGTCATCAAGGGACATTGGTTTTCAGACAATGCCGGTTCAAGAATGTTAAATGACAACTCTAGAAGGTTAAGTCAAAGTTCTAGAATTTAAGTCACAATTCTAGAATGTTAAGTCAAAGTTATAGAATTTTAAGTTAAAGTTCTAGAATGTAAAGTAACAACTACAGAATGTTTAATAAAAGTTCTAGAATGTTAAGTCAAAGTTCTAGAATGTTAAGTTACAATTCTCAAATTTTAGGTCACACACCTGGTATGTTTAGTGCACACAAACATATTACTTTGATCCTGCATTATGCTTTTCGCTAGAGTTCATATGAATATGAACTTGATAGGTCATCAAGGGACATTGGTTTCCAGACAATGTCGGTTCAAGAATGTTAAATGACAATTCTATAAGGTTAAGTCAAAGTTCTAGAATGTTAAGTAACAATTCTAGAAAGTTAAATCACAGTTCTAGAATGTTAAGTCAAAGTTCTAGAATGTTTAGTCAAAGTTCTAGAATGTTAAATCCCAATTCTAGAATGTTAAGTCAAAGTTATAGAATGTTAAGTTACAATTCTCAAATTTTAAGTCACACACCTGGTATGTTAAGTGCACACAAACATATTACTTTGATCCTGCATTATGCTTTTCACTAGAGTTCATATTAATATGATCTTGGTAGGTCATCAAGGGACATTGGTTTCCAGACAATGTCGGTTCAAGAATGTTAAATGACAATTCTATAAGGTTAAGTCAAAGTTCTAGAATGTTAAGTAACAATTCTAGAATATTAAATCACAGTTCTAGAATGTTAAGTCAAAGTTCTAGAATGTTTAGTCAAAGTTCTAGAATGTTTAGTCAAAGTTCTAGAATGTTAAGTCAAAGTTCTAGAATGTTAAGTAACAATATTGGAATGGTAAATCATAGTTCAAGAATGTTAATTTAATGTTTTAGAATGTTGAGTCATAGTTCAAGTCACATACCTAGTATGTTAAGTGCACATTAACATATTCTAATGATCCTGCATTATGCTATTCACTAGAGTTCATATTAATCTGATCTTGGGAGGACATCATGGGACATGGGTTTCCAGAGAAGGTCAGTTCAGGAATGTTAATTCACAGTTCTAGAATGTTAAGTCAAAGTTCTAGAATGTTAAATCACAATTCTAGAATGTTAAGTCAAAGTTCTAGAATGTTAAGTCAAAGTTCTAGAATGTTAATTTACAATTCACAAATTTTAAGTCACACACCTGGTATGTTAAGTGCACACGAACATAATACTTTGATCCTGAATTATGCTTTTCGCTAGAGTTCATCTTAATATGATCTTGGTAGGTCATCAAGGGACATTGGTTTTCAGACAATGTCGGTTCAAGAATGTTAAATGACAATTCTAGAAGGTTAAGTCAAAGTTCTAGAATTTAAGTCACAATTCTAGAATGTTAAGTCAAAGTTATAGAATTTTAAGTTAAAGTTCTAGAATGTAAAGTAAAAACTACAGAATGTTAAGTCAAAGTTCTAGAATGTTAAATCACAATTCTAGAATGTTAAGTCAAAGTTATAGAATGTTAAGTTACAATTCTCAAATTTAAGGTGACACACCTGGTATGTTAAGTGCACAAAAACATATTACTTTGATCCTGCATTATGCTTTTCACTAGAGTTCATGTTAATATGATCTTGGTAGGTCATCAAGGGACATTGGTTTCCAGACAATGTCGGTTCAAGAATGTTAAATGACAATTCTATAAGGTTAAGTCAAAGTTCTAGAATGTTAAGTAACAATTCTTTAATGTTAAATCACAGTTCTAGTATGTTAAGTCAAAGTTCTAGAATGTTTAGTCAAAGTTCTAGAATGTTAAGTCAAAGTTCTAGAATGTTAAGTAACAATATTGGAATGGTAAATCATAGTTCAAGAATGTTAATTTAAAGTTTTAGGATGTTGAGTCATAGTTCAAGTCACATACCTAGTATGTTAAGTGCACATTAACATATTCTAATGATCCTGCATTATGCTATTCACTAGAGTTCATATTAATCTGATCTTGGGAGGACATCATGGGACATGGGTTTCCAGAGAAGGTCAGTTCAGGAATGTTAATTCACAGTTCTAGAATGTTAAGTCAACGTTCTAGAATGTTAAATCACAATTCTAGAATGTTAAGTCAAAGTTCTAGAATGTTAAGTTACAATTCTCAAATTTTAAGTCACACACCTGGTATGTTAAGTGTACACGAACATATTACTTTGATCATGCATTATGCTTTTTACTAGAGTTCATCTTAATATGATCTTAGTAGGTCATCAAGGGACATTGGTTTTCAGACAATGTCGGTTCAAGAATGTTAAATGACAACTCTAGAAGGTTAAGTCAAAGTTCTAAATTTTAGGTCAAAGTTCTAGAATGTTAAATCACAATTCTAGAATGTTAAGTCAAAGTTCTAGAATGTTAAGTCAAAGTTCTAGAATGTTAAGTTACAATTCACAAATTTTAAGTCACACACCTGGTATGTTAAGTGCACATGAACATATTACTTTGATCCTGCATTATGCTTTTCGCTAGAGTTCATCTTAATATGATCTTGGTAGGTCATCAAGGGACATTGGTTTTCAGACAATGTCGGTTCCAGAATGTTAAATGACAACTCTAGAAGGTTAAGTCAAAGTTCTAGAATTTAAGTCACAATTCTAGAATGTTAAGTCAAAGTTATAGAATTTTAAGTTAAAGTTCTAGAATGTAAAGTAACAACTACAGAATGTTAAGTCAAAGTTCTAGAATGTTAAATCCCAATTCTAGAATGTTAAGTCAAAGTTCTAGAATGTTAAATCCCAATTCTAGAATGTTAAGTCAAAGTTATAGAATGTTAAGTTACAATTCTCAAATTTTAAGTCACACACCTAGTATGTTAAGTGCACACAAACATATTACTTTGATCCTGCATTATGCTTTTTACTAGAGTTCATCTTAATATGATCTTGGTAGGTCATCAAGGGACATTGGTTTTCAGACAATGTCGGTTCAAGAATGTTAAATGACAACTCTAGAAGGTTAAGTCAAAGTTCTAGAATGTTAGGTCAAAGTTCTAGAATGTTTAGTCAAAGTTCTAGAATGTTAAGTCAAAGTTCTAGAATGTTAAGTAACAATATTGGAATGGTAAATCATAGTTCAAGAATGTTAATTTAAAGTTTTAGAATGTTGAGTCATAGTTCAAGTCACATAACTAGTATGTTAAGTGCACATTAACATATTCTAATGATCCTGCATTATGCTATTCACTAGAGTTCATATTAATCTGATCTTGGGAGGACATCATGGGACATGGGTTTCCAGAGAAGGTCAGTTCAGGAATGTTAATTCACAGTTCTAGAATGTTAAGTCAAAGTTCTAGAATGTTAAATCACAATTCTAGAATGTTAAGTCAAAGTTCTAGAATGTTAAGTCAAAGTTCTAGAATGTTAAGTTACAATTCACAAATTTTAAGTCACACACCTGGTATGTTAAGTGCACATGAACATATTACTTTGATCCTGCATTATGCTTTTCGCTAGAGTTCATCTTAATATGATCTTGGTAGGTCATCAAGGGACATTGGTTTTCAGACAATGTCGGTTCCAGAATGTTAAATGACAATTCTAGAAGGTTAAGTCAAAGTTCTAGAATTTAAGTCACAATTCTAGAATGTTAAGTCAAAGTTATAGAATTTTAAGTTAAAGTTCTAGAATGTAAAGTAACAACTACAGAATGTTAAGTCAAAGTTCTAGAATGTTAAATCACAATTCTAGAATGTTAAGTCAAAGTTCTAGAATGTTAAATCCCAATTCTAGAATGTTAAGTCAAAGTTATAGAATGTTAAGTTACAATTCTCAAATTTTAAGTCACACACCTGGTATGTTAAGTGCACACAAACATATTACTTTGATCCTGCATTATGCTTTTCACTAGAGTTCATATTAATATGATCTTGGTAGGTCATCAAAGGACATTGGTTTCCAGACAATGTTGGTTCAAGAATGTTAAATGACAATTCTATAAGGTTGAGTCAAAGTTCTAGAATGTTAAGTAAAAATTCTAGAATGTTAAATCACAGTTCTAGAATGTTAAGTCAAAGTTATAGAATGTTTAGTCAAAGTTCTAGAATGTTAAGTCAAAGTTCTAGAATGTTAACTAACAATATTGGAATGGTAAATCATAGTTCAAGAATGTTAATTTAAAGTTTTAGAATGTTGAGTCATAGTTCAAGTCACATACCTAGTATGTTAAGTGCACATTAACATATTCTAATAATCCTGCATTATGCTATTCACTAGAGTTCATATTAATCTGATCTTGGGAGGACATCATGGGACATGGGTTTCCAGAGAAGGTCAGTTCAGGAATGTTAATTCACAGTTCTAGAATGTTAAGTCAAAGTTCTAGAAAATTAAATCCCAATTCTAGAATGTTAAGTCAAAGTTATAGAATGTTAAGTTACAATTCTCAAATTCTAAGTCACACACCTGGTATGTTAAGTGCACACAAACATATTACTTTGATCCTGCATTATGCTTTTCACTAGAGTTCATATTAATATGATCTTGGTAGGTCATCAAGGGACATTGGTTTTCAGACAATGTCGGTTCAACAATGTTAAATGACAATTCTAGAAGATTAAGTCAAAGTTCTAGAATTTAAGTCACAATTCTAGAATGTTAAGTCAAAGTTATAGAATTTTAAGTTAAAGTTCTAGAATGTAAAGTAACAACTACAGAATGTTAAGTCAAAGTTCTAGAATGTTAAATCACAATTCTAGAATGTTAATTCAAAGTTCTAGAATGTTAAATCCCAATTCTAGAATGTTAAGTCAAAGTTATAGAATGTTAAGTTACAATTCTCAAATTTTAAGTCACACACCTGGTATGTTAAGTGTACACGGACATATTACTTTGATCCTGCATTATGCTTTTTACTAGAGTTCATCTTAATATGATCTTGGTAGGTCATCAAGGGACATTGGTTTTCAGACAATGTCGGTTCAAGAATGTTAAATGACAACTCTAGAAGGTTAAGTCAAAGTTCTAGAATTTAAGTCACAATTCTAGAATGTTAAGTCAAAGTTATAGAATTTTAAGTTAAAGTTCTAGAATGTAAAGTAACAACTACAGAATGTTTAATAAAAGTTCTAGAATGTTAAGTCAAAGTTCTAGAATGTTAAGTTACAATTCTCAAATATTAGGTCACACACCTGGTATGTTAAGTGCACACAAACATATTACTTTGATCCTGCATTATGCTTTTCGCTAGAGTTCATATGAATATGATCTTGATAGGTCATCAAGGGACATTGGTTTCCAGACAATGTCGGTTCAAGAATGTTAAATGACAATTCTATAAGGTTAAGTCAAAGTTCTAGAATGTTAAGTAACAATTCTAGAAAGTTAAATCACAGTTCTAGAATGTTAAGTCAAAGTTCTAGAATGTTTAGTCAAAGTTCTAGAATGTTAAATCCCAATTCTAGAATGTTAAGTCAAAGTTATAGAATGTTAAGTTAAAATTCTCAAATTTTAAGTCACACACCTGGTATGTTAAGTGTACACGAACATATTACTTTGATCCTGCATTATGCTTTTTACTAGAGTTCATCTTAATATGATCTTGGTAGGTCATCAAGGGACATTGGTTTTCAGACAATGTCGGTTCAAGAATGTTAAATGACAACTCTAGAAGGTTAAGTCAAAGTTCTAGAATTTAAGTCACAATTCTAGAATGTTAAGTCAAAGTTATAGAATTTTAAGTTAAAGTTCTAGAATGTAAAGTAACAACTACAGAATGTTTAATAAAAGTTCTAGAATGTTAAGTCAAAGTTCTAGAATGTTAAGTTACAATTCTCAAATTTTAAGTCACACACCTGGTATGTTAAGTGTACACGAACATATTACTTTGATCCTGCATTATGCTTTTTACTAGAGTTCATGTTAATATGATCTTGGTAGGTCATCAAGGGACATTGGTTTTCAGACAATGTCGGTTCAAGAATGTTAAATGACAACTCTAGAAGGTTAAGTCAAAGTTCTAGAATTTAAGTCACAATTCTAGAATGTTAAGTCAAAGTTATATAATTTTAAGTTACAATTCTCAAATTTAAGGTCACACACCTGGTATGTTAAGTGCACACAAACATATTACTTTGATCCTGCATTATGCTTTTCGCTAGAGTTCATATGAATATGATCTTGATAGGTCATCAAGGGACATTGGTTTCCAGACAATGGCGGTTCAAGAATGTTAAATGACAATTCTATAAGGTTAAGTCAAAGTTGTAGAATGTTAAGTAACAATTCTAGAAAGTTAAATCACAGTTCTAGAATGTTAAGTCAAAGTTCTAGAATGTTTAGTCAAAGTTCTAGAATGTTGAGTCAAAGTTCTAGAATGTTAAGTAACAATATTGGAATGGTAAATCATAGTTCAAGAATGTTAATTTAAAATTTTAGAAAGTTGAGTCATAGTTCAAGTCACATACCTGGTATGTTAAGTGGACATTAACATATTCTAATGATCCTGCATTATGCTATTCACTAGAGTTCATATTAATCTGATCTTGGGAGGACATCATGGGACATGGGTTTCCAGAGAAGGTCAGTTCAGGAATGTTAATTCACAGTTCTAGAATGTTAGGTCAAAGTTCTAGAATGTTAAATCACAATTCTAGAATGTTAAGTCAAAGTTCTAGAATGTTAAGTCAAAGTTCTAGAATGTTAAGTTACAATTCACAAATTTTAAGTCACACACCTGGTATGTTAAGTGCACACGAACATATTACTTTGATCCTGAATTATGCTTTTCGCTAGAGTTCATCTTAATATGATCTTGGTAGGTCATCAAGGGACATTGGTTTTCAGACAATGTCGGTTCAAGAATGTTAATTGACAATTCTAGAAGGTTAAGTCAAAGTTCTAGAATTTAAGTCACAATTCTAGAATGTTAAGTCAAAGTTATAGAATTTTAAGTTAAAGTTCTAGAATGTAAAGTAACAACTACAGAATGTTAAGTCAAAGTTCTAGAATGTTAAATCACAATTCAAGAATGTTAAGTCAAAGTTCTAGAATGTTAAATCCCGATTCTAGAATGTTAAGTCAAAGTTATAGAATGTTAAGTTACAATTCTCAAATTTTAAGTCACACACCTGGTATGTTAAGTGCACAAAAACATATTACTTTGATCCTTCATTATGCTTTTCACTAGAGTTCATGTTAATATGATCTTGGTAGGTCATCAAGGGACATTGGTTTCCAGACAATGTCGGTTCAAGAATGTTAAATGACAATTCTATAAGGTTAAGTCAAAGTTCTAGAATGTTAAGTAACAATTCTAGAATGTTAAATCACAGTTCTAGTATGTTAAGTCAAAGTTCTAGAATGTTTAGTCAAAGTTCTAGAATGTTAAGTCAAAGTTCTAGAATGTTAAGTAACAATATTGGAATGGTAAATCATATTTCAAGGATGTTAATTTAAAGTTTTAGAATGTTGAGTCATAGTTCAAGTCTCATACCTAGTATGTTAAGTGCACATTAACATATTCTAATGATCCTGCATTATGCTATTCCCTAGAGTTCATATTAATCTGATCTTGGGAGGACATCATGGGACATGGGTTTCCAGAGAAGGTCAGTTCAGGAATGTTAATTCACAGTTCTAGAATGTTAAGTCAACGTTCTAGAATGTTAAATCACAATTCTAGAATGTTAAGTCAAAGTTCTAGAATGTTAAGTCAAAGTTATAGAATTTTAAGTTAAAGTTCTAGAATGTAAAGTAACAACTACTGAATGTTAAGTCAAAGTTCTAGAATGTTAAATCACAATTCAAGAATGTTAAGTCAAAGTTCTAGAATGTTAAATCCCAATTCTAGAATGTTAAGTCAAAGTTATAGAATGTTAAGTTACAATTCTCAAATTTTAAGTCACACACCTGGTATGTTAAGTGCACAAAAACATATTACTTTGATCCTGCATTATGCTTTTCACTAGAATTCATGTTAATATGATCTTGGTAGGTCATCAAGGGACATTGGTTTCCAGACAATGTCGGTTCAAGAATGTTAAATGACAATTCTATAAGGTTAAGTCAAAGTTCTAGAATGTTAAGTAACAATTCTAGAATATTAAATCACAGTTCTAGAATGTTAAGTCAAAGTTCTAGAATGTTTAGTCAAAGTTCTAGAATGTTAAGTCAAAGTTCTAGAATATTAAGTAACAATATTGGAATGGTAAATCATAGTTCAAGAATGTTAATTTAAAATTTTAGAATGTTGAGTCATAGTTCAAGTCACATACCTAGTATGTTAAGTGCACATTAACATATTCTTATGATCCTGCATTATGCTATTCACTAGAGTTCATATTAATCTGATCTTGGGAGGACATCATGGGACATGGGTTTCCAGAGAAGGTCAGTTCAGGAATGTTAATTCACAGTTCTAGAATGTTAAGTCAAAGTTCTAGAATGTTAAATCACAATTCTAGAATGTTAAGTCAAAGTTCTAGAATGTTAAATCCCAATTCTAGAATGTTAAGTCAAATTTATAGAATGTTAAGTTACAATTCTCAAATTTTAAGTCACACACCTGGTATGTTAAGTGCACAAAAACATATTACTTTGATCCTGCATTATGCTTTTCACTAGAGTTCATGTTAATATGATCTTGGTAGGTCATCAAGGGACATTGGTTTCCAGACAATGTCGGTTCAAGAATGTTAAATGACAATTCTATATGGTTAAGTCAAAGTTCTAGAATGTTAATTAACAATTCTAGAATGTTAAATCACAGTTCTAGTATGTTAAGTCAAAGTTCTAGAATGTTTAGTCAAAGTTTTAGAATGTTAAGTCAAAGTTCTAGAATGTTAAGTAACAATATTGGAATGGTAAATCATAGTTCAAGAATGTTAATTTAAAGTTTTAGAATGTTGAGTCATAGTTCAAGTCACATACCTAGTATGTTAAGTGCACATTAACATATTCTAATGATCCTGCATTATGCTATTCACTAGAGTTCATATTAATCTGATCTTGGGAGGACATCATGGGACATGGGTTTCCAGAGAAGGTCAGTTCAGGAATGTTAATTCACAGTTCTAGAATGTTAAGTCAAAGTTCTAGAATGTTAAATCACAATTCTAGAATGTTAAGTCAAAGTTCTAGAATGTTAAGTCAAAGTTCTAGAATGTTAAGTTACAATTCACAAATTTTAAGTCACACACCTGGTATGTTAAGTGCACACGAACACAATACTTTGATCCTGAATTATGCTTTTCGCTAGAGTTCATGTTAATATGATCTTGGTAGGTCATCAAGGGACATTGGTTTCCAGACAATGTCGGTTCAAGAATGTTAAATGACAATTCTATAAGGTTAAGTCAAAGTTCTAGAATGTTAAGTAACAATTCTAGAATATTAAATCACAGTTCTAGAATGTTAAGTCAAAGTTCTAGAATGTTTAGTCAAAGTTCTAGAATGTTAAGTCAAAGTTCTAGAATATTAAGTAACAATATTGGAATGGTAAATCATAGTTCAAGAATGTTAATTTAAAGTTTTAGAATGTTGAGTCATAGTTCAAGTCACATACCTAGTATGTTAAGTGCACATTAACATATTCTAATGATCCTGCATTATGCTATTCACTAGAGTTCATATTAATCTGATCTTGGGAGGACATCATGGGACATGGGTTTCCAGAGAAGGTCAGTTCAGGAATGTTAATTCACAGTTCTAGAATGTTAAGTCAAAGTTCTAGAATGTTAAATCACAATTCTAGAATGTTAAGTCAAAGTTCTAGAATGTTAAGTCAAAGTTCTAGAATGTTAAGTTACAATTCACAAATTTTAAGTCACGCACCTGGTATGTTAAGTGCACACGAACATAATACTTTGATCCTGAATTATGCTTTTCGCTAGAGTTCATCTTAATATGATCTTGGTAGGTCATCAAGGGACATTGGTTTTCAGACAATGTCGGTTCAAGAATGTTAAATGACAATTCTGTAAGGTTAAGTCAAAGTTCTAGAATTTAAGTCACAATTCTAGAATGTTAAGTCAAAGTTATAGAATTTTAAGTTAAAGTTCTAGAATGTAAAGTAACAACTACAGAATGTTAAGTCAAAGTTCTAGAATGTTAAATCACAATTCTAGAATGTTAAGTCAAAGTTCTAGAATGTTAAATCCCAATTCTAGAATGTTAAGTCAAATTTATAGAATGTTAAGTTACAATTCTCAAATTTTAAGTCACACACCTGGTATGTTAAGTGCACAAAAACATATTACTTTGATCCTGCATTATGCTTTTCACTAGAGTTCATGTTAATATGATCTTGGTAGGTCATCAAGGGACATTGGTTTCCAGACAATGTCGGTTCAAGAATGTTAAATGACAATTCTATATGGTTAAGTCAAAGTTCTAGAATGTTAATTAACAATTCTAGAATGTTAAATCACAGTTCTAGTATGTGAAGTCAAAGTTCTAGAATGTTTAGTCAAAGTTCTAGAATGTTAAGTCAAAGTTCTAGAATGTTAAGTAACAATATTGGAATGGTAAATCATAGTTCAAGAATGTTAATTTAAAGTTTTAGAATGTTGAGTCATAGTTCAAGTCACATACCTAGTATGTTAAGTGCACATTAACATATTCTAATGATCCTGCATTATGCTATTCACTAGAGTTCATATTAATCTGATCTTGGGAGGACATCATGGGACATGGGTTTCCAGAGAAGGTCAGTTCAGGAATGTTAATTCACAGTTCTAGAATGTTAAGTCAAAGTTCTAGAATGTTAAATCACAATTCTAGAATGTTAAGTCAAAGTTCTAGAATGTTAAGTCAAAGTTCTAGAATGTTAAGTTACAATTCACAAATTTTAAGTCACACACCTGGTATGTTAAGTGCACACGAACACAATACTTTGATCCTGAATTATGCTTTTCGCTAGAGTTCATCTTAATATGATCTTGGTAGGTCATCAATGGACATTGGTTTTCAGACAATGTCGGTTCAAGAATGTTAAATGACAATTCTAGAAGGTTAAGTCAAAGTTCTAGAATTTAAGTCACAATTCTAGAATGTTAAGTCAAAGTTATAGAATTTTAAGTTAAAGTTCTAGAATGTAAAGTAAGAACTACAGAATGTTAAGTCAAAGTTCTAGAATGTTAAATCCCAATTCTAGAATGTTAAGTCAAAGTTCTAGAATGTTAAATCCCAATTCTAGAATGTTAAGTCAAAGTTATAGAATGTTAAGTTACAATTCTCAAATTTTGAGTCACACACCTGGTATGTTAAGTGCACAAAAACATATTACTTTGATCCTGCATTATGCTTTTCACTAGAGTTCATGTTAATATGATCTTGGTAGGTCATCAAGGGACATTGGTTTCCAGACAATGTCGGTTCAAGGATGTTAAATGACAATTCTATATGGTTAAGTCAAAGTTCTAGAATGTTAAGTAACAATTCTAGAATGTTAAATCACAGTTCTAGAATGTTAAGTCAAAGTTCTAGAATGTTTAGTCAAAGTTTTAGAATGTTAAGTCAAAGTTCTAGAATGTTAAGTAACAATATTGGAATGGTAAATCATAGTTCAAGAATGTTAATTTAAAGTTTTAGAATGTTGAGTCATACTTCAAGTCACATACCTAGTATGTTAAGTGCACATTAACATATTCTAATGATCCTGCATTATGCTATTCACTAGAGTTCATATTAATCTGATCTTGGGAGGACATCATGGGACATGGGTTTCCAGAGAAGGTCAGTTCAGGAATGTTAATTCACAGTTCTAGAATGTTAAGTCAACGTTCTAGAATGTTAAATCACAATTCTAGAATGTTAAATCAAAGTTCTAGAATGTTAAGTTACAATTCTAGAATGTTAAGTCAAAGTTCTAGAATGTTAAGTCAAAGTTCTAGAATGTTAAGTTACAATTCACAAATTTTAAGTCACACACCTGGTATGTTAAGTGCACATGAACATATTACTTTGATCCTGCATTATGCTTTTCGCTAGAGTTCATCTTAATATGATCTTGGTAGGTCATCAAGGGACATTGGTTTTCAGACAATGTCGGTTCAAGAATGTTAAATGACAATTCTAGAATGTTAAGTCAAAGTTCTAGAATTTAAGTCACAATTCTAGAATGCTAAGTCAAAGTTATAGAATTTTAAGTTAAAGTTCTAGAATGTAAAGTAACAACTACAGAATGTTAAGTCAAAGTTCTAGAATGTTAAATCACAATTCTAGAATGTTAAGTCAAAGTTCTAGAATGTTAAATCCCAATTCTAGAATGTTAAGTCAAAGTTATAGAATGTTAAGTTACAATTCTCAAATTTTAAGTCACACACCTGGTATGTTAAGTGCATACAAACATATTACTTTGATCCTGCATTATGCTTTTCACTAGAGTTCATCTTAATATGATCTTGGTAGGTCATCAAGGGACATTGGTTTTCAGACAATGTCGGTTCAAGAATGTTAAATGACAACTGTAGAAGGTTAAATCAAAGTTCTAGAATTTAAGTCACAATTCTAGAATGTTAAGTCAAAGTTATAGAATTTTAAGTTAAAGTTCTAGAATGTAAAGTAACAACTACAGAATGTTTAATAAAAGTTCTAGAATGTTAAGTCAAAGTTATAGAATGTTAAGTTACAATTCTCAAATTTTAGGTCACACACCTGGTATGTTAAGTGCACACAAACATATTACTTTGATCCTGCATTATGCTTTTCGCTAGAGTTCATATGAATATGATCTTGATAGGTCATCAAGGGACATTGGTTTCCAGACAATGTTGGTTCAAGAATGTTAAATGACAATTCTATAAGGTTAAGTCAAAGTTCTAGAATGTTAAGTAACAATTCTAGAAAGTTAAATCACAGTTCTAGAATGTTAAGTCAAAGTTCTAGAATGTTTAGTCAAAGTTCTAGAATGTTAAGTCAAAGTTCTAGAATGTTAAGTAACAATATTGGAATGGTAAATCATTGTTCAAGAATGTTAATTTAAAGTTTTAGAATGTTGAGTCATAGTTCAAGTCACATACCTGGTATGTTAAGTGGACATTAAAATATTCTAATGATCCTGCATTATGCTATTCACTAGAGTTCATATTAATCTGATCTGTGGAGGACATCATGGGACATGGGTTTCCAGAGAAGGTCAGTTCAGGAATGTTAATTCACAGTTCTAGAATGTTAAGTCAAAGTTCTAGAATGTTAAATCACAATTCTAGAATGTTAAGTCAAAGTTATAGAATGTTAAGTTACAATTCTCAAATTTTAAGTCACACACCTGGTATGTTAAGTAAACACGAACATATTACTTTGATCCTGCATTATGCTTTTCACTAGAGTTTATATTAATATGATCTTGGTAGGTCATCAAGGGACATTGGTTTCCAGACAATGTCGGTTCAAGAATGTTAAATGACAATTCTATAAGGTTAAGTCAAAGTTCTAGAATGTTAAGTAACAATTCTAGAATGTTAAATCACAGTTCTAGAATGTTAAGTCAAAGTTATAGAATGTTTAGTCAAAGTTCTAGAATGTTAAGTCAAAGTTCTAGAATGTTAAGTAACAATATTGGAATGGTAAATCATAGTTCAAGAATGTTAATTTAAAGTTTTAGAATGTTGAGTCATAGTTCAAGTCACATACCTAGGTATGTTAAGTGCACATTAACATATTCTAATGATCCTGCATTATGCTATTCACTAGAGTTCATATTAATCTGATCTTTTGAGGACATCATGGGACATGGGTTTCCAGAGAAGGTCAGTTCAGGAATGTTAATTCACAGTTCTAGAATGTTAAGTCAAAGTTCTAGAATGTTAAATCACAATTCTAGAATGTTAAGTCAAAGTTCTAGAATGTTAAGTAAAAATTTTTGAATGTTAAGTTACGATTCACAAATTTTAAGTCACACACCTGGTATGTTAAGTGCACACGAACATATTACTTTGATCCTGCATTATGCTTTTCGCTAGAGTTCATCTTAATATGATCTTGGTAGGTCATCAAGGGACATTGGTTTTCAGACAATGTCGGTTCAAGAATGTTAAATGACAATTCTAGAAGGTTAAGTCAAAGTTCTAGAATTGAAGTCACAATTCTAGAATGTTAAGTCAAAGTTGTAGAATTTTAAGTTAAAGTTCTAGAATGTAAAGTAACAACTACAGAATGTTAAGTCAAAGTTCTAGAATGTTAAATCCAAATTCTAGAATGTTAAGTCAAAGTTCTAGAATGTTAAATCCCAATTCTAGAATGTTAAGTCAAAGTTATAGAATGTTAAGGTACAAATCTCAAATTTTAAGTCACACACCTGGTATGTTAAGTGCACACAAACATATTACTTTGATCCTGCATTATGCTTTTCGCTAGAGTTCATCTTAATATGATCTTGGTAGGTCATCAAGGGACATTGGTTTTCAGACAATGTCGGTTCAAGAATGTTAAATGACAATTCTAGAAGGTTAAGTCAAAGTTCTAGAATTGAAGTCACAATTCTAGAATGTTAAGTCAAAGTTGTAGAATTTTAAGTTAAAGTTCTAGAATGTAAAGTAACAACTACAGAATGTTAAGTCAAAGTTCTAGAATGTTAAATCACAATTCTAGAATGTTAAGTCAAAGTTCTAGAATGTTAAATCCCAATTCTAGAATGTTAAGTCAAAGTTATAGAATGTTAAGTTACAATTCTCAAATTTTAAGTCACACACCTGGTATGTTAAGTGCACACAAACATATTACTTTGATCCTGCATTATGCTTTTCACTAGAGTTCATATTAATATGATCTTGGTAGGTCATCAAGGGACATTGGTTTCCAGACAATGTTGGTTCAAGAATGTTAAATGACAATTCTATAACGTTGAGTCAAAGTTCTAGAATGTTAAGTAACAATTATAGAATCTTAAATCACAGTTCTAGAATGTTAAGTCAAAGTTATAGAATGTTTAGTCAAAGTTCTAGAATGTTAGGTCAAAGTTCTAGAATGTTAACTAACAATATTGGAATGGTAAATCATAGTTCAAGAATGTTAATTTAAAGTTTTAGAATGTTGAGTCATAGTTCAAGTCACATACCTAGTATGTTAAGTGCACATTAACATATTCTAATAATCCTGCATTATGCTATTCACTAGAGTTCATATTAATCTGATCTTGGTAGGTCATCAAGGGACATTGGTTTTCAGACAATGTCGGTTCAAGAATGTTAAATGACAACTCTATAAGGTTAAAGTCAAAGTTCTAGAATTTAAGTCACAATTCTAGAATGTTAAGTCAAAGTTATAGAATTTTAAGTTAAAGTTCTAGAATGTAAAGTAACAACTACAGAATGTTTAATAAAAGTTCTAGAATGTTAAGTCAAAGTTCTAGAATGTTAAGTTACAATTCTCAAATTTTAGGTCACACACCTGGTATGTTAAGTGCACACTAACATATTACTTTGATCCTGCATTATGCTTTTCGCTAGAGTTCATATGAATATGATCTTGATAGGTCATCAAGGGACATTGGTTTCCAGACAATGTCGGTTCAAGAATGTTAAATGACAATTCTATAAGGTTAAGTCAAAGTTCTAGAATGTTAAGTAACAATTCTAGAAAGTTAAATCACAGTTCTAGAATGTTAAGTCAACGTTCTAGAATGTTTAGTCAAAGTTCTAGAATGTTAAGTCAAAGTTCTAGAATGTTAAGTAACAATATTGGAATGGTAAATCATTGTTCAAGAATGTTAATTTAAAGTTTTAGAATGTTGAGTCATAGTTCAAGTCACATACCTGGTATGTTAAGTGGACATTAACATATTCTAATGATCCTGCATTATGCTATTCACTAGAGTTCATATTAATCTGATCTTGGGAGGACATCATGGGACATGGGTTTCCAGAGAAGGTCAGTTCAGGAATGTTGATTCACAGTTCTAGAATGTTAAGTCAAAGTTCTAGAATGTTAAATCACAATTCTAGAATGTTAAGTCAAAGTTATAGAATGTTAAGTTACAATTCTCAAATTTTAAGTCACACACCTGGTATGTTAAGTAAACACGAACATATTACTTTGATCCTGCATTATGCTTTTCACTAGAGTTCATATGAAGATGATCTTGGTAGGTCATCAAGTGACATTGGTTTCCAGACAATGTCGGTTCAAGAATGTTAAATGACAATTCTATAAGGTTAAGTCAAAGTTCTAGAATGTTAAGTAACAATTCTAGAATGTTAAATCACAGTTCTAGAATGTTAAGTCAAAGTTATAGAATGTTTGGTCAAAGTTCTAGAATGTTAAGTAACAATATTGGAATGGTAAATCATAGTTCAAGAATGTTAATTTAAAGTTTTAGAATATTAAGTCAAAGTTCTAGAATGTTTAGTCAAAGTTCTAGAATGTTAAGTCAAAGTTCTAGAATGTTAAGTAACAATATTGGAATGGTAAATCATAGTTCAAGAATGTTAATTTAAAGTTTTAGAATGTTGAGTCATAGTTCAAGTCACATACCTAGTATGTTGAGTGCACATTAACATATTCTAATGATCCTGCATTATGCTATTCACTAGAGTTCATATTAATCTGATCTTGGGAGGACATCATGGGACATGGGTTTCCAGAGAAGGTCAGTTCAGGAATGTTAATTCACAGTTCTAGAATGTTAAGTCAAAGTTCTAGAATGTTAAATCACAATTCTAGAATGTTAAGTCAAAGTTCTAGAATGTTAAGTTACAATTCTCAAATTTTAAGTCACACACCTGGTATGTTAAGTGCACACGTACATATTACTTTGATCCTGCATTATGCTTTTCACTAGAGTTAATATGAATATGATCTTGGTAGGTCATCAAGGGACATTGGTTTCCAGACAATGTCGGTTCAAGAATGTTAATTTACAATTCTAGAATGTTAAGTCAAAGTTCTAGAATGTTAAATCACAATTATAGAATGTTAAGTCAAAGTTCTAGAATGTTAAATCCCAATTCTAGAATATTAAGTCAAAGTTATAGAATGTTAAGTTACAATTCTCAAATTTTAAGTCCCACACCTGGTATGTTCAGTGCACACAAACATATTACTTTGATCCTGCATTATGCTTTTCACTAGATTTCATATTAATATGATCTTGGTAGGTCATCAAGGGACATTGGTTTCCAGACAATGTCGGTTCAAGAATGTTAAATGACAATTCTATAAGGTTAAGTCAAAGTTCTAGAATGTTAAGTAACAATTCTAGAATGTTAAATCACAGTTCTAGAATGTTAAGTCAAAGTTCTAGAATGTTTAGTCAAAGTTCTAGAATGTTAAGTAACAATATTGGAATGGTAAATCATTGTTCAAGAATGTTAATTTAAAGTTTTAGAATGTTGAGTCATAGTTCAAGTCACATACCTAGTATGTTAAGTGCACATTAACATATTCTAATGATCCTGCATTATGCTATTCACTAGAGTTCATATTAATCTGATCTTGGGAGGACATCATGGGACATGGGTTTCCAGAGAAGGTCAGTTAAGGAATGTTAATTCACAGTTCTAGAATGTTAAGTCAACGTTCTAGAATGTTAAATCCCAATTCTAGAATGTTAAGTCAAAGTTCTAGAATTTTAAGTTAAAGTTCTAGAATGTAAAATAACAACTACAGAATGTTAAATAAAAGTTCTAGAATGTTAAGTCAAAGTTCTAGAATGTTAAGTTACAATTCTCAAATTTTAAGTCACACACCTGGTATTTTAAGTGCACACGAACATATTACTTTGATCCTGCATTATGCTTTTCGCTAGAGTTCATATGAATATGATCTTGATAGGTCATCAAGGGACATTGGTTTCCAGACAATGTCGGTTCAAGAATGTTAATTTACAATTCTAGAATGTTAAGTCAAAGTTCTAGAATGTTAAATCACAATTATGGAATGTTAAGTCAAAGTTCTAGAATGTTAAATCCCAATTCTAGAATGTTAAGTCAAAGTGATAGAATGTTAAGTTACAATTCTCAAATTTTAAGTCACACACCTGGTATGTTAAGTGCACACAAACATATTACTTTGATCCTGCATTATGCTTTTCACTAGAGTTCATATTAATATGATCTTGGTAGGTCATCAAGGGACATTGGTTTCCAGACAATGTCGGTTCAAGAATGTTAAATGACAATTCTATAAGGTTAAGTCAAAGTTCTAGAATGTTAAGTAACAATTCTAGAATGTTAAATCACAGTTCTAGAATGTTAAGTCAAAGTTCTAGAATGTTTAGTCAAAGTTCTAGAATGTTAAGTCAAAGTTCTAGAATGTTAAGTAACAATATTGGAATGGTAAATCATTGTTCAAGAATGTTAATTTAAAGTTTTAGAATGTTGAGTCATAGTTCAAGTCACATACCTAGTATGTTAAGTGCACATTAACATATTCTAATGATCCTGCATTATGCTATTCACTAGAGTTCATATTAATCTGATCTTGGGAGGACATCATGGGACATGGGTTTCCAGAGAAGGTCAGTTAAGGAATGTTAATTCACAGTTCTAGAATGTTAAGTCAAAGTTCTAGAATGTTAAATCCCAATTCTAGAATGTTAAGTCAAAGTTCTAGAATTTAAAGTTAAAGTTCTAGAATGTAAAATAACAACTACAGAATGTTAAATGAAAGTTCTAGAATTTAAGTCACAATTCTAGAATGTTTAGTCAAAGTTCTAAAATGTTAAGTTTCATCTAGAATGTTAATTTACAGTTTTAGAATGTTAAGCCAAAGTTCTAGAACGTTAAGTAACAATTCAAGCATGTTAAATAACAGTTCTAGAATATTATGTCAAAATTCCAGAATGTTAAGTAACAATTCTAGAATGTTAAATCACAGGTCTAGAATGTTAAGTCAAAGTTGTAGAATGTTAAGTAACAATTCTAGCATGTTAAGTCAAAGTTCTAGAATGTTAAGTAATAATTCTAGAATGTTAAATCACAGTTCTAGAATGTTAAGTAACAATATTGGAATGGTAAATCATAGTTCAAGAATGTTAATTTAAAGTTTTAGAATGTTGAGTCATAGTTCAAGTAACATACCTAGTATGTTAAGTGCACATTAACATATTCTAATGATCCTGCTTCAAGCTATTCACTAGAGTTCATATTAATCTGATCTTGGGAGGACATCATGGGACATGGGTTTCCAGAGAAGGTCAGTTCAGGAATGTCAATTCACAGTTCTAGAATGTTAAGTCAAAGTTCTAGAATGTTAAATCCCAATTCTAGAATGTTAAGTCAAAGTTCTAGAATTTTAAGTTAAAGTTCTAGAATGTTAAGTCAAAGTTCTAGAATGTTAAATGACAATTCTAGAAGGTTAAGTCAAAGTTCTAGAATTTAAGTCCCAATTCTAGAATGTTACGTCAAAGTTATAGAATTTTAAGTTAAAGTTCTAGAATGTAAAGTAACAACTACAGAATGTTAAATAAAAGTTCTAGAATGTTAAGTCAAAGTTCTAGAATGTTAAGTTACAATTCTCAAATTTTAAGTCACACACCTGGTATGTTAAGTGCACACGAACATATTACTTTGATCCTGCATTATGCTTTTCGCTAGAGTTCATATGAATATGATCTTGATAGGTCATCAAGGGACATTGGTTTCCAGACAATGTCGGTTCAAGAATGTTAAATGACAATTCTAGAAGGTTAAGTCAAAGTTCTAGAATGTAAGTCACATTTCTAGAATGTTAAGTCAAAGTTCTAGAATTTTAAGTTAAAGTTCTAGAATGTAAATTAACAACTACAGAATGTTAAATAAAAGTTCTAGAATGTTAAGTCAAAGTTCTAGAATGTTAAGTTACAATTCTCAAATTTTAAGTCACACACCTGGTATGTTAAGTGCACACGAACATATTACTTTGATCCTGCATTATGCTTTTCGCTAGAGTTCATCTTAATATGATCTTGGTAGGTCATCAAGGGAAATTTTTCTCAGACAATGTCGGTTCAAGAATGTTAAATGACAATTCTAGAAGGTTAAGTCAAAGTTCTAGAAATTAAGTCACAATTCCAGAATGTTAAGTCAAAGTTATAGAATTTTAAGTTAAAGTTCTAGAATGTAAAGTAACAACTACAGAATGTTAAGTCAAAGTTCTAGAATGTTAAATCACAATTCTAGAATGTTAAGTCAAAGTTCTAGAATGTTAAATCCCAATTCTAGAATGTTAAGTCAAAGTTATAGAATGTTAAGTTACAATTCTCAAATTTTAAGTCACACACCTGGTATGTTAAGTGCAAACAAACATATTACTTCGATCCTGCATTATGCTTTTCACTAGAGTTCATATTAATATGATCTTGGTAGGTCATCAAGGGACATTGGTTTCCAGACAATGTCGGTCCAAGTATGTTAAATGACAATTCTATAAGGTTAAGTCAAAGTTCTAGAATGTTAAGTAACAATTCTAGAATGTTAAATCACAGTTCTAGAATGTTAAATCAAAGTTCTAGAATGTTAAGTCAAAGTTCTAGAATGTTAAGTTACAATTCTCAAATATTAGGTCACACACCTGGTATGTTAAGTGCACACAAACATATTACTTTGATCCTGCATTATGCTATTCACTAGAGTTCATATTAATCTGATCTTGGGAGGACATCATGGGACATGGGTTTCCAGACAATGTCGGTTCAAGAATGTTAAATGACAATTCTAGAAGGTTAAGTCAAAGTTCTAGAATGTAAGTCACATTTCTAGAATGTTAAGTCAAAGTTATAGAATTTTAAGTTAAAGTTCTAGAATGTAAAGTAAAAACTACAGAATGTTAAATAAAAGTTCTAGAATTTAAGTCACAATTCTAGAATGTTTAGTCAAAGTTCTAAAATGTTAAGTTTCATCTAGAATGTTAATTTACAGTTTTAGAATGTTAAGCCAAAGTTCTAGAATGTTAGGTAACAATTCAAGCATGTTAAATAACAGTTCTAGAATGTTAAGTCAAAATTCTAGAATGTTAAGTCACAATTCTAGAATGTTAAATCACAGGTCTGGAATGTAAAGTAAAAACTACAGAATGTTAAGTCAAAATTCTAGAATGTTAAGTCACAATTCTAGAATGTTAAATCACAGGTCTAGAATGTTAAGTCAAAGTTGTAGAATGTTAAGTAACACATTCTAGAACTTTGACTTAACCTTCTAGAATTATTACTTAACATTCTACAACTTTGACTTAACATTCTAGACCTGTGATTTAACATTCTAGAATTGTGACTTAACATTCTAGAATTTTGACTTAACCTTCTAGAATTAAGTCACATTTCTAGAATGTTAAGTCAAAGTTCTAGAAGGTTAAGTTACAATTCTCAAATTTTAAGTCACACACCTGGTATGTTAAGTAAACACGAACATATTACTTTGATCCTGCATTATGCTTTTTACTAGAGTTCATCTTAATATGATCTTGGTAGGTCATCAAGGGACATTGGTTTCCAGACAATGTCGGTTCAAGAATGTTAAATGACAATTCTAGAAGGTTAAGTCAAAGTTCTAGAATTTAAGTCACAATTCTAGAATGTTATGTCAAAGTTCTAGAATTTTAAGTTAAAGTTCTAGAATGTTAAGTCAAAGTCCTAGAATGTTAAATGACAATTCTAGAATGTTAAGTAAAAGTTCTAGAATGTTAAGTTACAATTCTCAAATTTTAAGTCACACACCTGGTATGTTAAGTGCACATGAACATATTACTTTGATCCTGCCTTATGCTTTTCGCTAGAGTTCATATGAATATGATCTTGATAGGTCATCAAGGGACATTGGTTCCCAGACAATTTCGGTTCAAGAATGTTAATTTACAATTCTAGAATGTTAAGTCAATGTTCTAGAATGTTAAATCACAATTCTAGAATGTTAAGTCAAAGTTATAGAATGTTAAGTTACAATTCTCAAATTTTAAGTCACACACCTGGTATGTTAAGTGCACACAAACATATTACTTTGATCCTGCATTATGCTTTTCACTAGAGTTCATATTAATATGATCTTGGTAGGTCATCAAGGGACATTGGTTTCCAGACAATGTTGGTTCAAGAATGTTAAATGACAATTCTATAAGGTTAAGTCAAAGTTCTAGAATGTTAAGTAACAATTCTAGAAAGTTAAATCACAGTTCTAGAAAGTTAAGTCAAAGTTCTAGAATGTTTAGTCAAAGTTCTAGAATGTTAAGTCAAAGTTCTAGAATGTTAAGTAACAAAATTGGAATGGTAAATCATAGTTCAAGAATGTTAATTTAAAGTTTTAGAATGTTGAGTCATAGTTCAAGTCACATACCTAGTATGTTAAGTGCACATTAACATATTCTAATGATCCTGCATTATGCTATTGACTAGAGTTCATATTAATCTGATCTTGGGAGGACATCATGGGACATGGGTCTCCAGAGAAGGTCAGTTCAGGAATGTTAATTCACAGTTCTAGAATGTTAAGATCAACGTTCTAGAATGTTAAATCACAATTCTAGAATGTTAAGTCAAAGTTCTAGAATTTTAAGTTACAATTCTCAAATTTTAAGTCACACACCTGGTATGTTAAGTGCACACGAACATATTACTTTGATCCTGCATTATGCTTTTCGCTAGAGTTCATATGAATATGATCTTGATAGGTCATCAAGGGACATTGGTTTCCAGACAATGTCGGTTCAAGAATGTTAAATGACAATTCTAGAAGGTTAAGTCAAAGTTCTAGAATGTAAGTCACATTTCTAGAATGTTAAGTCAAAGTTATAGAATTTTAAGTTAAAGTTATAGAATGTAATGTAACAACTACAGAATGTTAAATAAAAGTTCTAGAATGTTTAGTCAAAGTTCTAGAATGTTAACTCAATGTTCTAGAATGTTAAGTTACAATTCTCAAAATTTAAGTCACACACCTGGTATGTTAAGTGCACACGTACATATTACTTTGATCCTGCATTATGCTTTTCACTAGAGTTCACATGGATATGATCTTGGTGCGTCATCAAGGGACATTGGTTTCCAGACAATGTCGGTTCAAGAATGTTAATTTACAATTCTAGAATGTTAAGTCATTGTTCTAGAATGTTAAATCACAATTCTAGAATGTTAAGTCAAAGTTCTAGAATGTTAAGTTACCATTCTCAAATTTTAAGTCACACACCTGGTATGTTAAGTGCACACAAACATATTACTTTCATTCTGCATTATGCTTTTCACTAGAGTTCATATTAATATGATCTTGGTAGGTCATCAAGGGACATTGGTTTCCAGACAATGTCGGTTCAAGAATGTTAAATGACAATTCTAGAAGGTTAAGTCAAAGTTCTAGAATGTTAAGTAACAATTCTAGAAAGTTAAATCACAGTTCTAGAATGTTAAGTCAAAGTTCTAGAATGTTTAGCCAAAGTTCTAGAATGTTAAGTCAAAGTTCTAGAATGTTAAGTAACAATATTGGAATGGTAAATCATAGTTCAAGAATGTTAATTTAAAGTTTTAGAATGTTGAGTCATAGTTCAAGTCACATACCTAGTATGTTAAGTGCACATTAACATATTCTAATGATCCTGCATTATGCTATTCACTAGAGTTCATATTAATCTGATCTTAGGAGGACATCATCGGACATGGGTTTCCAGAGAAGGTCAGTTCAGGAATGTTAATTCACAGTTCTAGAATGTTAAGTCAAAGTTCTAGAATGTTAAATCCCAATTCTAGAATGTTAAATCAAAGTTATAGAATGTTAAGTTACAATTCTCAAATTTTAAGTCACACACCTGGTATGTTAAGTGCACACGAACATATTACTTTGATCCTGCATTATGCTTTTCGCTAGAGTTCATATGAATATGATCTTGATAGGTCATCAAGGGATATTGGTTTCCAGACAATGTCGGTTCAAGAATGTTAAATGACAATTCTAGAAGGTTAAGTCAAAGTTCTAGAATGTAAGTCACATTTCTAGAATGTTAAGTCAAAGTTATAGAATTTTAAGTTAAAGTTCTAGAATGTAATGTAACAACTACAGAATGTTAAATAAAAGTTCTAGAATGTTTAGTCAAAGTTCTAGAATGTTAAGTCAATGTTCTAGAATGTTAAGTTACAATTCTCAAAATTTAAGTCACACACCTGGTATGTTAAGTGCACACGTACATATTACTTTGATCCTGCATTATGCTTTTCACTAGAGTTCACATGGATATGATCTTGGTAGGTCATCAAGGGACATTGGTTTCCAGACAATGTCGGTTCAAGAATGTTAATTTACAATTCTAGAATGTCAAGTCAAAGTTTTAGAATGTTAAATCCCAATTCTAGAATGTTAAGTCAAAGTTATAGAATGTTAAGTTACAATTCTCAAATTTTAAGTCACACACCTGGTATGTTAAGTGCACACAAACATATTACTTTCATCCTGCATTATGCTTTTCACTAGAGTTCATATTAATATGATCTTGGTAGGTCATCAAGGGACATTGGTTTCCAGACAATGTCGGTTCAAGAATGTCATTTCACAGTTCTAGAATGTTTAGTCAAAATTCTATAATGTTAAGTCAAAGTTCTAGAATGTTAAGTCAAAGTTCTAGAATGTAAAGTAACAACTACAGAATGTTAAATAAAAGTTCTAGAATGTTTAGTCAAAGTTCTAGAATATTAAGTTACAATTCTTAAATTTTAAGTCACACACCTGGTATGTTAAGTGCACATGAACATATTACTTTGATCCTGCATTATGCTTTTCGCTAGAGTTCATGTGAATATGATCTTGATAGGTCATCAAGGGACATTGATTCCCAGACAATTTCGGTTCAAGAATGTTAATTTACAATTCTAGAATGTTAAGTCAATATTCTAGAATGTTAAGTCACAATTCTAGAATGTTAAGTCAAAGTTATAGAATTTTAAGTTAAAGTTCTAGAATGTAAAGTAACAACTACAGAATGTTAAATAAAAGTTCTAGAATGTTAAGTCAGTTCTAGAATGTTAAGTTACAATTCTAGAATGTTAAGTTACAATTCTCAAATTTTAAGTCACACACCTGGTATGTTAAGTGCACATGAACATATTACTTTGATCCTGCATTATGCTTTTCGCTAGAGTTCATATGAATATGATCTTGATAGGTCATCAAGGGACATTTGTTCCCAGATAATTTCGGTTCAAGAATGTTAAATGACAATTCTAGAAGGTTAAGTCAAAGTTCTAGAATGTAAGTCACATTTCTAGAATGTTAAGTCAAAGTTATAGAATTTTAAGTTAAAGTTCTAGAATGTAAAGTCACAACTACAGAATGTTAAATCACAATCCTAGAATGTTAAGTCAAAGTTATAGAATGTTAAATCCCAATTCTAGAATGTTAAGTCAAAGTTATAGAATGTTAAGTTACAATTCTAAAATTTTAAGTCACACACCTGGTATGTTAAGTGCACACAAACATATTACTTCGATCCTGCATTATGCTTTACACTAGAGTTCATATTAATATGATCTTGGTAGGTCATCAAGGGACATTGGTTTCCAGACAATGTCGGTTCAAGAATGTTAAATGACAATTCTATAAGGTTAAGTCAAAGTTCTAGAATGTTAAGTAACAATTCTAGAATGTTAAATCACAGTTCTAGAATGTTAAGTCAAAGTTCTAGAATGTTTAGTCAAATTTCTAGAATGTTAAGTCAAAGTTCTAGAATGTTAAGTAACAATATTGGAATGGTAAATCATAGTTCAAGAATGTTAATTTAAAGTTTTAGAATGTTGAGTCATAGTTCAAGTCATATACCTAGTATGTTAAGTGCACATTAACATATTCTAATGATCCTGCATTATGCTATTCACTAGAGTTCATATTAATCTGATCTTGGGAGGACATCATGGGACATGGGTTTCCAGAGAAGGTCAGTTCAGGAATGTTAATTCACAGTTCTAGAATGTTAAGTCAAAGTTCTAGAATGTTAAATCACAATTCTAGAATGTTAAGTCAAAGTTCTAGAATGTTAAGTTACAATTCTCAAATTTTAAGTCACACACCTGGAATGTTAAGTAAACACGAACATATTACTTTGATCCTGCATTATGCTTTTTACTAGAGTTCATCTTAATATGATCTTGGTAGGTCATCAAGGGACATTGGTTTCCAGACAATGTCGGTTCAAGAATGTTAAATAACAATTCTAGAAGGTTAAGTCAAAGTTCTAGAATGTAAGTGACATTTCTAGAATGTTAAGTCAAAGTTTCAGAATTTTAAGTTAAAGTTCTAGAATGTAAAGTAACAACTACAGAATGTTAAATAAAAGTTCTAGAATTTAAGTCACAATTCTAGAATGTTTGGTCAAAGTTCTAAAATGTTAAGTTTAATCTAGAATGTTAATTTACAGTTTTAGAATGTTAAGCCAAAGTTCTAGAATGTTAAGTAACAATTCAAGCATGTTAAATAACAGTTCTAGAATGTTAAGTCAAAGTTCTAGAATGTTAAGTCACAAATCTAGAATGTTAAATCACTGGTCTAGAATGTTAAGTCAAAGTTGTAGAATGTTAAGTAACAATTCTAGCATGTTAAGACAAAGTTCTAGAATGTTAAGTAACAATTCTAGAATGTTTAATCACAGTTCTAGAATGTTAAGTAACAATATTGGAATGGTAAATCATAGTTCAAGAATGTTAATTTAAAGTTTTAGAATGTTGAGTCATAGTTCAAGTAACATACCTAGTATGTTAAGTGCACATTAACATATTTTAATGATCCTGCTTCATGCTATTCACTAGAGTTCATATTAATCTGATCTTGGGAGGACATCATGGGAAATGGGTTTCCAGAGAAGGTCAGTTCAAAAATTTTAATTCACAGTTCTAGAATGTTAAGTCAAAGTTCTAGAATGTTAAATCACAATTCTAGAATGTTAAGTCAAAGTTCTAGAATGTTAAATGACAATTCTAAAATGTTAAGTCAAAGTTCTAGAATTTAAGTCACAATTCTAGAATGTTATGTCAAAGTTATAGAATTTTAAGTTAAAGTTCTAGAATGTAAAGTAAAAACTACAGAATGTTAAATAAAAGTTCTAGAATGTTAAGTAAAAGTTCTAGAATGTGAAGTTACAATTCTCAAATTTTAAGTCACACACCTGGTATGTTAAGTGCACATGAACATATTACTTTGATCCTGCATTATGCTTTTCGCTAGAGTTCATATTAAAATATGATCTTGATAGGTCATCAAGGGACATTGATTCCCAGACAATTTCGGTTCAAGAATGTTAAATGACAATTCTAGAAGGTTAAGTCAAAGTTCTAGAATGTAAGTCACATTTCTAGAATGTTAAGTCAAAGTTATAGAATTTTAAGTTAAAGTTCTAGAATGTAAAGTAACAACTACAGAATGTTAAATAAAAGTTCTAGAATGTTTAGTCAAAGTTCTAGAATGTTAAGTCAATGTTCTAGAATGTTAAGTTACAATTCTCAAAATTTAAGTCACACACCTGGTATGTTAAGTTCACACGTACATATTACTTTGATCCTGCATTATGCTTTTCACTAGAGTTCATATGGATATGATCTTGGTAGGTCATCAAGGGACATTGGTTTCCAGACAATGTCGGTTCAAGAATGTTAATTTACAATTCTAGAATGTTTAGTCAAAGTTCTAGAATGTTAAGTCAATGTTCTAGAATGTTAAGTTACAATCCTCAAAATTTAAGTCACACACCTGGTATGTTAAGTTCACATGTACATATTACTTTGATCCTGCATTATGCTTTTCACTATTGTTCATATGGATATGATCTTGGTAGGTCATCAAGGGACATTGGTTTCCAGACAATGTCGGTTCAAGAATGTTAATTTACAATTCTAGAATGTTAAGTCAATGTTCTAGAATGTTAAGTCACAATTCTAGAATGTTAAATCAAAGTTATAGAATTTTAAGTTAAAGTTCTAGAATGTAAAGTAACAACTACAGAATGTTAAATAAAAGTTCTAGAATGTTAAGTTAAAGTTCTAGAATGTTAAGTTACAATTCTAGAATGTTAAGTTACAATTCTCAAATTTTAAGTCACACACCTGGTATGTTACGTGCACACGAACATATTACTTTGATCCTGCATTATGCTTTTTGCTAGAGTTCATATGAATATGATCTTGATAGGTCATCAAGGGACATTGGTTTCCAGACAATGTCAGTTCAAGAATGTTAAATGACAATTCTAGAAGGTTAAGTCAAAGTTCTAGAATGTTAAGTAACAATTCTAGAATGTTAAATCACAGTTCTAGAATGTTAAGTCAAAGTTCTAGAATGTTTAGTCAAATTTCTAGAATGTTAAGTCAAAGTTCTAGAATGTTAAGTAACAATATTGGAATGGTAAATCATAGTTCAAGAATGTTGATTTAAAGTTTTAGAATGTTGAGTCATAGTTCAAGTCATATACCTAGTATGTTAAGTGCACATTAACATATTCTAATGATCCTGCATTATGCTATTCACTAGAGTTCATGTTAATCTGATCTTGGGAGGACATCATGGGACATGGGTTTCCAGAGAAGGTCAGTTCAGGAATGTTAATTCACAGTTCTAGAATGTTAAGTCAAAGTTCTAGAATGTTAAATCACAATTCTAGAATGTTAAGTCAAAGTTCTAGAATGTTAAGTTACAATTCACAAATTTTAAGTCACACACCTGGAATGTTAAGTAAACACGAACATATTACTTTGATCCTGCATTATGCTTTTTACTAGAGTTCATCTTAATATGATCTTGGTAGGTCATCAAGGGACATTGGTTTCCAGACAATGTCGGTTCAAGAATGTTAAATGACAATTCTAGAAGGTTAAGTCAAAGTTCTAGAATGTAAGTCACATTTCTAGAATGTTAAGTCAAAGTTTCAGAATTTTAAGTTAAAGTTCTAGAATGTAAAGTAACAACTACAGAATGTTAAATAAAAGTTCTAGAATTTAAGTCACAATTCTAGAATGTTTAGTCAAAGTTCTAAAATGTTAAGTTTAATCTAGAATGTTAATTTACAGTTTAAGAATGTTAAGCCAAAGTTCTAGAATGTTAAGTAACAATTCAAGCATGTTAAATAACAGTTCTAGAATGTTAAGTCAAAGTTCTAGAATGTTAAGTCACAATTCTAGAATGTTAAATCACTGGTCTAGAATGTTAAGTCAAAGTTGTAGAATGTTAAGTAACAATTCTAGCATGTTAAGTCAAAGTTCTAGAATGTTAAGTAACAATTCTAGAATGTTAAATCACAGTTCTAGAATGTTAAGTAACAATATTGGAATGGTAAATCATAGTTCAAGAATGTTAATTTAAAGTTTTAGAATGTTGAGTCATAGTTCAAGTAACATACCTAGTATGTTAAGTGCACATTAACATATTTTAATGATCCTGCTTCATGCTATTCACTAGAGTTCATATTAATCTGATCTTGGGAGGACATCATGGGAAATGGGTTTCCAGAGATGGTCAGTTCAAAAATTTTAATTCACAGTTCTAGAATGTTAAGTCAAAGTTCTAGAATGTTAAATCACAATTCTAGAATGTTAAGTCAAAGTTCTAGAATGTTAAATGACAATTCTAAAAGGTTAAGTCAAAGTTCTAGAATTTAAGTCACAATTCTAGAATGTTATGTCAAAGTTATAGAATTTTAAGTTAAAGTTCTAGAATGTAAAGTAAAAACTACAGAATGTTAAATAAAAGTTCTAGAATGTTAAGTAAAAGTTCTAGAATGTTAAGTTACAATTCTCAAATTTTAAGTCACACACCTGGTATGTTAAGTGCACATGAACATATTACTTTGATCCTGCATTATGCTTTTCGCTAGAGTTCATATGAATATGATCTTGATAGGTCATCAAGGGACATTGATTCCCAGACAATTTCGGTTCAAGAATGTTAAATGACAATTCTAGAAGGTTAAGTCAAAGTTCTAGAATGTAAGTCACATTTCTAGAATGTTAAGTCAAAGTTATAGAATTTTAAGTTAAAGTTCTAGAATGTAAAGTAACAACTACAGAATGTTAAATAAAAGTTCTAGAATGTTTAGTCAAAGTTCTAGAATGTTAAGTCAATGTTCTAGAATGTTAAGTTACAATTCTCAAAATTTAAGTCAGACACCTGGTATGTTAAGTTCACACGTACATATTACTTTGATCCTGCATTATGCTTTTCACTAGAGTTCATATGGATATGATCTTGGTAGGTCATCAAGTGACATTTGTTTCCAGACAATGTCGGTTCAAGAATGTTAATTTACAATTCTAGAATGTTTAGTCAAAGTTCTAGAATGTTAAGTCAATGTTCTAGAATGTTAAGTTAAAATTCTCAAAATTTAAGTCACACACCTGGTATGTTAAGTTCACATGTACATATTACTTTGATCCTGCATTTTGCTTTTCACTAATGTTCATATGGATATGATCTTGGTAGGTCATCAAGGGACATTGGTTTCCAGACAATGTCGGTTCAAGAATGTTAATTTACAATTCTAGAATGTTAAGTCAATGTTCTAGAATGTTAAGTCACAATTCTAGAATGTTAAGTCAAAGTTATAGAATTTTAAGTTAAAGTTCTAGAATGTAAAGTAACAACTACAGAATGTTAAATAAAAGTTCTAGAATGTTAAGTTAAAGTTCTAGAATGTTAAGTCAAAGTTCTAGAATGTTAAGTCAAAATTCTAGAATGTTAAGTTACAATTCTCAAATTTTAAGTCACACACCTGGTATGTTAAGTGCACACGAACATATTACTTTGATCCTGCATTATGCTTTTCGCTAGAGTTCATATGAATATGATCTTGATAGGTCATCAAGGGACATTGGTTTCCAGACAATGTCGGTTCAAGAATGTTAAATGACAATTCTAGAAGGTTAAGTCAAAGTTCTAGGATGTTAAGTAAACATTCTAGAATGTTCAATCACAGTTCTAGAATGTTAAGTCAAAGTTCTAGAATGTTAAGTCAAAGTTCTAGAATGTTAAGTAACAATATTGGAATGGTAAATCATAGTTCAAGAATGTTAATTTAAAGTTTAAGAATGTTGAGTCATAGTTCAAGTCACATACCTACAATGTTAAGTGCACATTAACATATTCTAATGATCCTGCATTATGCTATTCACTAGAGTTCATATTAATCTGATCTTGGGAGGACATCATGGGACATGGGTTTCCAGAGAAGGTCAGTTCAGGAATGTTAATTCACAGTTCTAGAATGTTAAGTCAAAGTTCTAGAATGTTAAATCACAATTCTAGAATGTTAAGTCAAAGTTCTAGAATGTTAAATGACAATTCTAGAAGGTTAAGTCAAAGTTCTAGAATTTAAGTGACAATTCTAGAATGTTACGTCAAAGTTATAGAATTTTAAGTTAAAGTTCTAGAATGTAAAGTAACAACTACAGAATGTTAAATAAAAGTTATAGAATGTTAAGTCAAAGTTCTAGAATGTTAAGTCAAAGTTCTAGAATGTTAAGTTACAATTCTCAAATTTTAAGTCACACACCTGGTATGTTAAGTGCACACGAACATATTACTTTGATCCTGCATTATGCTTTTCGCTAGAGTTCATATGAATATGATCTTGATAGGTCATCAAGGGACATTGATTCCCAGACAATTTCGGTTCAAGAATGTTAAATGACAATTCTAGAAGGTTAAGTCAAAGTTCTAGAATGTAAGTCACATTTCTAGAATGTTAAGTCAAAGTTATAGAATTTTAAGTTAAAGTTCTAGAATGTAAAGTAACAATTACAGAATGTTAAATAAAAGTTCTAGAATGTTTAGTCAAAGTTCTAGAATGTTAAGTCAATGTTCTAGAATGTTAAGTTACAATTCTCAAAATTTAAGTCAGACACCTGGTATGTTAAGTTCACACGTACATATTACTTTGATCCTGCATTATGCTTTTCACTAGAGTTCATATGGATATGATCTTGGTAGGTCATCAAGTGACATTGGTTTCCAGACAATGTCGGTTCAAGAATGTTAATTTACAATTCTAGAATGTTTAGTCAAAGTTCTAGAATGTTAAGTCAATGTTCTAGAATGTTAAGTCAAAGTTATAGAATTTTAAGTTAAAGTTCTAGAATGTAAAGTAACAACTACAGAATGTTAAATAAAAGTTCTAGAATGTTAAGTTAAAGTTCTAGAATGTTAAGTCAAAGTTCTAGAATGTTAAGTCAAAATTCTAGAATGTTAAGTTACAATTCTCAAATTTTAAGTCACACACCTGGTATGTTAAGTGCACACGAACATATTACTTTGATCCTGCATTATGCTTTTCGCTAGAGTTCATATGAATATGATCTTGATAGGTCATCAAGGGACATTGGTTTCCAGACAATGTCGGTTCAAGAATGTTAAATGACAATTCTAGAAGGTTAAGTCAAAGTTCTAGGATGTTAAGTAAACATTCTAGAATGTTCAATCACAGTTCTAGAATGTTAAGTCAAAGTTCTAGAATGTTAAGTCAAAGTTCTAGAATGTTAAGTAACAATATTGGAATGGTAAATCATAGTTCAAGAATGTTAATTTAAAGTTTAAGAATGTTGAGTCATAGTTCAAGTCACATACCTACAATGTTAAGTGCACATTAACATATTCTAATGATCCTGCATTATGCTATTCACTAGAGTTCATATTAATCTGATCTTGGGAGGACATCATGGGACATGGGTTTCCAGAGAAGGTCAGTTCAGGAATGTTAATTCACAGTTCTAGAATGTTAAGTCAAAGTTCTAGAATGTTAAATCACAATTCTAGAATGTTAAGTCAAAGTTCTAGAATGTTAAATGACAATTCTAGAAGGTTAAGTCAAAGTTCTAGAATTTAAGTCACAATTCTAGAATGTTACGTCAAAGTTATAGAATTTTAAGTTAAAGTTCTAGAATGTAAAGTAACAACTACAGAATGTTAAATAAAAGTTCTAGAATGTTAAGTCAAAGTTCTAGAATGTTAAGTCAAAGTTCTAGAATGTTAAGTTACAATTCTCAAATTTTAAGTCACACACCTGGTATGTTAAGTGCACACGAACATATTACTTTGATCCTGCATTATGCTTTTCGCTAGAGTTCATATGAATATGATCTTGATAGGTCATCAAGGGACATTGGTTTCCAGACAATGTCGGTTCAAGAATGTTAAATGACAATTCTAGAAGGTTAAGTCAAAGTTCTAGGATGTTAAGTAACAATTCTAGAATGTTCAATCACAGTTCTAGAATGTTAAGTCAAAGTTCTAGAATGTTTAGTCAAAGTTCTAGAATGTTAAGTCAAAGTTCTAGAATGTTAAGTAACAATATTGGAATGGTAAATCATAGTTCAAGAATGTTAATTTAAAGTTTAAGAATGTTGAGTCATAGTTCAAGTCACATACCTACAATGTTAAGTGCACATTAACATATTCTAATGATCCTGCATTATGCTATTCACTAGAGTTCATATTAATCTGATCTTGGGAGGACATCATGGGACATGGGTTTCCAGAGAAGGTCAGTTCAGGAATGTTAATTCACAGTTCTAGAATGTTAAGTCAAAGTTCTAGAATGTTAAATCACTATTCTAGAATGTTAAGTCAAAGTTATAGAATGTTAAGTTACAATTCTCAAATTTTAAGTCACACACCTGGAATGTTAAGTAAACACGAACATATTACTTTGATCCTGCATTATGCTTTTTACTAGAGTTCATCTTAATATGATCTTGGTAGGTCATCAAGGGACATTGGTTTCCAGACAATGTCGGTTCAAGAATGTCAAATGACTATTCTAGAAGGTTAAGTCAAAGTTCTAGAATGTAAGTCACATTTCTAGAATGTTAAGTCAAAGTTATAGAATTTTAAGTTAAATTTCTAGAATGTAAAGTAACAACTACAGAATGTTAAATAAAAGTTCTAGAATTTAAGTCACAATTCTAGAATGTTTAGTCAAAGTTCTAAAATGTTAAGTTTCATCTAGAATGTTAATTTACAGTTTTAGAATGTTAAGTCAAAATTCTAGAATGTTAAGTCACAATTCTAGAATGTTAAATCACAGGTCTAGAATGTTAAGTCAAAGTTGTAGAATGTTAAGTAACAGTTCTAGCATGTTACTTTTCCTTTGTACATCCCAATCAACGTGGAATTGAGCGCACATGCAGAAGTGCTGAACTCCTCCCTGTCCACGCCCCCATTTAAATATGAAAATACATGTAAATAGGGCCTGCACCGGGGATTCCCTCTCTGCACTATCAGATTTAAACGATGAGTAAAGGTAAGAAGCGCAACTTCAACGAGTCTAAGCTCGAAATTTTATTAAATGAAGTGGAGACCGAAGAGCGGTTTTATTTGGTAGCCTCTTTTCAGGGATAAACACAAAGAAAAAGACATTTCTGGGGAGAATGTGTGTGAGGCAGTGAACGCTGTGGGGTCGGAGCAGCGCACAACCACTGAAATAAATAAAAAAATGGTCCGACGTGAAGCGGAGGATTTCGGCCCACCGCCGAAGTATCAACGCAACGGGCGGGGTGACAGGAGGGGAGGAACTGACCCCTTGTTGATCAGAGAGTGGCGGCTATTGTGGAGGGAACAGCTCTAAGCGGAGTTGTGGGGGGCCATGAAGGCGACACAGATCATCCTCAAGGTAAATGTGTTAAACTCAGAAATGTCATTATACTGGTCGTACAATAGGCTGCTCACATTACACATGCTCGTGCTTTAAGTTGCCAGGATATAAACACATTGACTCATGTTTAATTACTTCATTTTTTTTTATTATTATTTCTCAATAGACGATGAGACAGGAGAGGGCTCCTCCCTCTGCACCGTGCGCCCTGGCGTCTCCACCGGCACCTCCAGCACCACGCGCCCCGGCGACTCCACGCCACCTGACGTCCGCCCGACTGGCCGTGTCCTTTCACAAGCTATGCTGGAATCACAGGAGGAAATAGTGAGAGCAATCCGTGGCGTCAGTGATCGTCTAGATCAAATTGTCAATGCACTGGGAGATATTTATCATGCAATAAATGCACGTACAAAGTAAATCGTGTCCTTGCCTCTTTACATCGTTGAAATCAGACGCTGCCGGGCCCGTATCGCTTTGCGGGGTGGGTCGAGGTTGACGGGTCCGGCATCCGGTTCCTCCGGTCGGGGGGGGGGGGGGGTGCTCTGGCAGTGGTATGCCATGGCGGTGTGCCAAGTTGTGCAGGACACCATAGGCCAGCACGATGCGGCACACCTTCTGTGTACAGCAGCACCCCGCCCGACCTGTCTAGACAGCGCCAGCGCCCCTTCAATAGGTCAATTGCCCTCTCCACCACTGCCCGAGTTCGGGAATGGCGGTCGTTGTATCTCCCCTGTTGGTCGGTGCCGGGGTTAGTGAGAGGGGTCAACGGCCACGTTCTCAGGGGGTAACTATATATATATATATATATATATATAAATCACACTACTGTTCGCGGGAAAACAAACAGGACAAAATAACTGCATTACAAGGATTGACAAGACTGATCACACTTATATTAATGACTGCAGAGGTTCCAACTTTACGCACGCGTTTATTGAGACGAATAATGAACACAAGGAGACATTCTTTTTTCACCAGGGAAAAAAACAAATACACATATTTGAATGCGCGTGTCCAAACGGGCATTGTGCTGGTTTAAATTCGGGGCGCATTAAACGGATAAATGATTTACTCACCGAGAAGCCACCCATCGCGCACCGTGCCAGCCTCCAACCTGTTACCAACCATGCTATTGTTTAGATTGAACGAGTCATGCGTTGCCAGAAATCCCAGAGTGGTCAGCACCTGTGTGAGAATGGACAACCCCTGGCTCCTGGGCGTGTGTCGTTCTAAATCTGGCCGCGGCTCCGCGCACAGCTCCAGTAACACTGGCCTCGGCAACCCGAAACGACTCATGAGCCAGTTGTCGTCATTTGCAAACAGATCTTGCCGCTCTCTAAACACCCTCTCACGGCTGACATAACCATTTGCGATGTCTTCTAACCACGTTTTTGTGCGTACGCAACATTGATACATGAGGCCCCTGGTATGTTAAGTGCACACGAACATATTACTTTGATCCTGCATTATGCTTTTCGCTAGAGTTCATATGAATATGATCTTGATAGGTCATCAAGGGACATTGGTTTCCAGACAATGTCGGTTCAAGAATGTTAAATGACAATTCTAGAAGGTTAAGTCAAAGTTCTAGGATGTTAAGTAACAATTCTAGAATGTTAAATCACAGTTCTAGAATGTTAAGTCAAAGTTCTAGAATGTTTAGTCAAAGTTCTAGAATGTTAAGTCAAAGTTCTAGAATGTTACGTAACAATATTGGAATGGTAAATCATAGTTCAAGAATGTTAATTTAAAGTTTTAGAATGTTGAGTCATAGTTCAAGTCACATACCTAGTATGTTAAGTTCACATTAACATATTCTAATGATCCTGCATTATGCTATTCACTAGAGTTCATATTAATCTGATCTTGGGAGGACATCATCGGACATGGGTTTCCAGAGAAGGTCAGTTCAGGAATGTTAATTCACAGTTCTAGAATGTTAAGATCAACGTTCTAGAATGTTAAATCACAATTCTAGAATGTTAAGTCAAAGATATAGAATGTTAAGTTACAATTCTCAAATTTTAAGTCACACACCTGGAATGTTAAGTAAACACGAACATATTACTTTGATCCTGCATTATGCTTTTTACTAGAGTTCATCTTAATATGATCTTGGTAGGTCATCAAGGGACATTGGTTTCCAGACAATGTCGGTTCAAGAATGTTAAATGACAATTCTAGAAGGTTAAGTCAAAGTTCTAGAATGTAAGTCACATTTCTAGAATGGTAAGTCAAAGTTATAGAATTTTAAGTTACATTTTTAGAATGTAAAGTAACAACTACAGAATGTTAAATAAAAGTTCTAGAATTTAAGTCACAATTCTAGAATTTTTAGTCAAAGTTCTAAAATGTTAAGTTTCATCTAGAATGTTAATTTACAGTTTTAGAATGTTAAGTCAAAATTCTAGAATGTTAAGTCACAATTCTAGAATGTTAAATCACAGGTCTAGAATGTTAAGTCAAAGTTGTAGAATGTTAAGTAACAATTCTAGCATGTTAAGTCAAAGTTCTAAAATGTTAAGTATCAATTCTAGAATGTTAAATCACAGTTCTAGAATGCTAAGTAACAATATTGGAATGGTAAATTATAGTTCAAGAATGTTAATTTAAAGTTTAAGAATGTTGAGTCATATGTCAAGTAACATACCTAGTATGTTAAGTGCACATTAACATATTCTAATGATCCTGCTTTATGCTATTCACTAGAGTTCATATTAATCTGATCTTGGGAGGACATCATGGGACATGGGTTTCCAGAGAAGGTCAGTTCAGGAATGTTAATTCACAGTTCTAGAATGTTAAGTCAAAGTTCTAGAATGTTAAATGACAATTCTAGAAGGTTAAGTCAAAGTTCTAGAATTTAAGTCACAATTCTAGAATGTTACGTCAAAGTTATAGAATTTTAAGTTAAAGTTCTAGAATGTAAAGTAACAACTACAGAATGTTAAATATAGTTCTAGAATGTTAAGTCAACGTTCTAGAATGTTAAGTCAAAGTTCTAGAATGTTAAGTTACAATTCTCAAATTTTAAGTCACACACCTGGTATGTTAAGTGCACACGAACATATTACTTTGATCCTGCATTATGCTTTTCGCTAGAGTTCATATGAATATGATCTTGATAGGTCATCAAGGGACATTGGTTTCCAGACAATGTCGGTTCAAGAATGTTAAATGACAATTCTAGAAGGTTAAGTCAAAGTTCTAGAATGTAAGTCACATTTCTAGAATGTTAAGTCAAAGTTATAGAATTTTAAGTTAAAGTTCTAGAATGTAAAGTAACAACTACAGAATGTTAAATAAAAGTTCTAGAATGTTTAGTCAAAGTTCTAGAATGTTAAGTCAATGTTCTAGAATGTTAAGTTACAATTCTCAAAATTTAAGTCACACACCTGGTATGTTAAGTGCACACGTACATATTACTTTGATCCTGCATTATGCTTTTCACTAGAGTTCATATGGATATGATCTTGGTAGGTCATCAAGGGACATTGGTTTCCAGACAATGTCGGTTCAAGAATGTTAATTTACAATTCTAGAATGTTAAGTCAAAGTTCTAGAATGTTAAATCACAATTCTAGAATGTTAAGTCAAAGTTATAGAATGTTAAGTTACAATTCTGATCTACCTCCACTCCTGTCCTCAAAGCTGTGAACTACTGGTTGATTCACAATTCCACTTATTCTGTTCACTCTGTTTATAATGATACTGGACTGTTGCACTACGCCACTTATTTACTCTGTTTATAATGTTACTCCGGTCTGTTGCACTACTCCACTTATTTATTCTGTTATTATGTTCACACTTATTCTGTTACTCTGTTCTTACTGGTCCACTTGATTGATTCTGTTAGTTATGTTAATTTATGGTATTAATGCACTGCTCCACTTTATTGTGTCTATCAGGTCTTATATTGTATCCATGACAGCACTATGGTCACTTTATTTTTCAGTATTCATCTGTTACACAGAGCTAGCATATACTTAGACTGCTGTTTTCCTGCCATGCACCACCATCACTTTATTATTCACTTTATTATTTAGCTTATAGTTATATATTATATTTATACTCTATTACTGCACTATAGTTCTGTTACGTCTGCTCATTACACACATGTATCATGTCTGACCTCATCTGGATCTGATCACTGTCCACTTATATCTTTTCTGCACTACAGTTCTGTTTATACCTGTTTCAACAGTCTACTGCATGTTTACATTGTTTACATCATAAACACCCGTTCACATGTCTGCTTACATCATATACACACATGTCTTTCTACATCTCACGCCGACGATGTTCTCTGTATCTAACCTGTACTAACACACTAACATCCTGACACTTATCCTACCTGTACTAACACACTAACATCCTGACACTTACTCTTCTTTTACACTTTATTATTGTGTTAGGTTAAAATGTTTTTTGTATAATTGCACTGTCGTGATTTGCTGCTCTGTGTGCCTTGAATTGCCCCCCGGGGACAAATAAAGTTTTTTGAATTTGAATTTGAATGAATTCTCAAATTTTAAGTCACACACCTGGTATGTTAAGTGCACACAAACATATTACTTTGATCCTGCATTATGCTTTTCACTAGAGTTCATATTAATATGATCTTGATAGGTCATCAAGGGACATTGGTTTCCAGACAATGTCGGTTCAAGAATGTTAAATGACAATTCTAGAAGGTTAAGTCAAAGTTCTAGAATTTAAGTCACAATTCTAGAATGTTACATCAAAGTTCTAGAATGTTAAGTCAAAGTTCTAGAATGTTTAGTTAAAGTTCTAGAATGTTAAGTCAAAGTTCTAGAATGTTAAGTAACAATATTGGAATGGTAAATCATAGTTCAAGAATGTTAATTTAAAGTTTTAGAATGTTGAGTCATAGTTCAAGTCACATACCTAGTATGTTAAGTTCACATTAACATATTCTAATGATCCTGCATTATGCTATTCACTAGAGTTCATATTAATCTGATCTTGGGAGGGCATCATCGGACATGGGTTTCCAGAGAAGGTCAGTTCAGGAATGTTAATTCACAGTTCAAGAATGTTAAGATCAACGTTTTAGAATGTTAAATCACAATTCTAGATTGTTAAGTCAAAGTTCTAGAATGTTAAGTTACAATTCTCAAATTTTAAGTCACACACCTGGTATGTTAAGTGTACACGAAGATATTACTTTGATCCTGCATTATGCTTTTTACTAGAGTTCATCTTAATATGATCTTGGTAGGTCATCAAGGGACATTGGTTTTCAGACAATGTCGGTTCAAGAATGTTAAATGACAACTCTAGAAGGTTAAGTCAAAGTTCTAGAATTTAAGTCACAATTCTAGAATGTTAAGTCAAAGTTATAGAATTTTAAGTTAAAGTTCTAGAATGTAAAGTAACAACTACAGAATGTTAAATAAAAGTTCTAGAATGTTAAGTCAAAGTTTTAGAATGTTAAGTCAAAGTTCTAGAATGTTAAGTTACAATTCCTTAAATTTTAAGTCACACACCTGGTATGTTAAGTGCACACGAACATATTACTTTGATCCCTCATTATGCTTTTTGCTAGAGTTCATATGAATATGATCTTGATAGGTCATCAAGGGACATTGGTTTCCAGACAATGTCGGTTCAAGAATGTTAAATGACAATTCTAGAAGGTTAAGTCAAAGTTCTAGAATGTAAGTCACATTTCTAGAATGTTAAGTCACAGTTATAGAATTTTAAGTTAAAGTTCTAGAATGTAAAGTAACAACTACAGAATGTTAAATAAAAGTTCTAGAATGTTTAGTCAAAGTTCTAGAATGTTAAGTTACAATTCTCAAATTTTAAGTCACACACCTGGTATGTTAAGTGCACACGAACATATTACTTTGATCCCTCATTATGCTTTTTGCTAGAGTTCATATGAATATGATCTTGATAGGTCATCAAGGGACATTGGTTTCCAGACAATGTCGGTTCAAGAATGTTAATTTACAATTCTAGAATGTTAAGTCAAAGTTCTAGAATGTTAAATCCCAATTCTAGAATGTTAAGTCAAAGTTATAGAATGTTAAGTTACAATTCTCAAAATTTAAGTCACACACCTGGTATGTTAAGTGCACACGTACATATTACTTTGATCCTGCATTATGCTTTTCACTAGAGTTCATATGAATATGATCTTGGTAGGTCATCAAGGGACATTGGTTTCCAACCAATGTTGGTTCAAGAATGTTAAATGCCAATTCTAGAAGGTTAAGTCAAAGTTCTAGAATGTAAGTCACAGTCTAGAATGTTAAGTCAAAGTTATAGAATTTTAAGTTAAAGTTCTAGAATGTAAAGTAACAACTACAGAATGTTAAATAAAAGTTCTAGAATGTTTAGTCAAAGTTCTAGAATGTTAAGTCAAAGTTCTAGAATGTTAAGTTACAATTCTCAAATTTTAAGTCACACACCTGGTATGTTAAGTGCACACGAACATATTACTTTGATCCTGCATTATGCTTTTCACTAGAGTTCATATTAATATGATCTTGGTAGGTCATCAAGAGACATTGGTTTCCAGACAATGTCGGTTCAAGAATGTTAAATGCCAATTCTAGAAGGTTAAGTCAAAGTTCTAGAATGTAAGTCACAGTTCTAGAATGTTAAGTCAATGTTAAAGTTCTAAAATGTAAAATAACAATATTGGAATGGTAAGTCATAGTTCTAGAATGTTAATTTAAAGTTTTAGAATGTTGAGTCATAGTTCATGTCACATACCTAGTATGTTAAGTGCACATTAACATGTTCTAATGATCCTGCATTATGCTATGGTTGTGGAAATGGATTCTTCAATAAAGATCAACAAACAGGATCAGCTTTTCCTCCGTGGTTTATTTTGCCAAAGCATTTTCTTCTGCAGACAAAAATGCGTTCATCCCCACATCCTCACAAGTTAGAGTCTAGCAGGGAATGACGATTTGCCAAATCTCGCACAGTCTTTTAGTTAGAGGGACAGGACGTGAATAGCCTTGGTTGGGTGACGTCTTTAGACCAAACAAAAACATGCCTTAGACATTACAATTCTGAACATTCTGAACCTCTCTCATCACAAGGTCTCTAACACAGGGTACAGATGCACAAATGTGCCAATATATCATCATGAGTTAGTTATTTGCATTATCCATTAAGAATGTGAGACAGAGAAGACACTGAACTGCATCTGACCTGACAAAACTATGATTATGAATTACAAATATCCAAAATACCCACAACAGTCCCCCCTTTGAACATTTTATGTTCGCTACAAAAGGAAATTTGTAATTTATCTATATTTCAATTTTTAGCAATTTTTTAAATAGCATGCATCAAAACTGGAGAAAAAGCTTTTTATTTTATAGATGAAAAGAGTAATTTGGTTAAAAACAGTGATTGGAATAGTCACAAAGGTAATTATCATGTAATAAATGAGTGAGGGGAAAAGGAACAAACGATGAATAGCATAATACAGATAAACCCCTTTCTTTCTTTCACTACCACAGGACAGAAATTGACCTGATGGTTGGAAACATTCACCCTGAAGAGGAAAAATGATAAAATATGATTAAAAAGAAGGTGCGGATACAGCATACATGTATTTGGCCAAACTTCTAACCACAGGGCCCCCACTCAACGTCACCGCTCAGCAACTTTCTAATTTCTACATCCCCCTTGACAAAGTCTGTTGTCACTCTTCACCGGGTTGAGACGAGGGATATCTAAACAATCCCCCCCCCCTTTGTAGCGGTCTGGTCAAGCTGTAGAGGGTAAAGGAGCTAAGGTCGGACAGGCAAGCAGGCAGACCTGAGTGAGACAGTTTGCACACAATTACATGTCATGTTTGCACAAAAGGGTGAGAATTTTATTGTTGTCATCATGAATGTGGTTATAGTGTAATCACACTCTAACAATCACATTCTGTGTTTAATTCAGTTCGACTCAATATCTGAATCCAAAAACGATGGTTCCCATAGATCTTCATCTGGGGTCATGGTGATTCATGGGTACTACCACGTGGCGGAGCTCACTAAAGAAAACACGAGAGCTCTGCAGCAAGGCAGCACGCAACAAAAAACCACAATCAACACAGAGAGTAATAGTCGACAGCGGTGGATTTTCCATCCCCCCATCGTGAGCCAGGACCAAGGTCCCAGCCGTCATGGGCTTCTGAGTTTTGCTTTTCTCTCAACAGTTCATTCAAGTGGGTGACAACATGAGTCAAGTTGTCACCTAATGCAAGCACATGGGTGCAGCATTTTGTCCCAATAATGTGGCACACACCCCCTTGAGAGGCAAGGCTGTGGGTGTGTGTGAGGTTCAGTCTGTCCAGGTAAGGGCCCACGTTCTTGCACTCAGGGTTGGTGTAGGCAGCGTTCAATGCGCTCACTGTCTAGTTGCAAAAGGACGTGCCTAGATTTTGGTCAAGTGATGTGACGGCACAAACCGTGTGTGGTTTGTCGTCATCACTGAATGATGCACCTGACTCAGTGTAGTTGTAGATGTTTCTGAATCTGACTGTCGATCCCTCGTAGTTGACGGCACTGATGTTCAGAACCCCCAACCAGGGCGCGATGTACACGATGTGTAGTTCCTGTTCGTTTCGATCTGCGAGGCTGGAGTAGGACTCGTTCAGCGGCAGGAGTAGTAGGTGTTGAGCCGGCAACAGGTCCAGGTGGCGTCTCAACCCCCCTGGAGTGGCTGGCCTTGGAAGATCGATGCCATCTGGTTCCCTCGGATCTGACTGTACAAGGGCGTCGTCTGATGGCTCCGTGACTCTTTTGCAGTGGCAGGTGTGGATCCAGGTGGCGCTCTCTGTGACCCTTACTGCTGTTTCTGTGACGCGCAGCACCTGGTAGGGCCCGTTCCACCTTCTTGATCGCCAAGATTTCCTTCTCAGATCTTGGACCGCTACCCATTCACCTGGATCCAGCTATTCACCTGCTTGTGAATATCAGAGAGAACAGAGGTTAGATGTATACACTATCGCAGTATCTCATCTTCACAACACCCTGTCTCAGGGAATTGCCTTCGCTCAGACCCAATCCCAGTTCGCAAAGGCCGACCGAACAGGATTTCAAACGGGCTGAGATTATTTCTGGACCTGATTCTCCCCCTCATGTACATCAACACAATGGGGAGGGCCTTTGTCCAGGGCAGTTTTGTTTCCTTACAGCCTTTAGCTAATTGGTTCTTTAGGGTCCCATTTTCTAGCTGCAATGCCACCTCAGGTCAAAACCGAGGTACTGACTGAAGTTTTTAAGTGCAGCGTTTACAAAAGGGGTCCCATTGTCGCTTGATATTTGTAAGGGGACTCCCCATCTGGGAAGTATCTGTGCTAGTAAGGCTTTTGCCACTGTTGACGCATCTTGCTTTGAAGTGGGAAAAGCCTCTACATACTTTGAGAACCTGTCGACCATGACGAAGAAAAATTCCTTTTCTTCACTTGGTGTTAGTTCTATGAAGTCCATTTGTAAGTGATCAAAAGGTCTCGCTGCTGGGGGATGGACGCTCTGTTTGTACCTAATGCCTCTGCCTGCATTGTTTGTTGCAGAGATCACAAATAATTTTGTATAGTGAGAAACCCTTTTGTGAACCAATTTCTTTAAATATCATGTGTCATCCAATGTCTTTGGATATCACATGTCATCCCCCCTTTTGACGCGTGGTCTCGACCATGCGTCAATTTAGCGTAATGGTGAAACAAAAAATCCGGCAAACAGGGCTTGTCATTAGGCCCATACAAAACGTTTTGTTTCATCACACTGCCAGCTTGCTTCCACGCCCATTTCTCTTTTGGTGTGGGTCTGTTCTGCAGCTCTTGTAAGTCTGCGTATGGTGTTACAGCGGGCTGGAAGTGATAGCAAGTTGTGTTATCAGCGGTTGTTTAGCTGCGACCTTGGTTGCAGCATCAGCACGGGCATTTCCTAGTGAGACATAGTCTGTTTTATGTGTATTTTCTTCTATTACATATGGCGATGTGATGTGGCAACAGCAAAGCATCAAGGAGGGAAGCGACCAAGTTGTGATGGGTGATGGGTTTGCCAGATGCCAAAATCTCGATTTGCCCAAATTTGTCCAAACGAGTGGCAAACCCCCCATGCATATCTGCTATCTGTGAAAATAGTGACAGTCTTACCTCTAGTCAATTTGCATGCTTCAGTCATAGCCACAAGCTCAGCAGCTTGTGCTGAATATTTAGACGGGAGAAGTTCTGCCAAAAGTGTTTTGTGTAATGTGGTGACTGCAAAACCTGATTGGTTAAGGCCTTTTCCCGGGTCCCTTGATGCTGAGCAGCCCACAAAAAGCTCCATGTCGCGGTTGGTGAGTGGTGTTTCGCGAAGATCAGGTCTGGGGGAACAGATTTCATTAATAATAGCCACACAGTCATGGGGCTCCTGTTTCTCAGAAGTAGGGAGCAACGTGGCAGTATTGAGTACAGTGCAGCTTGGTACAGTGATATTGGGCAGTTTGAGCAGAATGGTGTTGTATTTAAACCATCTTGCGGAGGACATATTTTTTGAGGTTTTTTCCTCTAACAAAATCATTAAGACTGCATGTGGGACTAACAAGGTTAGTGGAGAGTAACCGACAATGTTGCGAGAAGCTATGATTGCCTTCTCCGCAGCTGCCACAGCTCTAGGGCAGGCTGGGAGACCGGCTGCCATAGGGTCTAGTTTGGATGAGTATGCAACCGTTTTTTTTGTTAGTTTTTTTTTTTTGCCCCCCCTAATCCTGCATTAAGACGGAGGTCATGTAGTGTGCCTTTTTATCAACGGTTTGTGTAAATGGCCAATTGCAATCTGGGAGGCCCAGAGTGGGTGGTGTCTGTAGAGCTAGCTTTTGATCGTGGAATGTTTTTTCTGCATCGGGCATCCAAGCGACTTTGTCCCGTGCTACTAGACCCTGACCATGAGCAATGGCCGCCAAAGGTGCCTTGATGCTTGCATTGTCAGGGATCCACTGTCTACAGTATGATGTCACGCCAAGAAAACTCATAACCTGTTTCTTTGTGATTGGTTTTGGGATTTCTTGGATGGCAGAGATGCACTTTTGGGAAAGTATTTTCCCCTCTTGCGATATAATGTGTGTAAGCAAGGCTAGCGTGTCCGCGACGCAAGCCTCCTGTGCAGGAGAGCAAATCATTAAATCATCCACATGTGCCAGAAAGGCGCTGTTTTGTGGCAGACTTAAGGACTATAAATTCCTACGCTGAGTAGCGTTGAGGATGGTTGGAGACTCCGACAGCCCCTGACACAGTCGGGTAAACTTGATGCTTTACCTTAAAATGTGAATGCAAACCAATATTGGCTGTCGGGGTGTATGGGGACGCTAAAGAAAGCGTTAGCCAAAACTATAACAGAAAGCCACTTACTTTCAGGTGGAACTTGTGAAAGAGTTGTATGAGGATTTGGTACTGTAGGGGCACGTGCATGGATTGTTGCATTTACCGTGCGCAAGTCCTGGACAAACCCTTCACTCGTCTGGCGTATGTGGAGGCCGTTTTTCTAATCTCTCTCTTTATTTATTTATTTATTTTTTTTCACCGGACATATTGGCGTGCGGACTGGTGAGTTCTCACAGGGGACAATGCTGCCTGCCCTGGGAAGGGCCTCAAACACCGATTTGATGCCCCCCACGGCCTCTTTTCGTAATGGATAGTGTCGCTGGCAGGGCCTGTAAGGATTTTTGGGAGATTACAACAGGTTTTATTATTTTTTTTTTTTAAGCAAACCTACATTGTGCCGGTGTTGTGCCCACACTTGCGGTGGCACTCGTTTCAGTTCTGGTACGTCAGTGACATTATTAATCAGTATCTTTCCGTGTGGTGCAGTGAAGTGTGATGTAGAGTATACCTCTGGGTTTTGAAGTTTAAATCTCGACCGTTCTCAAGAGCAGCAACTGCCTTTTGAATTGTTACTCGATGCACCTTTAAACCTGATGATGCTCAGTTGCGGGGTCGGCCGTTTGATTCCATCCGGTCGCCTTGGTGCATTTTGTCAACCAAGGTTCCAGATTTTGCGGCTCCTGTGTTTTGATCAGGGAAACATACGGGAACTGCGGCACTTGGAAGGAAACGTTAGGCAGGCACACAGAAATTGCACAGCGTGTGTTATCCCAATACAGGCATTGCAGTTCTAAACTGTCCCACAGAGTACTTTGTTTAAACCATGTTTGTTCAAATAGAATATCTTTCCTTAAGCAGATGTGTGCAGCACAATGTGCTGCAGTGAGGCTCGAGTGGGGGAGGAGCCATAGTTAGTGGTAAGTAGCCGCATTATCAGGAGAAGTCAGAAAGGTTTTAGTGTATGGATCATTTTTAATTATGGTTAGGCCATTGAGCCTGACTTAATGTTTATGCCTAACACACACATAAGATCTCTAACAACTCCTGCGTATTACAGATCCTGTCGCTCCAGGATCTACTAGGGATGTGAGGGGTACGTCTGCAACAGTGAGTGTTAGTGTGGGTAGATTCTTATAGGCAGCAAAGTTTAGTGAAGCATACATTTCCTGCAACTTTTGTGATGTGTGTTTGTTTTCTAAGCATTCAAAAGCCTGAAGTATGGAAATTTAACTGTGTCGTGGAGAGAATGTGGATGTGTTGGTGTATTTACGTGTTCCGTTCGGATGGCCTGTGTCCGGTCCATATGCGCCCCTCACTCTTCCCAGCCCTCCGGCCAGTCAAATTGCCCCTCTGTCGGAATCCCTGCCATTGTTCATGCTCTGGGCAGTGGTTTCGCCAGTGTCCATGCTTTCCGCAGATGAAATAGCTTCTCGCCCCCTTGGCCCTCGGCCACGCTCTCTGCCTTTTTCACGACCTCTGTGGTGATTGTCTCTTCGTGGTAGGTCGGAAATGCTGACAAAAAGTCAGGAGCTCCGCTGCATGTTTCTGTCCTCCATCCTTGACCTTGGGGAACAGGGCGGCAACCTCTTTCATGTTCGTCACGCCCTTCAGGTTTTTGCTCCTGGTGTAGTGGGAGCCAGCTCGTGCACGTAGGTGGGGGAGTTGTGTAGATGATCGCGATCGCCGGGGGCCGAGTCCTCTGCCTCTTCCCCTAGATCTGCCTGTCGTGGTGGCCGGCTGGCCACCTATCCCCCTCCCCAGTGCAGCCAGGTTGTCGAGGGGGTAGAGTGGTTGGTGCGGTTATGGTGCAGGCTGGGCAGCCTCTCGGATCTGGGGCTGAGCCTGCTGAGCCTGCTGAGCCTGCTGCTGGTTGGCTGGTTGGGGAGCCAGCCTGGTCGGAGGAGCCGAGTCGAGGTCGAGGGTCGCATCTAGTTTAAGACACAGAGAAGAAGGAGGGGGAGGAGAGGTTACCCTTTCCCTGCCTGTCTGCTGCCTTCTGTCTGAGGTTACTTTTCAGAATCCATTTGTCTGAGACTAAAACTGCCTGTATTGGGAAAACCGCACTCAGTGGCCCAAAATTTGAATTGGTCAACGCAAGATTCACCGTAGTTTTGTTCATGTACTGGAGATTTGGGCTTAGGGCTACGCCTTCGTCGCGTTTGCTTTGAGTTGGCCCCATCTCGCTTAGTTTAGGTCTGTCTAGAGTCGCACTGGCGTGTCAAATCTGCTTTATATTTATATATTTTTAAATTAATTAAGTCAATGTACTAAATCTGCTTTACATTCATTTTTAAACTAATTTAGTCAATGTACTAAATCTAAATCTGCTTAATATTTATTAATTTTTAAATTAATTTAATCAATGTACTAATCTACCTTTTAGTTTAAAATAATTAAGTCAACATACTAAATCTGCTTTTTATTTATTTTTAAATTAATTTAGGCAATGTACATATCTACTTTTTATTTTAAATGAATTTAGTCAATGTACTAAATCTAAATCTGCTTTATATTTTTTATTTTTAAATTAATTTAATCAATGTACTAATCTTCTTTTTATTTTAAATTAAGTCAATGTACGAAATCTGCTTTTCATTTATTTTTAAATTAATTCAGTCACTGTACTAGTCTGCTTTTTACTTATTTTTAAATTAATTAAGTCAATGTACTAGATCTGCTTTTCATTTATTTTTAAATTAATTTAGTCACTGTACTAGTCTGCTTTTTACTTATTTTTAACTTAAATTTAATCAATGTACTAAATCTGCTTTTTATTTATTTTTTAAATTGATTTAGTCACTGTACTAGTCCGCTTTTTACTTATTTTTAAATTAATTTAGTCAATGTACTAAATCTGCTTTACATTTATTTTTAAACTAATTTAGTCAATGTACTAAATCTAAATCTGCTTAATATTTATTAATTTTTAAATTAATTTAATCAATGTACTCATCTACTTTTTTAATTTAAAATAATTAAGTCAATGTACTAAATCTGCTTTTTATTCATTTTTAAATTAATTTATTCAATGTACTAAATCCACTTTTTACTTATTTTTAAATTCATTTAGTCAATGTACTAAATCTAAATCTGCTTTATATATTTTTATTTTTAAATTAATTTAATCAATGTACTAATCTACTTTTTATTTTAAATTAATTTTGTTAATGAACTAAATCTGCTTTTTATTTATTTTTTAAATTGATTTAGTCACTGTACTAGTCCGCTTTTTACTTATTTTTAAATTAATTTAGTCAATGTACTAAATCTGCTTTACATTTATTTTTAAATTAATTTAGTCAATGTACTTAATCTAAATCTGCTTTATATTTATATATTTTTAAATTAATTTAATCAATGTACTAAATCTGCTTTTCATTTATTTTTAAATTAATTTAGTCACTGTACTAGTCTACTTTTTTATTTTAAATTAATTTATTCAATGTACTAAATCCACTTTTTATTTATTTATAAATTAATTTAGTCAATGTACTAAATCTAAATCTGTTTTATTTATTTTTATTTTTAAATTAATTTAATCAATGTACTAATCTACTTTTTATTTTAAATTAAGTCAATGTACTAAATCTGCTTTTCATTTATTTTTAAATTAATTTAGTCACTGTACTAGTCTGCTTTTTACTTATTTTTAACTTAATTTAGTCAATGTACTAAATCTGCTTTACATTTATTTTTAACTTAATTTAGTCAAAGTACTAAATCTGCTTTACATTTATTTTTAAATTAATTTAGTCAATGTACTAAATCTGCTTTACATTCATTTTTAAATTAATTTGGTCAATGTACTAAATCTGCTTTTTTATTTTTTAAATAATTTAGTCAATGTACTTAATCTAAATCTGCTTTATATTTATATATTTTTGAATCAATTTAATCAATGTACATATCTACGTTTTATTTTAAATTATTAAGTCAATGTACTAAATCTGCTTTTCATTTGTTTTTAAATTAATTTAGTCAATGTACTAGACTACTTTTTTATTTTAAATTAATTTATTCAATGTACTAAATCCACTTTTTATTTATTTATAAATTAATTTAGTCAATGTACTAAATCTCATTCTGTTTTATTTATTTTTAAATTAATTTAATCAATGTACTAATCTACTTTTTATTTTAAATTAAGTCAATGTAACTAATCTGCTTTTCATTTATTTTTAATTTAATTTAGTCACCGTTCTAGTCTGCTTTTTACTTATATTTAACTTAAATTAGTCAAAATACTAAATCTGCTTTACATGCTTTTTATTCTTTTTTCAATTAATTTAGTCAATGTACTAAATCTAAATCTGCTTTATATTTTTTATTTTTAAATTAAGTTAGTCAAGGTTCTAATCTACTTTTTTATTTTAAAGTAATTTATTCAATGTACTAAATCCACTTTTTATTTATTTTCAAATTAATTTAGTCAATGTACTAAATCTGCTTTATATATTTTTATTTTTAAATTAATTTAAGCAATGTACTGAATCCACTTTTTATTCATTTTTAAATTAATTTAGTCAATGTACTAATCTACTTTTTATTTTAAATTAATTTATTCAATGTACTGAATCCACTTTTTATTTATTTTTAAATTAATTTAGTCAATGTACTAGATCAAAATCTGCTTTATTTATTTTTATTTTTAAATTAATTTAGTCAATGTACTAATCTACTTTTTTTTTAAATTAATTTTGTTAATATACTTAATCTGCTTTTTATTTATTTTTAAATTGATTTAGTCACTGTACTAGTCTGCTTATTACTTATTTTTAAATTAATTTAGTCAATGTACTAAATCTGCTTTTTTTAAATAATTTAGTCAATGTACTTAATCTAAATCTGCTTTATACTTATATATTTTTAAATTAATTGAATCAATGTACTTATCTACTTTTTAATTTAAAATAATTAAGTCAATGTACTAAATCTGCTTTTTATTCATTTTTAAATTAATTTATTCAATGTACTAAATCCACTTTTTACTTATTTTTAAATTCATTTAGTCAATGTACTAAATCTAAATCTGCTTTATATATTTTTATTTTTAAATTAATTTAATCAATGTACTAATCTACTTTTTATTTTAAATTAATTTTGTTAATGAACTAAATCTGCTTTTTATTTATTTTTTAAATTGATTTAGTCACTGTACTAGTCCGCTTTTTACTTATTTTTAAATTAATTTAGTCAATGTACTAAATCTGCTTTACATTTATTTTTAAATTAATTTAGTCAATGTACTTAATCTAAATCTGCTTTATATTTATATATTTTTAAATTAATTTAATCAATGTACTAAATCTGCTTTTCATTTATTTTTAAATTAATTTAGTCACTGTACTAGTCTACTTTTTTATTTTAAATTAATTTATTCAATGTACTAAATCCACTTTTTATTTATTTATAAATTAATTTAGTCAATGTACTAAATCTAAATCTGTTTTATTTATTTTTATTTTTAAATTAATTTAATCAATGTACTAATCTACTTTTTATTTTAAATTAAGTCAATGTACTAAATCTGCTTTTCATTTATTTTTAAATTAATTTAGTCACTGTACTAGTCTGCTTTTTACTTATTTTTAACTTAATTTAGTCAATGTACTAAATCTGCTTTACATTTATTTTTAACTTAATTTAGTCAAAGTACTAAATCTGCTTTACATTTATTTTTAAATTAATTTAGTCAATGTACTAAATCTGCTTTACATTCATTTTTAAATTAATTTGGTCAATGTACTAAATCTGCTTTTTTATTTTTTAAATAATTTAGTCAATGTACTTAATCTAAATCTGCTTTATATTTATATATTTTTAAATCAATTTAATCAATGTACATATCTACGTTTTATTTTAAATTATTAAGTCAATGTACTAAATCTGCTTTTCATTTGTTTTTAAATTAATTTAGTCAATGTACTAGACTACTTTTTTATTTTAAATTAATTTATTCAATGTACTAAATCCACTTTTTATTTATTTATAAATTAATTTAGTCAATGTACTAAATCTCATTCTGTTTTATTTATTTTTAAATTAATTTAATCAATGTACTAATCTACTTTTTATTTTAAATTAAGTCAATGTAACTAATCTGCTTTTCATTTATTTTTAATTTAATTTAGTCACCGTTCTAGTCTGCTTTTTACTTATATTTAACTTAAATTAGTCAAAATACTAAATCTGCTTTACATGCTTTTTATTCTTTTTTCAATTAATTTAGTCAATGTACTAAATCTAAATCTGCTTTATATTTTTTATTTTTAAATTAAGTTAGTCAAGGTTCTAATCTACTTTTTTATTTTAAAGTAATTTATTCAATGTACTAAATCCACTTTTTATTTATTTTCAAATTAATTTAGTCAATGTACTAAATCTGCTTTATATATTTTTATTTTTAAATTAATTTAAGCAATGTACTGAATCCACTTTTTATTCATTTTTAAATTAATTTAGTCAATGTACTAATCTACTTTTTATTTTAAATTAATTTATTCAATGTACTGAATCCACTTTTTATTTATTTTTAAATTAATTTAGTCAATGTACTAGATCAAAATCTGCTTTATTTATTTTTATTTTTAAATTAATTTAGTCAATGTACTAATCTACTTTTTTTTTAAATTAATTTTGTTAATATACTTAATCTGCTTTTTATTTATTTTTAAATTGATTTAGTCACTGTACTAGTCTGCTTATTACTTATTTTTAAATTAATTTAGTCAATGTACTAAATCTGCTTTTTTTAAATAATTTAGTCAATGTACTTAATCTAAATCTGCTTTATACTTATATATTTTTAAATTAATTGAATCAATGTACTTATCTACTTTTTAATTTAAAATAATTAAGTCAATGTACTAAATCTGCTTTTTATTCATTTTTAAATTAATTTAGTCAACGTACTAAATCTAAATCTGCTTAATATTTTTAAATTTTTAAATTACTTTAGTCAATGTACTAATCTACTTTTTATTTTAAATTAATTCATTCAATGTACTAAATCCGCTTTTTATTTATTTTTAAATTAATTTATTCAATGTACTAAATCCACTTTTTTATTTTAAAGTCATTTATTCAATGTACTAAATCCACTTTTTATTTATTTTTAAATTAATTTAGTCAATGTACTAAATCTGCTTTATATATTTTTATTTTTAAATTAATTTAAGCAATGTACTAATCTACTTTTTATTTTAAATTAATTTTGTTAATATACTAAATCTGCTTTTTATTTATATTTAAATTGATTTAGTCACTGTACTAGTCTGCTTTTTACTTATTTTTAAATTAATTTAGTCAATGTACTAAATCTGCTTTACATTTATTTTTAAATTAATTTAGTCAATGTACTATATCTGCATTTTTATTTTTTAAATAATTTAGTCGATGTACTTAATCTAAATCTGCTTCATATTTTTTATTTTTAACTTAATTAAGTCAATGTACTAATCTACTTTTTTATTTTAAATTAATTTCATTCAATGTCCTAAATCCACTTTCTATTTATTTTTAAATTAATTTAGTCAATGTACTAATCTACTTTTTGTTTTTAAATTAATTTATTGAATGTACTAAATCCACTTTTTATTTATTTTTAAATTAATTTAGTTAATGTACTAGATCTAAATCTGCTTTATTTATTTTTATTTTTAAATTAATTTAGTCAATGTACTAATCTACTTTTATTTTAAATTAATTTTTTTAATATACTAAATCTGCTTTTTATCTATTTTTAAATTGATTTAGTCACTGTACTAGTCTGCTTTTTACTTATTTCTAAATTAATTTAGTCATTATACTGAATCTGCTTTTTTTAAAAACAATTTAGTCAATGTACTTAATCTAAGTCTGCTTTATACTTATATATTTTTAAATTAATTGATTCAATGTACTTATCTACTTTTTAATTTAAAATAATTAAGTCAATGTACTAAATCTGCTTTTTATTCATTTTTAAATTAATTTAGTCAATGTACTAAATCTAAGTCTGCTTAATATTTTTAAATTTTTTAAATTAATTTAGTCAATGTACTAATCTACTTTTTATTTTAAATTAATTCATTCAATGTACTTAATCCGCTTTTCAATTATTTTTAAATGAATTTAGTCAATGTACTAAATCTAAATCTGATTTATATTTATTTATTGTTAAATTAATTTAATCAATGTACTTAATCCGCTTCTTAATTATTTTTAAATTAATTCATTCAATGTACTTAATCCGCTTTTTAATTATTTTTTAAATGAATTTAGTCAATGTACTTAATCTAAATCTGATTTATATTTATTTATTGTTAAATTAATTTAATCAATGTACTAATCTACTTTTTATTTTAAATTAATTAAGTCAATGTCCTAAATCTGCTTTTCATATATTTTTAAATTAATTTAGTCAATGTACTAAATGTACTTTTATTCATAACATATGGCCCGCAGTTGTTAGCGGTTAGCGGTCTAAAACCATGCCAACACAGTGTTGGGATCAGGAAGCAGAGTCGCAGTTTAATACACCTCTCTGTTTTGCCTTTATCACAGATACCCAGGGAGCAGAGTAGCAGTCTTATACGCCTCTCTGCGGTCCCTGTGGAGCGTTTTCCAGCTCAGTATATTATACAAACGCTGTGAACAGAAGAGGCGCTATACAGAAAAACTTGATACAAATCAACACCAAATCTGTGATAATGCAACAAAATCAGAAAATAAAATGTGGACTTTTAAACATCAGATCTCTGCCATTTAAAGCCGTATTAGTAAATGATCTGATATCAGATAACCATACTGATTTACTCTGTCTGACTGAAACCTGGCTGTGTCATGAAAAATATGTTAGCCTAAATTAATCCACTCCTCCAAGTCATATTAATACTCATATAGCTCGAGGCAGTGGTCGAGGAGGAGCTATTTATGACTCAGGCCTATTAATCAATGTGACAGAGCGCCATTCAACGCCCGTCATTCCCAGACCGGCGCGCTCTTTCTCTCAGAGAGTGCCGGTGCTGGGAGCGCACGCTGCGCTCTCATTGTTCCGGCGGAGCCAAGCTCCATCCCAACTGTCTTCTAAAAGACCGCATCTCGCGGTCTAGCAGTGATACAAACGTTCGCACATTTCGCTAAACTCCCTAAACCACCGTACATCGTTCAGGGTGCACACTCGGCAACTACGCAACACACATAGACGAACACACACGCTCACCTGCTGTTACTGTAGAGGTCTGTCTCGGGTTCACGGGCCGAACCGAAGCAGTTCCGGATCCTGATATAAATAGCGCTGGTTGGCGCGCTTTAATGGGTCAGCTGACCGCGGGCTATACTAAGATTATAATTTATGATGAATGTATGGGGAATTGAGGTGTTCTGTGTAAACAATGGCACATCCATATGGAGGGTTTTTAGTGCAACATTGTGACGTGAAAGTTAATGTTTTTTTTGTTTGTTTGGGTATTCTGTTTCTCTGTTTATGTGTTGAAACCCCTGTGCTGGGATAATTGGTTTGCCCGGGGGAGGGGCCAAAGGGTATTAAAAAGAAGCTTGGCTCACTTGAGGGGGGCATTTCAGCTGAGAGGCATGTGGGTCCTAATTGCTGCTGTGAAATCCCGATCGATGTCAATATTTTTCTCTCTGTCCTTTTGTAAATATTTTTTCTCTCTGTCCTGTTGTTAATATTCCTGTTACTTTTGCTTTGCCACCTGTGGATATTTTTCTTTGGTTTTGGGTGTCAATAAAAAAAAATCACCACACTGAAGTTTGCCGACTGGGCCAACATCTATCCATCGCGAAGTCCGAACCCCGACATTTGGTGTCAGAAGTGGGATGGCCAGTTGACGAGGAGCATGCATCCGGTACACAGGAAGACGTACTGGATTGCACCCACAAAAGCAGGAACCAGCTCATCAGGAAGATGTTGAGGAGGGAGCCTGGTCCACAGACTAGGAGTGCGGAGGAGGTGCTGCAGCTCCAGTCCTGCAGGTCTGCCCTGGAGCTCCAAGTGCAGGAGAGGAGCTGCTGGCGGTCATGTGGACCTTCCTGGAGGGACAGCAGAAATAAGAGGAGGGGTTTCTGGCAGAGCTAAGGGGACCCCGGGCTGCGTGGCCAGCCCCGCAACTGGGTCAGGCAGTGGCAGAGCTGAGGCTGGACGCACCTATCCAAGCACCATCCAGGGCCCCATCACTATCTGAGTTGCTGATGAGCCTTAGAATGGACTTGCACCGCAGTTCACCCTTAAGGCCACCAAGGTTTGGGGTGAGCAGCGGGTCAGAACCTCCTAGGCCGGAGAGCAGACCCTTTGGCGACCCCAATATCCCACAGTACCTGGCTGGAGAGGACATTGGAAATTACCTGCTCCGCTTCGAGCGTATTGCCAGAACGTGGGGTTGGCCAGATAAGGAGTGGGCGTGTCGCCTGGTGCTTCTGCTCACAGGGAAGGCGCTCGAAGCATACACAACAATGGACGAGGACAGGGCTCACTGGTACCCGGACCTGAAGGCAGCGCTCCTGACCAAGTTTGACGTATTGCCAGCAGTTCCGGTCCCTGGCAGTTCTACCGGGAGAGAACCCAACAGAGACTTACCACTGCTTGAAGGGTCTCTACGGTCAATGGATTCTGCCAGAGCAACATACAAAGGAGCAGATCGGTGAGCAGGTCATTTTGGAGCAGCTGCTGCGTGTCTTCCCGGCAGACATCCGCACCTGGGTGAAGGAGCATCTGCCGACGGATGGGCTAGCTGCAGGCAAGCTAGCGCTGCAGTACCTTAACGCCCGGAGGGGAGGCCCGACTGCCTACCAGGGTGGTCCCAGTCGTCACGTTCTGCCACAGCCCAGACCAGCAACCAGAGCCAGCCAGCATCTGCCAGCCCACACCTCGCCAGCGCAGCCCCGGTAAGGAGCTCATATGTAGTTGCTATGCCGCCGTACTAGGTGGCGGCCTGTAACAGCAGCCCCCGTGGGTTTTTAAGTTTTTAAAAAGTTTTTGTTGTGTTTGTGTTTTGGTTTTTGCTGAACTTTTGGCGACTCTTCTCCGGAGACTGGGAGAGGACGAACACCTTTCTTTTTTTGAACTTTCACAGCACTTTTTGTGTTGTTTTTGTGATGGTTTTGCTAACCCTAGCAACGGAGGGTCAGGAGCGCATCACTGAGCGCATTGTTTACACAAGCGACCAGCTTATTGCGCTGTGTAAACCTGTACTGCTGCCTGGAGCCAGACCTGAGGTCCTGAAGGAGCTGCGGAGGAGACGCCGTGGCTGCAGAGCTTGAGTGAAACGGAGGGTGAAGAGGAGACACAGACCGGCTGTACCGGCGATCGTCATGGGAAACGTGAGGTCTCTGGGGAACAAGACAGACGAGCTCGCCGCGCTGATAAAGGCGCAGAGGGAATATCGTGAGTGCAGTGTGTTGTGTTTCACGGAGACATGGCTTCACTCACACATCCCGGACCACAGCGTGGCGATTCCCGGTTTCAGCACTGTTCGGGCAGACAGGGACGTGACAAGCAGCGGAAAGAAAAAAGGAGGAGGGATTGCACTGTACATGAGTGAGAGGTGGTGTAATCCCGGACACGTTCACGTGAAGAAACGTCTCTGTACCCGGGACATTGAACTGTTGACTGTGGGGATGAGGCTTTATTATTTGCCCCGGGAATTCACGTCTGCCATCATTATCGGTGTGTACGTTCCTCCTTCAGCTGATGCAGCGCTGGCCTGGGACGTCATCCACTCCGCTGTTGCCCAGATACAGACGCTGCATCCTAACACATTTTTTGTCATCACTGGGGATTTTAATCACGTCTCACTGGATAAAACCTTCCCAACATTTCACCAGTATATTGACTGCACCACCAGAGACTGTAACACACTGGATCTGTTGTATGCAAATGATAGATAGATAGATAGATAGATAGATAGATAGATAGATAGATAGATAGATAGATAGATAGATAGATAGATTTATCCCCGAGGGGAAATTAGGTAATCGTAGCAGCGGTACAGAGCAATCAGAAGTACTAAAAATAAGATAAAATATAAAATACAAAATATGAACAACAATAAAATAGAAGTACAGTATCGCAGATAAAACACTATATTAAAATGTGCTATGTGTATTTTAATGTGCAAGTGAGATAAGGTGCATGTCAGTGATCACTTTGAGTAATGTGAGTTTATTCCCTGAGCGTCGCTCAGCGTTGTTGTGCAGCGTTGTAAAGTCTGACGGCAGCAGGTAGGAATGATTTCCTGTGCCGTTCCTTAAGGCAGCGGGGTTGAATGAGTCTGCTGCTGAAGCTGCTCTGAAGCTTGTCCAGGGTTTTATGGAGGGGATGGGAGACATTGTTCATGATCACCAGCAGTTTTGCTAGCATCCTGTGCTCCACAACCTCCTCCAGGGTGACAAGCTTAGAGCCAACAACAGACCCTGCCTTCTTTATGAGTTTATTCAGTGTGTTCGCGTCTTTTGCTTTGATGCCCGCACCCCAGGACACCACAGCGAAGAAGATGGTGCTCGCAACAACAGACTGATAAAACATCTGAAGCATCCGGTTGCAGTCGTTGAAGGACCTGAGCCTCCTCAGGAAGTAAAGCCGGCTCAGGCCCTTCTTGTAGACTGCCTGTGTGTGGTGTTTGTGGTCCACTCCAGTTTGTTGTCCAGCACCACACCCAGGTACTTTTAGGAGTCCGCAATGTTTATGTCCGTCCCACCAATGCAGACTGGAGAGGGCGGGGGCTTGTTCCTCCTTAAGTCCACCACCATCTCTTTCGTCTTTGCCACGTTCAGTTGCAGGTGGTTCTCCTCACACCACTTGACAAAATTGCCGACCAGGTCCCTGTACCCACCTGGGTGGTAGTGCAGAGTGGTGACTGCTGCAGAAGTTTGTAGGTAGCAGTGGGGGATGTGCGAGGGTCATGGGGGACGGGGGTGTGAGACGGACTGTGGTGGGGGCCAGCAGGGAGGTGGGGGGTGGGGAAGGGGGGCAGGAGGTGGTGGAACCTGGTGTCTGTTGCGGGGGTTGGGGTGGGTTGTGGGGCTGGCGTAGAGCTGTGGGGGGGTTGTGAGAAGAGGTAGTTGCTCGGAGGAGCAGCAGGGGGGGCTGCTGGGGGAGCTGGGGTCAAACCTGTTGAAAAACAGATTAAACTCGTTCGCACGTTGTTCATTTCCCTCTGCTGTTCCTCCTCCTCCTCTCCTCTGGAAGCCGGTGATCTCACTCATCCCCCTCCATACATCCCTGGTGTTATTGTTCTCCAGTTTGGATTCCAGTTTTCTCCTGTAGTTTTCCTTACTCTCCTTGATGCTGTGTTTAAGTTCTCTCTGAACACGCTTGAGCTTAGCACGGTCCCCTGACCTGAAGGCCCTCTTTTTCTCGTTAAGTAGGGCCTTCAGGTCGCTGGTAACCTATGGTTTGTTAGTTGGGTAGCAGCAGACCTCTTTACTGGGGATGGTGTTGTCAATGCAGAACCCAATGTAATCAGAGACGCAATCAGTAATGCCATCAATGTCCTCACCGTTCGGTTTGTACAGTGCATCCCAGTCAGTGGCTTCTAGAGCACCCTGCAGTGACTCCATGGCCTCAGGAGACCATTTCCTCACAGTTCTTACTGTCACTGGTTGCCGCTGAACCACAGGCGTGTATGATGGGGAGAGCAGGACGAGGTTGTGGTCTGACCTTCCCAGGGGAGGGAGGGCAGTGGAGCTGTATGCCTCTTTAACGTTTGCATACAGCAGATCTATGGTTTTATTGTCCCTTGTTGTGCATTTGACAAACTGGTGAAACGTTGGGAGAGTGGATGAGAGAGAGACGTGGTTGAAGTCACCTGTGATGATGACGAATGCTCTGGGGTGTTTCGTCTGTAATGCCGCGGTCACAGAGCTGATGACCTCAAACGCTGCGTCGGCATTTCCAGACGGCGGAATGTAAACCGTAATGGCGATGGCGCTGGTAAACTCCTGTGGCAGATTATAAGGACGCAGTCCGATGGCAACGAGCTCGATGTCCGGGCTGCAAAACCGGTCTTTCACGGAGATGTGCCTGGGGTGACACCACCTGTTGTTGACGAGCATGGCGAGTCCTCCTCCTTTCTTCTTGCCGCTCGCGGTGGTGTCTCTGTCGGCTCGGAACGTATGGAAGCCGGGGATGGTGACGTTTGAGTCCGGTATCTGGTCGTGTAGCCACGTTTCCGTGAAACACATGATACTGGACTCGCTGTATTCCCGCTGCCTCCCCTTGTTCAGCGGCAGCCTGTCCACACTAGGAGTGTGGGGAGGTGAACTCAGGAGGTCGCTGACGCACTACAGGACTGCTTTGAGTCGACAGAATGGGATGCACTTGTTGAGCCACATGGAGAGGATCTGGACAGCATGACCGACTGCATCACAGAATATATCAGGTTCTCTGAATACACCACCATGCCACCCGGACTGTGAGCTGCTTCCCTAATAATAAGCCGTGGATCACCAATGACCTGAAATCCATTCTTAACAAGAAGAAGAGGGCGTTCAGGTCTGGAGACAGGGAAGAACTGAGGAGAGTGCAGCATGAACTCAGGGATATGCTGAGGACCTGTAAAGATGCCTACAGGAGGAAGCTGGAGGCCAAACTCCAGCAGAACAATGTGAGGGAAGTGTGGACTGGAATGAAGCAGATCACTGGGTGTAAGGTGAGCGGCAGACAGTTATCAGGCAGCCTGGAGAGGGCAAACGAGCTGAACAGATTCTTCAACAGGTTCAGCTCACAGCCTTCTGTTGTCTCCATGACACCTCCAAACCCCCACACACCCTCACTGCCCCAAATGCTTCCTCCCCTCCCCCCTCAATCCCCTGCTGTGAGCTCTCCTGTGCAGCACCTCTCCTCCTCCTCTGCCTCCTCCTCCTCCTCCACCTTCACCTCCTCGTCCTCCCCCGCATGACTGTGACTGCAGGCCAGGTTAGGAGACAGCTGGAGAGACTCCACCAGCATAAGACTGCAGGCCCTGACGGTATCAGCCCCAGGATCCTGAAGACATGTGCCAGCCAACTGTCTCCTGTCCTAAAACACCTCTACAACCTGAGCCTTGGTCAGGAGAGAATACCAGTGCTTTGGAAGATTTCCTGCCTAATTCCTGTTCCAAAGAAGTCGACACCATCAGACCTCAATGACTGTGGACAAGTGGCCCTCACATCTTACGTCATGAAGGTGCTGAAGAGACTAGTTTTGGTCAACCTGAGGCCGCAGGTGAGAGCCCTGCTAGACCCTCTGCAATTTGCTTACCAGCCCCACTTGGGAGTTGATTACGCTGTCATCTACCTGCTGCAACGAGCCCATTTGCACCTGGATGGTGGAGGAGGTACAGTGAGAATCACATTCTTTGATTTCTCTAGTGCTTTTGACACCATTCAGCTACTGGGGGAGAAGCTGCGGGTGATGGGAGCAGATGACACAATGATCTCCTGGATTACTGACTACCTGACAGGCAGGCCGCAGTTTGTCCGTATGGGCAGTGCTCTGTCTGATGTGGTGGTTTGTGATACAGGAGCTCCATAGGGGACTGTACTGTCTCCTTTCCTGTTCACCTTATACACCACTGACTTTCAGTACAACACTGAGTCGTGTCACCTGCAAAAGTTTTCTGACGACTCGGCTGTTGTTGGGTGTATAAGTGAGGGAGAGGAGGAGGAGTACAGGGCACTGGTAGACAACTTTGTGAAGTGGACTGGACAGAATCACCTGCGGCTGAACATCAGCAAGACCAGAGAGATGGTGATAGATTTCAGGAAGAAGAGGAAGATGACTTTCCAACCTCTGTGCATTCTGGGAAAGGATGTGGAGGCAGTGGAGGATTACAAGTACCTGGGTGTTACCATCAACCACAGACTGGACTGGAGATCTAACACTGAAGCTGTTTACAAGAAGGGGATGAGCAGACTATACTTCCTGAGGAAGCTGAGATCCTTCAACGTGTGCAGCAAGATGTTGGAGATCTTTTATCAGTCTGTGGTGGCCAGTGTACTTTTCTTTGCTGTGGTTTGTTGGGGAATCAGCATTGGAGCCAGCGACAAAAACAGACTCAACAAACTGATCAGGAAGGCTGGCTCCGTGATTGGCTGCAAACAGGACACTCTGGAGGCGGTGGTGGAGAGGAGGACACTGAAAAAACTGTTATCCATCATGGATAATCCTCTCCACCCTCTCCAACTCACACTGGTCAGACAGCGGAGCATCTTCTCCAAAAGGCTGCTTCAGCTTCGCTGTCGTAGCAACAGATTCAGGAAATCTTTCCTGCCACAATCCATCACTGTGTAGGACCTCATGAGGAAGTGCTGTTTAAGGAGTTTTTGTGTCTGGTTGTCTGCTCAGCGTCACAGGAAGACAACAGTAGATAAGACATTTGCATACTTGTTTCGATAGGAGATAAGGTGTGGTTTACAACCTCAAACCCTCCTAGGGTAATAAAAAAACCAGAACTCCAAAAGAAGGACCCCTTTTAACCTAAATCAACGTCAAATATGACCGCAATTTGAACGGGAGGACAGTCTCTATTGGGAGACAGGGGGACTTTCAGTAATAAAATCTACACAACAGAACTTTGTGTAGAAGTTTGGAAAACAGTTAAAGTTCGATGTTTCATCGCAACTGGCTGTTCGAAGACAGTATATGCATTATTTGTATCTTGTTGTGATTATGTTTATGTGGTTTCAGAAGTGCAAAGTCTTTGTCTAATTCCTGAAATATGTTGTGTTTTAATAATAGGCCCATCAATAAGAATCTGTATCTGGTAAAACTGTCTGCCTAAAGATTTTGGTTAAATTAGATATCAGAAAGCTTAATAATGGAAAATCAACCAAAGATAGTTTAATTTTAGAATTCCGACGTAAAAAGCAGTTGATTCGCTCAGAGCCAAAGGGATGGGTTAAACCGAGTCTCCTCCTTTTCTGAGTAGAAAAGGAAGAGACTGCTGTCTCTGCTCTCTCTCACTCTGCAACTCTCTTGACCTCTCTCTCTTCACACCCCTCGCTCTCTGCACCTCCTCTCCTGCATCTCTACCTTTTCGCACCTCTGACCACCCCTCCTGCTGTTTGTTACTTTGTTAACCCAAAGTTAGCAAGAGACGTACTTTATATTTTTCTTACTAAAGTATTTTTGTTTGTTATTATCTATTTTTATCACGTGACATTTTTAAGTTTTCTACGACAAGTTTTTTTTAATCTTTTATAATTATAGTTAAACCCCTCATGCTGTCTTTGCCTTTTTGTCGGGCCGGGAAATTGCACCGAACTCGCGACTCCAGCCCCACAGAACTGATCAGAACCCTTTTGTTAACCCACAAACCACCTCCAGAGGCAAGCCACCTGAAGAGCCTGACGGGACCAGACGAGACCCGCCGATCCAAACGCGCAGCTGACCCAGTCTACAAACCGAGCCGAGGTCCGCCAACCACCGGGACGCGGACCCATGGAACCTGCAACGGTACTGTAAGACGCCAGGGCGACTGTAATATCAACGGCAAAGTAAGGTTGGCCTTTTAATGCAACTCTTGGTTAAACGTTGGTGACAGTTAAATTCTGATCCGAGTTCTGTTGGCCTGCTAATTAGAGCAAGTTTTTTTTCCCGCCAGTGATATTATAAACAAGCCCGTAGGTTTGAATCACTCTAGTCTCAAGATTTTTTATATCCACATATATGAATATTGTCTATTCAGTGTTGCACTATCCTGTATTCTCCTTGTTAGGTAGTCAAATAAATGTTTATAACCTTACGTCGTTGTGAGAGTCTTCTGTTCTGTGCAGAAAGTGTTGGTCACTGATAAAGGCTGTGGAACGAATTGACGCGTTCAAAACGAGACTGATAAAATTTAAACCATCAATTACTTTAAATTACTAACAGGTATTAAACCTTCACCAAAGTTTAATAAACATCCTGTCTTATTTTGGTGTGGTGCCCTTACTTCTAGGTAAAATAAATCCTGAATTTTAACGAGTCGTGTTAATTCATAATTAATTCATCGACTAATATATATTCTAGCCATAATAAAAGTAGGCTTAATCTCCTACAACTGTATATAATAACTCTCTCACCTCTGCCTGACAGAGAACTCTGCTCTCTCTACTGTTTTGTATATATTATTGTTATAGTATATTTTGCATATTTTGTTGTATATATTATTATTGCTTATTGTTTATAGCACACTATGCACTGTATATATACACTATGTATATATTGGATTCTATTTATGTTATGTACAAAGTTTTTATTTGCTGACCCACTACTGCTGTTACAAAATAATTTCCCAGTCTGGCATCATTAAAGTAATTCTATTATATTCTATTCTATTCTTTTTTCCTGCCAGCAGGCAGGGCACAAGGCTTCTTTGTGCCCTATCAGAAAAGCGAAACTTAACGGGGCATGTTACACTCTGAGGGTTGCAAGTGCTGGGAGAGTGCAGCAGCGTTTTAAAGACATTACCATTAACGGTGAATCTGTGACTGCACTGGTTGACTCGGGATGCTACCTGACACTGGTCCGAAGGGAGTTGGTGCCAATGGGCATTGTGGACTATAGCAGACAGGAAGACATTTTGTGTGTGCATGGGGACAGCCATTCCTACCCCACAGCAGAGGTGACGGTGGTGATGGACGAGCAACCTTACTAACTGTGGGGGTGGTGGAAAGGTTAACTGTTGCTGCTTTCCTGGGTTGGGACTTACCTGTGCTACTGGACTTGTTGCTGGAGGCTGGTCCCAAAAACAGTGATCTGGGGAAGGGTTTGTCCGGTCATGTGATCACTCGCGCCCAGGCAGGGGTGGCGCCTGACCCGGTAGCAAAGGGGCCTGATCCACAACCCTGGACAGCAGTATGTTTGAGGGGGCACAAAGGGGCCCAGGAAGTCTCGTCGCCAGCGGCGGTCAGAAAAGGGGCGGGACTCTGAAGCCCTTGTTCGCCACGGTGGTTGGGGGGCTGGATATGGCAAAAGGGGAGACAGAATGTTTTATTGTTGACAGTGATGTTTTGTATGTAGTGGCAGACGGTGTCAAACACCTTGTGGTTCCTGTGTCATGTCGGTCGATGATAATGCACCTGGCACACACCTTGCCTTGGGCAGGTCATCTTGGCTGCAACAAAACCTACTTGCGCATATCCTCCAGATTCCATTGGCCTTCCATGTATGTTGATGTGCAGACCTTCTGCAAAACCTGTCCCACCAGTCAGAGGACTTGCTATGTCCGCCAGTCAGACCGCGCCTACCTCCAACCCCTGCCTGTGATCTCCACTCCATTTAGGCGTATAGCCATGGACATTGTTGGCCCATTGGTCAAGAGCAGTGGAGGGCACCAGTACATTCTGGTACTCTGTGATTATGCCACACGGTTTCCGAAGGCTTTTCCCTTGCGCACTGTCACTGCTCCTGCTGTGTTGCGTTGTCTTGTCCAGCTGTTTTCCAGGGTTGGTGTTCCGTACGAGATCATTACCAACCAGGGGACCAACTTCACCTCCAGACTCCTGCAGCTCTTCCACCGACAGTTGGGGATTTCCGCGATCACCCCATACCACCCTCAGACAGACGGTCTGGTTGAGTGCTTCAATCAAACCCTGAAGAAGATGCTGCAGAAGTTTGTGGCCGACACTGGGACCAGTGGTTGCCCTACTTGCTGTTTGCCTACCGGGAGGTTCCCCAAGCGTCCAAGGGATTCTCCCCGTTTGAGCTTCTGTATGGCTGGGACGTACAGGGGCCTTTGGACCTGCTGCTGAAGGTCTGGGAGGCTCCCAGAACTGGCGTCAGTGATCGTGGTGTGGTCCAGTTCGTGTTGGAGATGAGGGACCGGTTGGCAAAGTACCGGGACGAGGCCGAAGTCAACCTTTGCGAGGCCCAGCAGACCCAGAAGGCATGGTATGACCGACAGGCCAGGAGTCTACCCTCACCCAGTCTGCTGGACCTGCTCTCGACACACACACACACACACACACACACACACACACACACACACACACACACACACACACACACACACACACACACACACACACTATTTTAGCCTTTTTTAAGCTATGAAACACCTAAAACCATGTTTGCATGGAATAGACTAAGTTCTGTTTGGAAGCTTTAAAATACAAATCTCACAGTATTATATGTGTAAGGTAGCCTACATATGAAGAATATGTGTTTGGGATCACATTTTTATGTTATTTGGCCGATTCACATATGAAATGTCATTTCCAGCCTTAACAAGCTTAAAAACATCTTTTTCAGCTTTTTCAAGCTGTCACGCCATGGTGAGGTCTGTCCTGTCTTTGGGTTTTTGTCTTGTAAATTTCCTGCTTTATTTTGAAAGATAACTCTCCTCTCGTTCCAGGTCAATTGCCCTTCCTTTTGTGTTACCAGTCTGACGTAATTCCCTGATTCCCGATTGTTTCCACCTGTGGTTCCACTTCCCTCATGTGTGTAAAGTCTGTGTCTTCCCCCCTGTTCCATGCCAGATTATCTCATACCATGTGTCTTATGGCGTGGCGGGCCGTGCATTTCAGACCTGCGCCTGCAGCGATGCCCTACCAGACTTAATCCACCTCTTAAAACCATAATTATGATGCCATGGCTCTACACATTATGCATTTAGACCAAAACACAGCACAACTGGGCGTTGCATCACCTTAACATATAGTCAAGTACAACAGAGTTATATTACTCTACTGAGTTTTATTCACTCAACCAACAGTATGAGCTTTAACAAGTTTGTTCACAAAACAGCGCAGAGCGCACTGTCCAACCAATCAAGTCGCAGCCGAAGCAGCGTCACAGAAACATTTGTTAATATATTTTTTTAACAATAATATTAACTCTGCAAAATAAAGAAAGCTGCAAAAGTCCCCAACTCAAATACAAAAATAACTCAACTATAAGCTGTACTGTGGCTTTCATTTGCTCAGTGTATTCCACCACGGGCTCACGCGCCATTATATATCACACAAAGGCATTATTTCAGAAAACAATAGAAGGCTTTTAAGTTATAATACAAAGTTGTATGAAGTCCGCCAACACTACAGCGATGGGCTTTAACAAGTGTGTTCTCCAAACAGCGCATCATCACACACAAACCCGCAGTGTCATAGAAACATGTTTGACGCACACACAGACACTGTTCATTAAAAAATAAACAATTTACAGAATATTTGCCAATTGAGGTTGTTAACACATATTTAACATTACTAAATAAAATGGGCAAGGCATACAAATCTAATAAAACATAAAATGCTTTGTACTCACTCAGATTAAGTGTGTTTGAATAATGCTGAGTCAGGCTTGCTAGCGTCGGGGTCGGATGGCCTCTCTTTACAGTGTCTAGCTTATCTTGAAAAGTTTTCTAGAGAATGGCGTTGTAAAATAAATCTGCGATCAAATCGTTATCTTCGCCTCCTTCAGCTAAGGTGGGTTAAATAAAGTAAAACAACTTGTCGCGCTACACAAATTAGAAATGTCCTTATTTCCCGTTTATCACATTGACATTTGTGCTCAGGACCATAGACATATAAAGAGTAGATGCCGCATCGAACGTTGGGCCGCGAGAAATGCGGCCGCCATCTTGGACCGGTCATCCTACCAGATTAGTTCTATGAGTGACTCGTTGAGCCTATGAGTTGAGCAGCAGAAGGAACAAGATGCCAGAGCACTGTGCAGCTTATTCCTGCTCTAATCTAATATTACAATATTACAATTCATAATCAGTACGGTACAGTACAATTTTAAACAATTATACATAAATCCATGCATTTTTGAATGTTATAGTGAGTCCCTCAGGCTGTGGCAGGTAGATAAATATTTAGCTGCCAGAGGAGCTGCTGTCCCTTATTTTATTATTATTATCTTGTCACAGTAGAGGCGTGGAGATTAGCCTCTGTGGGAATGTTAGTTAATTTACCCCCCGGCCAGATGTGTGTGTGCAAGCCTGTGTAGATATGAAAGGAGAAGCAGGGAGGAGAGGGGTTGTCGTACATGTGGTCTAGTGTAAATGGATTGCACATTTCCAGCATTAGGTCAGCGGAGGATGTGCTGTGGTTTCATGAGAGGAAGACACTTCAGAGACAGTTAATCTCAGGTCACCTCAGATATTCTCAGTTTTGTTTTTTTAAATATTGAACATGACATTGAGATGAATTATGAGATAATTTTTCATGTCATGTCACTTTTTTTTTTTAAGTATAGACTATCAAAGGAGAAGTGACAGAATCTGACCAATATCCTTTGCTGTTAAACTGTTTCATCAAACAGGAGCAACATGATGTGGGGTTTATTATAAAGAATGAATTAGAGATTTACGAGGCAAGCGTGAACATGTATTTCCACTCTGTGCCCGATATTCTCACAGCTGAACAAAATGTTCCATACATTTTTACTTCTCCACATCTCCACTTAAAGCAGGACGAACGTCACATGTTTGTAAACCAGAGCTGATGAGTCCAGGCTTTTTTAGTTCAGTTGTACCAGAGAAGTTGAAACAGTCTGAAAAGAAAAAATCATACATTTATTTAACTAAGGAAAAATCTTAAATGGTTTGTATAATTTAAAATGGATATTACTGAACTATGCCCCGTGTTTTTGTTTGCACATTAAATACAATTACTACATAATTAAAATATGTAATAAAGAAGACATTCACATAATTAGACCTTGCCTAAAAACAAAGGACACAGTCATTTTAGATACTATACAAAGTACTCCTACAACATCACTTTCTTTACCAATTAGAGCTACACTCAAATTGGTAACTGTGCAAGAACAAAACAGTGTGAAAATGATCGATTTAACAAAATGTTATATATATTTTTAAACCACACACACTCGCTCAAATGTGGACCCTCCCTCTCCCTCTCCACTACCACGACTATGCGACTGGCAGAGCATGGATCATTTCTGAATATTTATAAACATATAGGGTTCGGCTCTTGTTTTTTTTAGTGCCTTAAATGAAAGTGTGTCTGTTTGACTTGTATTTAGATGTGTCCAAAATGTCATCTCTCTCTCTGACCTAATTGTATTGATACTCTTGATTTATATGTACTTTAATTTTCTCTGAGTGTGTGTGTGTGTGTGTGTGTGTGTGTGTGTGTGTGCGTGCGTGTGTTTGTGTGTGTGTGTGTGTGTGTGTGTGTGAGAGAGAGAGAGAAAGAGAGAGTGAGTGAGAGAGAGATTTATGTATTCATGTATGAAATATAGCCTTTTAATACTCTATAAATGATTTCTCTTGTTGTGTTTATATTTATAGTGTTTGCAAAACACCTATCATACATCACATATATCATATATCAGAATATTCTATTACTGTTAATCCCACTGTGAATATTAAAATACGCTGAACCGTGTCCTGTTCTTACACTGAGTGGAGCGGGCGACCGGGCCAAGATGGCGGCTCCACCGCTCGTCAGCGCCAATAGGCCCAACGTTCGATGAGGCATCTACTCTTTATGTCTATGCTCAGGACTGCTTTGCATAGCTCTGCATAGCTCTACCTCTCTAGCGCATATCCAATCAAAAGACGTGCACGCGATGACGCTGTAGGCCTGCTAGCAGGCGCTGATTGGTTAATTCCACAGGTCCGTTATCATTGACTTTAAGCTACCATGCGCCTGCAATCTTGCGTCTGAATGCGTAAGGGCAGATTTGGGACCCTGGCAACACATGATAGCTGAATAATGATTGGATAAAAACTCTAACATAAACGCCAGCCCCCCCAGACCTGGGGCTGGAAGCAGAGCAACCAACTTAGGAAAGCTATGAAATGAAGTGTATAGACTATGGGGAACAATTTAATACATATTTGTGGAAAGAATATATATTAAAAAAATATATTCCTGATTATGTTTAGGCCAGCAGAGAAGGCCTTGCTGGCCTTGAGGGTCCACCACTGGTCGAATGTATCCAGCGTTTTTCCCACAGTCTTTATTATGCCCTCGAGTTTATTGTTTCCACATTCAGGTGATAGTATTTCTTGTTTTGTCAAAGAAAGTGTAGTGTTTTTGAATTCTCGTTTTTCCATTGTTTTACCCTCCTGGTTGGACCTTACCTTGGTGGCCTTAAGGGTGAACTGCGGCACGGTGCAGCAGGTGTAGGCAAGTCCATTCTAAGGCTCATCAGCGACTCAGATAGTGATGGGGCCCTGGGTGGTGCTTGGATAGGTGCGTCCAGCCTCAGCTCTGCCACTGCCTGACCCAGTTGCGGGGCTGTCCCCGAAAACCAATGAAAAATATCCACAGGTGGCAAAGAAAAGTAACAGGAATATTTACAACAGGACTGAGAGAAAAAATATTTACAAAAGGACAGAGAGAAAAATATTTGCATCGGGATTTCACAGCAGCAATTAGGACCCACATGCCTCTCAGCCGAAATGCCCCGCTCAAGCTTCCTTTAAATACCCTTTGGCCCATCCCCCGGGCAAACCAATTATCCCAGCACAGGGGTTTCAACACATAAACAGAAACAGAATACCCAAACAAAAAACCTCCCATTAACTTTCACGTCACAATGTTGCACTAACAACCCTCCATATGGCTGTGCCATTGTTTACACAGAACACCTCAATTCCCCATACATTCATCATAAATTATATTCTTAGTATAGTTCGCGGTCAGCTGACCCATTGAAGCGCACCAACCAGCGCTATTTATATCAGGATCCGGAAGCTCCACCATGGAAGCTCAGTCTTACGCTACGGCAGCTAGCCGGCCCCCTATAACTTTAGCCGGTGCGAAGCCACATAGTGTAGCATTAGCCCCTGCTAGCCCTCCCGCGGCAATCCCTGAGCAGCCAGGGTCCTCCTGGGTGACTGGGAGGAAGCATAGTTCTTAATTGAAGCCAATGGCCATCCACCCGTTCACGTTTCAAACAGGGGCCAGAGCGGGCGACATCGAATCCTATTTGAAATGGCTGGCTAAGGATAAACGTAAATATGGTAAGATTGTTATTCACGTCGGCGATTACGTCAATTGGAGGTCACTAAAATTAATGTGGAGTTAGTTTTTGCATAAGCACACACCATGTCGGACTCCGTAATTTTCTCTGGTCCCCTGCCCAAATTGACTTGCAATGACATGTATAGCCGCATGTCATCATTCCGTCGCTGTCCGGTAAATAATGTGGGCTTCGTAGATAATTGGCAGTCTTTCTGGGGAAAACCTGGTCTTATTAAGAGAGATGGTATTCATTCTACTTTGGAGGGTGCTGCTCTCGTATCTAAGAACTGGACGCAGTTGTTAGCGGTCTAAAACCATGACAACCCAGTGTTGGGATCAGGAAGCAGAGTCGCAGGTGCCCAGGAAGCAGAGTGGCAGTCTTACACACCTCTCTGCGCTCCCTGTGGAGCATTTTCCAACTCAGTATAGTATACAAACACTGTCTGCCCCACGATCATTTAAATTAATCAGATCAAAAATGAACAGAAGAGGAGCTATACAGAAAAACTTGATACAAATCAACGCAAAATCTGCGACTATGCAACAAAATCGGAAAATAAAATGTGGACTTTTAAACATCAGATCTCATCAGGTCATCTAAAGCTGTATTAGTAAACGATCTGATATCAGATAACCATATTGATTTACTCTGTCTGACTGAAAACTGGCTGTGTCATGAAGAATATGTTAGCCTAAATGAATCCACTCCTCCCAGTCATATTAATACTCATATTCCTCGAGGCAGTGGTCGAGGAGGAGGCGTTGCAACTATTTATGACTCAGACCTGTTAATTAAACCTAATCTAGATTATAATTCATTTGAAAGTCTTGTTCTTAGTATTTCACATTCAACCTGGAAAACTGTGCAGCCAATTATATTTGTTATAGTGTACCGTGCTCCTGGTCCGTACTCTGAATTTCTGTCTGAATTCTCAGAGTTTCTGTCAAATTTAGTCCTTAAATCTGATAAAGTAATCATTGTAGGAGATTTTAATATTCATGTGGACGTTGTTAATAATAGCCTTAGTACTGCGTTTATCTCTCTATTAGATTCGATTGGTTTTAGCCAGAGTGTACATAAACCTACTCACTGTTTTAATAAAAATCAGCCCGTATAGGGAAGGTTTTCGTTGCCACCGTACTCTACAGAGGAATTGTTGGGTCTATGTAAATCATAAATAAGTCATTGAGTGTGGTCTTTACCTACTCTGTAAAGTGTCCTGAGAAAACTTTTGTTATGATTTGACACTATACTTAAAATTTAATTGAAGTACAATTTTGAGGTACTTGATTAATAACATTTGATGCTACTTTATACCTCTACTCCACTACATTACAGAAGAAATATTGTACTTTTTACTCCACTACATTCTTTTGGTAACTTTAGTTATTTAACTGATACAGATTCTTAATACAAAATATTATCAACAAATTAATGCCATATATTGTTATAGATTAAGATACAATGCCCTGTAAATAAAATTAGCTCAGAGAGAGACAGAGACCCTTCATATGTGTATATATCAGTGACAGTTAATAATATAACTCTGTGTACCTGCTGTAGACAGACAGACGGTGTCAGTGTTTGGATTTGATTTTAACCTACGTGTCGTCCACATATCTGAACCAATGGCTGCGTGTTGTTCCTTTGAAGGAGTTCAGTTCCACTGCTCACATTTGCATTGTGTTCATCTGTGAAAATGAAAGTGACACAAATGACAGGTATATATTTTTGAACATTTGCTTATTCAATCCGTCTGATATTGCCCATCACCCCTTTTTTCATTGTTTAATAAAAGCAGCTGAATTTCCTTATATACTTATGACATGCTTCACTTCCTAATAAATTTCCATTAGATTTTGCTGTATAGGCAGAGAAGGGTGCTTCATATGCCTTTTCCGTGTCTGTATCAGTAAATCTGTGCTCGACCTTGCGGTCTCCCTTTGAAACCCGTGAACCTGCACTCGTCAGAATTACTTATACCTCGCTTGACAAAGCCGTAGCGTCTCATCCTGGTTTGGTGTATGTGCAACTAATTTAACCAGAATGATCAATACAGACTAGATCAAGTTTGGCTTTTTTTTTTAATTCTACCTTCCTGCAGCAGCCCCCTGATGCAGTGAGAATTTGAAAAAAAGCATATAACTGTAGGGTCTATATATGACAAAAACATTGGCAGAAATACAGACTTACTTGAGATCTGGTAAAATTGTGGAAGCCATTGCAGATATGTGGTCATATCAGGCATCTGAGAGGATGGCCACACTGTCGTGATCACAGATCACGGTGCTTAAAGTATGCAAATTATCCTTAAAGGCCCCCTCCTTGTCCCTCCCCTCAAGCCCCTCCTCTCCACTCCAAAAGAGTGACAGAAAGTTGAAACTGAAAACCGGTGACAATGAAAAAAGACAGACCTCAAGAAAAAAATTAATCTTTAATTTTTTTCTTGAGGTCTGTCTTTTTTCATTGTCACCGGTTTTCAGTTTCAACTTTGAGATTGAAAAAAAATTATTGCTAAGAAATATCAATATAAAAGAACATATCATGATCGTAAGATTATGTTTTAATGTTTGTTTTAATTTAATTTAACTTTTTTTTTAGTGCTTAAACTTGTTTCAATGCCGATATTCATTTTCAATACCTCCATTGACTGTCACTTTTTCTAGCTCATGTTTTCCGAATGAGAGCCACACATATGCAAATATGGCACACGTAGGTTCTCTATTGTTTCTTTGTCAACAGGGCCAGCTTTTTATGTTGTTCAGAATCTGCTGAAGTTTGTATTAATTTACTACAAGTATCCTGCTACAGGCAGGTTTTACTCATTCATTCATCTTCAACCGCTTATCCCGGGGGGGCTGGAGCCGATCCCAGCTGACATCGGGCGTGAGGCGGGGTAAACCCTGGACAGTACGCCAGTCTATCGCAGGGCACACAGAGACGAACAGAGACAGACCATTCACACCTCACATTTTTAGAGTAATTAATTAAACAGGTGCATGTCTTTGGACTGTGGGAGGAAACCGGAGTACTCGGAGGAAACCCACGCAGACACGGGGAGAACATGCAAACTCCACACAGAAAGGCCCAGGTGAACCTTGAACCTTCCTGCTGTGAGGCGACAGTGCTAACCACTACACCACGGTGTAGCCTGCAGGTTTTACTACTTCTGTAAATTCTTTGCAATGCAGGGATATATGCAGGCAAATGTCACATCACTTCTATTTGTTTTTGTTTTTTTTATAAAATATATTGTACCCGACCCCGGATAAGCGGATGAAGATGAGATGAGATGAGATGAGATATATTGTACGTAAATTCATTGTGGATCATTACTAATACTTTGCTTAAAATGTACTTAGTAGTCACAGTGTGAAAAAAGAAATTCTGTATAGAAAAAAATATTTTCAATTAAATTCTATTTACAGTGCTAAATCACAACAAAAGTTATCTCAGGACACTTTACGAAGTAGGTAAAGACCACACTCTATAACTTATATAGGATTTACAGAGACCCAACAATTCCCCCTTTGAGCACAGTAGCGTTGAAAACCTTCCCTTTAACAGGCAAGAAGAAAAATCAGCATTTCCTCAGCCTTTTAACCCACTGGGGTCTTTTTTATGTTGCCAAGGTATTGGGTATGTTATTGATTTAATGTTAATACAAATTAAAGTGCATTGTGCCATTCACACCCCAGTTCAAGATTCAAGATTCAAGAAGCTTTATTTATCCAGAGGGAAATTATTTCAATACAAAGGTGGAAAAGGATCAGAGTAACAATGAGCATAAAAACATAAATCAAATCAAAATAAAGCTAACATCAGATAAATCAAGCAATGAACTAAGTGTGACAAAGTGCAACAGACATCGTGGTTAAGCGTAGGTATATACAATAGACAACAATACGCGCTGTGCAGTTTAGCAGCAGATTGAAATGAAATAAGTACAAACTAATAAGTGAGAAGGAGCGATAAGTTATAAGTGTTAAAAATGTTAAAAATGTAGCAGCATTTCCTACATAACTAAGTGACAGTATGGCACAGTGGAGTGTAGCAGCATTTCGTACTGAAGTAAGTTACAGTAAACCACAGTGAAATGTAGCAGCATGTCCTAAGCACAGTAAATGTAGCAGCAGATAGTTACAGTACCATTAATAATAAATAAAGTGATGTAGTGGTGATATAAAGAGACAGTGTAAGTGTAGCAGCAGTAAGTTACAGTACCACAAAAATAAGTGATGTAGTGGTGGTATAAAGTGACAGTGTAAAGTATAGCAGCATTTCTCACTTAAGTAAGAGCGTACTCACACTGTCCTTCCAGACCGCGACCCGGGCTTTAGGGTACTTGTCCCCCCTCCCTCTCCCCCCCCCGCGCCCCAGCCCTGTTTGTACTCACACTGCCAGGGCCGGCCAATGCTTCTTGCTGTCCAAACACCATCACGCCGTAACACGTCACACGCATTGATCGCGTGTGTGTGGCTTTGTTTACAAATCTTTCCACAGACCTCGGAGTTTTTGTGCGTCTTGTCTACTGTTTTTGAATATTTTCATCCGACCAATTCTGCAGTAAACACTCCACCTCCGCATCACACCACCATGAACCTTTGTTGTTGTTGTTGTTATATGTCCGCGCATGGTCCGTCCTTCTATTTACATGTCCGAACAGGCGGACATAACGCTACTGCCGCAGGGCTCGTGCTCGCACACGTGCGCACGCTCGTGCTCGTACATGTGCAAACGACTCCGCTAAAGCCCACCTCTTTCAAGCGGGCTGTGGACGGCCCGCTGGCCGCAGTTGTGCGCGGAGCGGGTGCACTCACACTGCTTAAAGGTACTAGGCTTTAGATGAAAAACCTGTTTTGGCCCCGGCCAGAAGGACAGTGTGAGTAGGCCCTGAGTGACAGTACAACTGAATAAAGTGGTGCAGTGATGATATAAAGTGACAAAGTGACATTTTCAGGATACAGTGTCTCCACTGTTCCTTACCTGACCAGGGGGAGATGAATTATAAAGTTTGATGGCCGCCGGAAGAAAAGACTTCCTCCGGTGTTCAGTATTACACTGGGGGAGAATGAGTCTGTGGCTGAAGGTGCTTCTGCTGGAGGTCAGCAGCTGGTGGAGAGGATGAGAGTTGTTGTCCAGGACGCTGTGCAGTTTAGACAGCATCCCCCTCTCAGACACCGCCACCAAAGAGACCAGTTTGACCCCCAGGACGGAGCCAGCCTTCCTTATGATCTTACTGATCCTCTTTGCGTCTGCTGCCCTCAGTCTGCTGCCCCAGCACACAACAGCAAAGAAGATGGCACTGGCTACCACTGACTGGTAGAACATCCGCAGCATGGTGTTACATACATTGAATGACCGGAGCCTCCTCAGGAAATGGAGACGACTGGCCCTTCTTGTAGACAGCCTCAGTGTTCTTGGACCAGTCCAGTTTGTTGTCCAGGTATACTCCAAGGTATTTGTAATCCTGGACAACATCCACGGTCACGCCGTTGATGGAGATGGGTGTGGGGGCAGATTTACTCCTGCGGAAATCCACCACTAGCTCCTTAGTCTTGGTGGCGTTTAGAATCAGGTGATTAGCTGCACACCAGTCGACGAAGGAGTCCACAACACCCCTGTATTCCTCCTCCTTTCCCTCACTGACAAAGCCAACAATTGCAGAATCGTCAGCAAACTTCTGCAGGTGGCAGGACTCAGAGAGGAACTGAAAGTCTGAGGTGTACAGGGTGAACAGAAATGGGGAAAGAACAGTTCCCTGTGGAGCTCCAGTACTGCTGACCACAGTGTCAGACACTCCGTCCTGCAGTCTGACATACTGTGGTCGACCCGTCAAGTAATCCGTAATCCAGGAAACCAGGGGAAGGTCCACCTGCATCGCCGTCAGCTTACGTCCCACAGAGCAGGCCGGATGGTATTGAAGGCACTTGAGAAGTCCATGAACAAGATTCTCACAGTGGTTCCCGCTCTGTCAAGGTGGGTGCAGGCACGGTTGAGCAGGAAGATGATAGCGTCCTCCACACCTAAACTTGGCTGGTAGGCAAACTGTAGAGGGTCCAGTGATGAGCTGACCAAGGGCCGAAGAAGTGAAAGAACCAGCCTCTCCAGGGACTTCATCAGGTGCGACGTCAGCGCCACCGGTTTGTAGTCTTCGGAGGCGCTGGGACGCACCTTCTTTGGTACTGGTACCAGGCAGGATGTCTTCCACAGAACAGGGACCTTCTCAAGACTCAGGCTGAGGTTGTAGATGTACTGCAGTACTCCACACAGCTGGGTTGCACATGCTTTGAGGACCCTCGGGCTGACACCGTCGGGACCTGCTGCCTTGCCTGGGCAGAGTCTGCACAACTCCTTCCTCACCTACTCTGCAGTGAAGGTCCCCCCTTCAGGCACTGATTTCAGTACTTTTTGAGCATCTCCACATTTGAATAATTCAACGATAATACTGATAACCGTGATTGATCACCGCCAACTGTTTCATCTCTACTGAAGAACAGATGATTTGCTCCTGACACTTTGCCGGTGGACGGGACTGTAGCCAGATGCTGCGTACATTCAGAGCCTCCTGCTGCTCACCCTGTATGACCTCAGCACAGAGCTGTGTATACACAGCCTAAAGCTCAGTGTTGCCACAATTAGCATGACCTATATTGCAGTAAGTACTGCTGATGGCTGCCCTCATGTTACTCTTTAAGATACTGACAGAGGCATCATGCATCTTGGTGGATCTCGCTGGATTCTCCACGGCCGCTTTTTGTCCTCATCTTACATTCAAACTTTAAACCTCTTGTCTGTTAAATACTAGCATTGTCTGATTTAGCTATTTTAAAGGGGTATGGTGCTAGCATGCTTTCCTGTTTTTTCTGTGAACCATTCATTCACTATAGCAGTAGGATTGACATCAGTGACAAGATGATTGGTTTTGGCACCAACGGCCAAGGCTGGATTACCTACCAGGCAAACTGGGCAACTGTCCCATGGCAACTAGGGATGCAAATTATTGAGTAATTCATTAACCAATAGTAGTTTCATTTTATCAATTGATGATCGATTATTTGATAAACGCAATTCTTCTGAGAAGCTGAATTTCCCTCTGAATAGGTTAACTGTATAGACCCTTTTGTCAGCTGATGTCGTTCACATTTACTGCAACAGGAATCAAACTTGGACACATTTAGAATGTTTATTCAATTCAATTCAATTTTATTTATAGTGTCAAATCATAACAAAAGTTATCTCAGGACACTTTACAGAGTAGGTAAAGACCACACTCAATGACTTATTTATGATTTACATAGACCCAACAATTCCTCTGTAGAGTACAGGGGCAACGAAAACCTTCCCTATAACAGGCAGGAACGTCAGACAGACCCAGCTCTGTGGAGGACGGCCATCTGTCTTGAACGGTTGGGGAGGAAGAAAGGAGAGAGAAAGAGAGAAAAGACACACAGATGGACAGAGAGAGACAGACAGACACACTTCCAGAGATGCAAGCAAAGCCTAACAGTAACTATAATATTTATAGTAATGTGAATATGACGTATATGTTAAGGCAGTTAATACAACAGAATAGTAGAAACAAGCACAGCTAAGGTGACAGAATATGAAAATGATAATAATTATGGTGGCAAACATGATCAATGATGAGTAGTGGCAATAGCAGCTACGATACAGCTACAAATTTTATAGTTTATTAAACTAGTGATAGTATATATGAGTAACAGTGACAATAGCAGCAGGAAGCGTCATGTAGGACCACGGCAGCAAGCACCACCACGATCAGCAGAGACCTGCGAGACGACAAAGCACAAACAGCTCCGGGGAAGAAGCTGAATCAGTAACATGCATTGATGGGACATGAATGATTCAGACAGAGAGGAGAGAAGCTCAGAGTATCAGGAAAAGTATTATCCCCCGGCAGACCAGGCCTATAGCAGCATAATTAAGCAGAATAAAGTCTCATCGTAAGCCCTAGCTGTAAGCTTTATCAAAAAGGAAAGTTTTAAGTTTACTTTTAAATAAGGGGACAGTGTCTGCCTCCCGAATAACATTTGGGAGTTTGTTCCACAGGAGAGGAGCTTGGTAGCTGAAGGCTCTGCCTCCCATTCTACTTTTGGAGACTCTAGGAACGACGAGTAGCCCTGCATTCTCAGAGCGCAGAGATCTAGTTGGGTGATACGGTACTATGAGCTCTTTAAGATACGACGGAGCCTGACCAATAAGAGCTTTGTACGTAAGGAGAAGGATTTTAAATTCTATTCTAGATTTTACAGGTAGCCAGTGCAGAGAAGCTAATACAGGAGAAATATGTTCTCTTCTATTTGTTTTAGTTAGTACACGAGCTGCAGCATTTTGGACCAACTGGAGACTCTTAACAGACTTATTGGAGCAGCCTGATTATAAGGAATTGCAATAGTCCAGCCTAGAAGTAACAAATGCATGAACAAGTTTCTCTGCATCTTTCTGAGACACAATGTTCCTAATTTTTGCAATATTACGCAGGTGAAAATATGCAGTCCTTGTTGTTAGTTTTATGTGAGAATCGAAGGACATATCCTGATCAAAAATTACACCCAGATTCCTTACTGTGGTGCTGGAGGACAACACAACATCATCCAGAGTAACAATGTCTTTAGCTATTGAATTTCGGAGGCCTTTGGGGCCAAGTACAATAATTTCAGTTTTGTCTGAGTTTAACATCAGGAAATTGCAGGTCATCCAGCTTTTTATTTCCTTAATGCACATTTGAAGTTTATCTAACTGATGGGTTTCTTCTGGTTTGATCGACAAATATAATTGTGTATCATCAGCATAACAATGAAAATTTATGGAGTGCTTCCTAATAATATTTCCTTAGGGAAGCATATATAAGGTGAAAAGAATCGGTCCAAGGACAGAACCCTGTGGGACTCCGTGACTAACTTTAGTGTGCATGGAGGATTTGTCATTAACATGTACAAACTGAGATCTATCTGATAAATATGACTTAAACCAGCTCAATGCGGTTCCTTTAATGCCGATCAGATGCTCTAGTCTGTGTAGCAGGATGTGATGGTCAATAGTGTCGAAGGCAGCACTAAGATCTAGTAAGACAAGTACAGAGACAAGTCCTTTGTCTGAAGCTATTAGAAGGTCGTTAGTAATTTTCACCAGTGCTGTCTCAGTGCTATGATTTGCTCTAAATCCTGATTGGAAATCCTCAAATAACTCATTATTATGTAAAAAGTCACACAACTGATTGGCAACTAATTTCTCGAGGATCTTAGAGAGAAAAGGAAGGTTAGATATAGGTCTATAGTTGGCTAGTACCTCAGAATCAAGACTGGGCTTTTTAAGAAGAGGTTTAATTACAGCTACTTTAAAAGACATTGGTACATAACCTGCTGATAAAGACATGTTAATCATATCTAATACAGGAGTGCTAATTAAAGGTAACACTTCTTTAAGTAACCTAGTTGGAATAGAGTCTAGAAGACAAGTAGAAGGTTTTGATGCTGAAATAGTAGAGTTTAATTTGTTAAGGTCGACTGTAGAAAAGCAGTCCAAGAATATATCAGGTCGTACAGTTTGTAAGGTTCCTGGGTTTGATGAAAAAATAGTGCAAGCGAGTTGATTTTGTCTCTAATAGTTATAATTTTGTCATTAAAGAAGGTCATGAAGTCGTTACTACTGAGGGTTATAGGAATACATGGCTCAATAGAGCTGTGGCTCTCTGTCAGCCTGGCTACAGTGCTAAAAAGAAATCTAGGATTGTTCTTATTCTCCTCTATTAAAGATGAGTAATAGGCTGCTCTGGCATTACGGAGGTCCTTCCTATAGGTTTTAAGACTTTCTTGCCAAACTAAGTGAGATTCCTCCAGTTTAGTGGAGCGCCATTTACTTTCCAACTTTTGCGATATTTGTTTTAATTCACGGGTTTGTGAGTTATACCACGGAGCTAACTTCCTCTGTTTTATTATCTTCTTTTTTAAAGGAGCAACAGAGTCAAGTGTTGTTCTTAGAGAGCCTGCAACACTTTCAACAAGGTGATCAATTTCAGAGAAACTAACGTTAGTGCAGGAGTCTTGAATATTAGGATTAGGCATTAAAGTAAATGCAGATGGAATCACTTCCTTAAATTTAGTGATAGCACTATCAGATAAACATCTGGTGTAGACACTTTTACCCAGTGGTGAGTAGTCCTGTAATATGAATTCAAAAGTTATTAAATAATGGTCTGATAAAATAGGATTCTGTGGAAAGACTATTAAGTCATCAATTTCCACACCATAAACCAAAACAAGGTCGAGGGTGTGATTAAAACAGTGAGTAGGTCTATCTGACTAAAACCAATCGAATCTAATAGAGAGATAAACGCGATACTGAGACTATTATTATCGCTGTCCACATGAATATTAAAATCACCTACAATTATTTCTTTGTCGGATTTAAGGACTAAATTTGACAGAAACTCTGAGAATTCGGACAGAAATTCAGAGTACGGACCAGGAGCACGGTACACTATAACAAATATAATTGGCTGCACAGTTTTCCAGGTTGAATGTGAAAGACTAAGAACAAGACTTTCAAATGAATTATAATTTACTTTAGGTTTAGGGTTTATTAATAGGCCTGAATTATAAATAGCTGCAACGCCTCCTCCTCGACCACTGCCTCGAGAAATATGAGTATTAATATGACTGGGAGGAGTGGATTCATTTAGGCTAACATATTCTTCGGGATGCAGCCAGGTTTCGGTCAGACAGAGTAAATCAATATGGTTGTCTGATATCAGATCGTTTACTAATACAGCTTTAGATGAGAGAGATCTAATGTTTAAAAGTCCACATTTTATTTTCTGATATTGTTGCATTGTCGCAGATTTTGCGTTGATTTGTATCAAGTTTTTCTTTATAGCTCCTCTTCTGTTCATTTTTGATCTGTTTAATTTAAATGATCGTGGGGCAGACAGTGTTTGTATACTAAACTGAGCTGGAAAATGCTCCACAGGGAGTGCAGAGAGGTGTGTAAGACTGCGACTCTGCTTCCTGATCCCAACACTGGGTTGTCATGGTTTTAGACCGCTAACAACTGCGTCCAGGTTCTTAGATATGAGAGCAGCACCCTCCAAAGTAGGATGAATACCATCTCTCCTAATAAGACCAGGTTTTCCCCAGAAAGACTGCCAATTATCTACGAAGCCCACATTATTTACCGGGCACCATCCAGACAGCCAGCGACGGAATGATGACATGCGGCTATACATGTCATCGCAAGTCAAGTTGGGCAGGGGACCAGAGAAAATTACGGAGTCCGACATAGTTTTTGCATAAGAACACACCGACTCCACATTAATTTTAGTGACCTCCGATTGACGTAATTGGGTGTCATTACCGCCGACGTGAATAACAATCCTACCATATTTACGTTTATCCCTAGCCAGAAGTTTCAAATAGGATTCAATGTCGCCCGCTCTGGCCCCTGGGATGCATTTTACTATTGTCCCTGGTGTCACTAAGTTCACGTTTCTCAAAATGGAGCTGCCAATAACCAGTGTTGTTTTCTCAGCAGGCGTGTCACTGAGTGGAGAAAACTTGTTTGAAACGTGAACGTGCGGATGGTTAACCATGGGCTTCGATTTAGAACTATGCTTTCCTCTCACAGTCACCCAGGAGGACCCTGGCTGCTCAGGGATTGCCGGGGGAGGGCTAGCAGGAGCTAACGCTACACTATGTGGCTTCGCACCGGCTAAAGTTGTAGGTGGCTGGCTAGCTACTGTAGCGTAAGACTGAGCTTCCATGGTGCGGAGCCGTGCCTCTAACTCACTGAGCCTCGCCTCCAGCGCTACAAATACACTACACCTATGACACTTACCATTATCACTAAAGGAGGCAGAGGAGTAGCTAAACATACGACACTCCGAGCAAGAGAGAGCAGGAGAGAGAGCGGGGGAAGCCATCACCAGCCGTGAAGCTAACTGCTAAGCTAAAGTGGTTAACAGCGTGTAACGATTAATTAGCCAGAAAGCGGCTGAAAGAAGGAGAGCTGTGACCTGACGGACAAGTGTGACCTTTTCAAAGTTTACAACTTTGAAAAGGTCTATACTTAACATATTTATTTATCAATATAAATAGTAGCAATCCTTATTAAATGAACATGCCTGTTAACCAGAGGTTTACACTCAACAATTATTGTACTAAAGTACAAGTTTGAGGCTCTGCCCCCTACTTACCTAGTATTTTCTTTTTATGCTCCTTTATACTTCTACGCCACTACAAATCAGTGGAAATACTCTACTTTTTACTCCACTACATTAACTGATTACTTCAGTTACTAGTTACTTTACCAATCTTAAAAGTACATATGAAACATTAGTTTATTCATCAAAAACTAGACTGACAAAAATTAATGTAATGTAAATGCAGAGTATTTTTTACATTTCAGTGGTAAAGTGGTGTTAAAGTTAGCATGATTTTTCTTAAAATACCATATCAAGTTATACTCTTGACACAAAAAACACAGGCTTCACAGTGACGGTTAGAAACAAAAACTTCTCTGTCCATTCAATGGTGAATTGCCGGTTTAGTGTGTCAACCTTTCTTTTCACGTTCAGGATAGTATTTCTTGTTTTGTTAAAGTAAATGTAGTGTTTTTAAATTCTTGTTTGTCTATTGTTTTTCCCTCCTGGTTGGAGCGTCCTTGTTTAATTAATTATTTTGTTCACTTTGCCTTTTGTTTTTTCCTCCTGGACGGAGTGACTTTATTTTGTACTTTACTTTATTGCTGGCGACTTTCTTTTTGTTCCTCCTGTGCGGAGAGATTTTTTTGTTTGTGGTTTTTGTTCTGTGCCACGTTCCTGTCGTCAAGCAAATAAATTCAGTGTTGATCCGCGAACCTCCGCACCTGAGTCCTCTTTCCTGCCTGGGCCTGACAGAATAATTTGGCCAGTATGGACTCGGGTGGCAGGTCGCTTATCGGAGGCGCTGCGCACCCAGGAGGCCCGCCTCGTCCAGCAAGAGGAGTTCCAGACGGCGATGGCCACTCAAAAACAATGCATCACATGCAAGGAAAGGATTGGTGTGGCCAGCAAGACGTGTAAGCAGTGCGGGGCCAAGCAGCCTTACAAAAAAAAATTGGAAAATCAAAAGAAGAAATTTGGCCAAAATTGGAAACACAAACAAAAAAAAAAATTGTAGCATCAACAAAGTGTATGATGCAACAAATCTACTGGTAGATTATTTTTTAAAATAATAATAATAATAATAATAATAATAAAATAATATGTAATTAATAGCTGATCTTTAAATTTACATTGCTATATTTCTCTTACATTATTTGCTTTTGCAGCAATTTAACACTCATCTTGGTTTTATTGTGCAAGACAATCCTGAATTCTCGATTTACTGTACCCTTCCCAGTTGTCTTGTCTTGTCTTGTTTTCACTCTGCCTAAGTCACTGCTGAGTCACTCAGTAGCTTCTCCTGAGGCCAGGAGCAGAATTTCTCCTTTCTTCTCCACTGGTCCCCACCAATGACAGGTTCTATTAAGGGCCACAAATACAGTTCCTATTGCTACAGGTGCCCTCGTCTCTTGGTCTCCCCTCAGCCTGCGTACTCTATTCGACCAAGGCATTTTGAGGGCCGGCTTGGACAGAGTGCTTAATCTTGTACCAGGTCTGGAATCAAGTCTTGCTTCCGTCAGGGCCTGGGGGCGGGATAATGATTACCAACAAGAGAAACATAAATGTTCTGAGCGGCATTTTTAAAAACGCAGAGCTTGTGGAAACAGATCATTAACAGTTTCATTAACCTCTTTGGATAAAATATGGATGCAAAATCAAAGTAGTGCTCGGTGGAGGAGACAAACTGTCTCCTAGGAATATGGTCCTCGGCTGAGGTTCAGAAAAAACTAGAGGGAGCCTCGCAAACAAAACCTGCATTGTACTCTCATTGGCTCCTGGATTCCCCCACAGTTCCAGATATTTAGCCTGCTAGATATCTTTTTTCGGGGCTTTTGAAGAAGTACAGATGAAGTACAGATCAAAGCCTAATAACTGCATATTTATTCTGGTCGGCTGCTTATTGCCAACTAAATTAAAACGGCATAAAAAATCTTTGCATACCCATTATTAATCTTTATTTTTCATTGTTAACCAAATTAATATAATAAATTAATATTATTAATAAAATAAATAAATTATTAGTTTGTTTTTGGTTTAATGCAAAGGTTGTTTTGTTTTTTTAACGCTCAACTAAATCAACATGAAATATAAATAAGTTAGGAAGACCCCTCACCACACACTTTCTTGATTATTACATGTGGAATGGTGAATGCCACCTCTAACTCTTGTTAGGATTGACAAGATACAATTTTAATCCAGAAGTAAGATGACGGTAATGTTTAGACATAAAAGATAGCCTCTGTTGTTCTTAAAGCAGAGAGGGGACAGAGCAAAGTAGTGGCTGAAAAAAAAATGCAGATACCAATTTTTGGATGTAAGAGTCACACATACACAACTGTATAATGCAATACATCACATGCAACATGGTCCACCATGTTGCATGTGCATGTGCATGTGCATGTGCATGTGCATGTGCATGTGCATGTGACTATGCAGTGGATATAGAGTGCTGCAGCTATGAGTCCTATGCCAAATTCTCACAACAAAACTTTCAAAGTGGTCAGTTTGCTGTACTGTTCAAACTACACACCTTTTACCAGGCATAAAATATATTTTTATGTATATTGACCTTCCAGTTATGTATCCAATTTTCTCTCTTGTGATTTTGTGCCAATTTTGTTTCAGCTCCACAAGTGGCAACTTTTAGATCCCATCCTCCTCCTTGCCAGCAGAGCTCCAGATGGGTTTACAGCCGAGTGTGTCAGTCCATGGAAAATGGACACAGAAGGTGCCAGGAATGCCCTTATTACAATTAAGAGGATTTATGAAAGTCTCCTTAGCGGTAATGTACACAGTGCATGCTATATTTTCAAGACTCCTTTTGAAATACTGCCTTTGCAACATATTTCTGCATATAGCAAAGCAAAGTCTTTTTTTCTTTAACATGTGAACAACATGGCTTAGGATGGAAATGCAGACCTGGTTATCCATCAGTCTTTAACTGTGTCCTTCCACAATTCTATGTGGAATAATGAATCTTGATTGATTCCATAGTGGTATTATGTCTCTTTCATTTGGTACTGATATGTTCTTGTACAGCAAACTGTTTTGTGCTCTAATAAAGTGTCAAACACCAAATCATGGTATAGGGGGCAGGGGGAGGCAAACTCTTATTGTGCATCGGCTGGTCCCATGGTCTAACCTGACTTGTCAGATAGTTTGTTTCACTGAAACATCTGAGAAGGCGTCATTAAAAACAGATAGGGGAAAGGGTATGCCCTTTCTATATATATCTGGTAGGTTATTGGATGAACCATCTGTCAATCAAACTCTCAGCAAAATCAATCAGGAGAAGGGAGAAGTCTTCAGTGTCGTTCTCTTCTTTCCCGTTTGGATAAAATGTAGGTAGCAGGCACAGACAAGGGGACTTGACTTGGGTCTTGGAGTTGAAGCATTTACTCATCGACAATAAACTACACACATTGCTCTGCTACATTCACATCGTTACCACATTTTGTAATTAATACTCTCCATCACACACAAATGCACACACACAAACACGTTCTCACTGTCATTTAAAGTGTGTCTGTTTGTGTGTATGAAACTCTCTCCCTGTCCGTCACAGACAGGGAGAGGACAGTTCGGCAGTGGGAACAGCCTCGCATTAGTTGTGTTAAAAAGTCATGTAAAAAAGTTATTTTCTTTATTTAAAATCCCTGAGGCTTAGCCTGGGGGGGAGTCCATTTAGGCCCAGGAGGGCACTGGGGTAGTTATATACTGAAAGAAACCCTGGTGTGTACAACTGCTTATGCCAACATCACATTTTTTTCTTCCCAAAAGTGGAACCAGAAACCAGGATGGGGCAGACTCTAGCACCGAACAATGAAGCTGAACCAGGGACACCTCTGCTTACCCCAGAGTCTGACACTGAGTTCACCCTCATACGCACTCCTTTGTCCACCTCCCTCCCCGTGTCCACCTCCCTCCCCATGTCCACCTCCCTTCCCTGCCCCTAACTCAGTATCTTCCTCACGTAAAAGAAAAGCAAATAAGAAAGCAGACACAAATGGTATGTGTGGGTTCAACAGTTATTCTCTTAGAATGTTATCATACATAGTCGTATAATTGTGTATGTTAATACTGATTAAGCTGAAGTAACAGGACCTGCCTCATTGATGTTTGTTTATGAATTCTTCAAAAGCACATGAAACGCATCACTTTTTTGTACAGCAAGCTATTGAATGTCATGATCAGACAAGCATAGAACCTTTTTTTTGGAAGAAGAAATACTCACATGTCCATATTTACATGTTAATATAACAGTCCTCATTATTTTCAACTAATTTTTGGATGAATATAAAAAGTAATACAAAAAAAGTATACAGCAGTCTGAATTAGACAATCTGAGTATTTTCCCATTTTACAGTCTTTGTAGTTCAGAATTCCCTCTTGTAACTTAGGGCCATAAGAAGGTTACTTAGACTTCATATTTCTCTGACCTGTAGAATATATTTTTGCACAAAATTAAATGATTATATGTGCATTAATTTCTTGCAGTATAATTCCTCTAGTAATGAATTTGTTTGTGGCCAGTATCTACAGGAAAATCTTCACAGCCACCAATGACTAATTCAATATGTGCATGTAAGTATTATTTAAAACAGAGTTCAAGAAATGGATTAAAAAATGATCATTGACGAAAAACAAAATAACACCCACATTTGGTACGTTGTGGGAATTCCCTTTACTAAAAAAATGTCCTCCTTTCATGTAATTTTACTGTCATATCAATGAAAATGGTCCCGTTCAATTGTTTACAGCAAATTCATTTTGATTATATTGTAACAAGACTGTTTCTTTTTTAATAGTTTGTTTAACCATGACCATGTTTACAAGGCATATGTTGAACCTACAAATTCTATCTTTGTGTATGTTTTCTAAAGTTTGTTACTGTAGATGAGGAAAATCCACTAATAAAAATAGAAAAATGTCTTCAACTTTAACTGCAGTTTAATAAGGGACAGCAAAGTCTGAGGGTCATGCAAGTCACATAGCAGTCTAATGTTTTGGGCAGTGTATTGTGTATTGGACTTAAAATAAATTCACAGTATATAACATAATCAAGAAACCCCCTGTGCAATATCACTATAATGTGAAATGATTCATAATTGTATCACTTTATAAAAGTGAACGCCACAATTTTCTCAGTTTTGGCCTGGTGTCTAATGCAATCTAAGAAAAAAAACATTCCTCATAAAACGGCACAAAACTGCAAGATTTAACTTGGCCAAAAACATGAAGAAAAAAAGATTCATACTGGCAATACATTCTTTGGTCAAATGAAACCTAAATTTTTTTCTCTGTCTCTGTGACTACCTTGAATGCCAGCTCAGAGGTGTAACAGTTCTCCCCCCCCCCTCCATGCCTTTCACACAGATGTTGGGGAGTATTGTTATACACTCACTAAATATGATATTGAAAAGCTCATTTTCAAAAAAGAATGCATGCATACCTGTATAATCCATGTCTCATTGTAAAAAGTACAGTGTCAGTAATATTTATTCTTAAAATTATGAACAATTTGACAGTAATACTTCTTGCTGTGTTTCTGTCTTACAGTGGGGCAAAATGGAAAATACTCCTGGGAGCTGAAAGAAAATGTTTTGCAATCACATATATCAGTTACTGGCTGTGTTCTTTCATATACACTTGATTTCTATGATTGTTCAGTGTGGCGAGGTGGTAGCTAAGGGTGAGTGTTGCCGAACAACGCCACATGGGGAATTTCGCCACAGGAAGTAGTTACTGTTTTGCTAGGAGACTATAACAGGTTCGTGAATCACCACTGGGCAGGAGACAGTGTTCAAAATATAGAAATAATTGTATTGTACAATGGGTTCCATAAGTTCAAGATTTACCAAGCCATCTCACAGTAATCACTGGGCCAATAAAAGGGGATGGACAGAGCTGGGCTTGCCACGGCGACCTGAAACAAAAAGGAGGGCGAAACAAACCAAAAAAAATATCACCCGTGACACTGCACACCCACGCAACTGAGAAATGAAGAACCCGCCACCAGGGATTGGGTCGCCGCTCTGAGCTCCAGCACCTGTCCACAAGGGGAGAGGGAGAATTAAAATGGCCTCACAATCTGGCTGCACACGCACACATCCGTCCGTCCGTCCACTTTGGGGGCGGACATTTCAACACCCCCCCTTAGAGGACACCACTTTCTGAATGGTTTAAAGAGATGCTGGTAAGTGGAATATATTACTGGGAGTTCCCAGATTATGAAAATCAGTTGGTATTTTAGTTTTAAACAACTTTTTGTCCATACAGAATTTTTACCTTTAGATTGGGGACGAATGATTTTAATGTCCTATTTGGGGTCTTCAGATTTACACAAATACACAGACTGATAAATGTCACCTTTGGGTGTCTCACTTTCCTTTGGGGACAAAACTCATCAAATGTCATTATCTGCATGCATGTACAGCTATTTTCAGTTGGTCGAAAATTTTTGTTTTTCTTTACAACATGCTCTCCTGAGTAACACTGGTCTCAAGTAGCTTTTAAAATATTTAAGGAAAGGCATTACAATCAATCAAAATAAACTCCAAATGACCTCATAATGAGGGAAGAAGCAGTAATTAAACCTATAATGCTGTTTTTTTTCTGGTTACTGGGATAAGGTGTGTAGGAATTTTACACACAATACTTTAGTCAAATCAGAAGGACCTCACAGAGTATATATTGCGTAATTCAAATTCTACAGGAGGCTTTCTGGAGTCATCTTCAAAGCAATTTCAGTCAAAAACAACTGGACTGGTTGTTTGTCTAGGAAGACGTTTCACCTCTCATCCAAGAGGCTTCATCAGTTCATGTACGCATCTGACCAGGCTGGGACTGGTCCAACTAACTGGTGTGGAGATCAGTTAGTTAGTTAGTTAGATCGCTGATCTGTTCAGGGAGTCAGCTGTAACCTGTAGCCTCTGGTAAAGAGAAGGATGATGTCTTAACTACTGGCCAATCCTTCCCATACCTACATGTCTTATGTAGGTATGCCTACTCGGGTGTGCCCACCGACCACAGTTAGTTAAAATCCAGCATTTCCTGTAGAAATTTGTAGAAAACCAAGTGATAATCAGAGTAGTGTGGTTTGCACAGCAATCCCCTTCACATTAGGTGTTTCTTTGATTTCACTTTGTGCCTTATAACCGTTTAATGCACACCTCCAAGTTGATCATCCTGCTTATACCATGGCCATTTGCCAACAATATAAAATAAAAGCATTTGGTTAAAGTTTTGCACTTAAAACCAAAAGGTTATAACAGTTGTCAGGACAAGAAGTAATTCTAGTCCCTTTTACAACCAAACAGTCATATATGCTTTTTTTTATCCACAAGTCAAGGTTCCAGTGGCTTTAAGCTGTAGCAAAAAAGAAGGAGCAGCCGGAAATGTGATTCCGCAAAACATCTCTGTGACTTGTAGAAACATTTCTGGGGAAGGGCAGGCTTTGACACCTGGGCTCTTTAAGGTTGATATGGTTAAATGTTGGGTAGAAGAATTTATAATGTGATCAAACTTGAGCAGAACTACATGTGCATTAAATGGTGTTAACATAAACCTGTCGGCCAAGCAGAAAAGAGTACTCACCCAGGCCATGGAATAATGCAGATTAAGAGGTAGACTGAATATGTCATAGTAATACCACAATGAACATCAGCATGCAATAATAATTCACCAAACAGACTTGCTGTTAACTTGTGTTTAAGTAATATAATGTTTGGACATCATGTACAAGTGCCACACAGCTCAAATGGAATGTCCTTAATAACTACAGATCGCCACAAACCTGGTTAGCTTTAAATTAATGCATCTGGACATCAGTTAACAAGAGAATATTCAGAGAAACAATTTTTTGGACTCACTAGCAACATGATAATAGCAGATTGTGCTCCAAACTAAGACCAATAACTTTGGCTATATAAAAAGAAAGAAGGGCTTTTGGCACAAACAAATTTAGCATTATTCTTTAACATAAGAAAACAGATATACTTCACACAGGTATACTTCAACGTATAACTATCGTGAGTCCTGAGAACAAGCCTTTCTCTTTAAGGCAGTGATCCGATTTCTGACATAATTTTTTACTCCAGTCCAGATTCGGTCTTTGAGCGCATAGGGTTCTGCATTGATGCACCGAAGGCAGTCGATCTTTTTAGGTATCTTGCATGTGTGGATGAACCGCATCATGTGTCATTCAACTGCATGTACCTCACTGTCTTCCCACAGTCTTTGCAGTTTAGTACTACTGTTAAAAGTGCAAGGACAGCACCAAGGTAAACTGATCAATAAAAGAAGACAATGAATGCTACATACATCTACAAATGTTTAAAATTACTTAAATACAATCCCAAATAGGCATCACAATTAATTTTGAAATAAAAAGCTGGGTCCATGCTCCACCAACATTAGCTGAAGAAAGTACTGGCTTTTTGGGAGCAGAGCTAAGGTCCTGACGATGTCATATACTGTACAGACATGAAAAGAAAGAGAAATATTCACAATATTAATCAATAGCTCTTAGAGGGTTATGCCTTTATTCCTAGAATCTGGAGTTAAAATACGTAACGTTTTAAGCACTTTCCAAAGTGTTACAGTGTTACTACGTAATCTTAAGATTCTTCTCCAAACTCACTTGTTAGGTGCATTTGTAAACACTTTTTTAATCAGAGATTTTAGTATCAATCAACTTTTTAACAGAATTTAAAACTTTAGAATAGGGACAAATTATTTTCTGTGCCTACCACAAGGGGAAACGCTGTTACTGTGTGTTGAGTTAATAACGATGGACTATTTTAACGATAACAAGTGTTACCTTGAATCAATGAGGTCGAGACAGTCACATTTTTAGTTTGGCAAATCCCATCAGCATCGGAGCTGGGATGTTTCGGGAGGGACAGCTAGGAGTAACATTGGCTGAAGTTGAACACGCTGCACTGCTTCTGATTAAGCTTCTAATAAGTATGTTGCTGGTGTTATATGTTTTAGACATTTTTTTTGTCCATGACATTAGGTGCCATTTTCTGACATCTGACCGGACCCAGGACCAGTCCCAGCCTGGTCAGATGCGTACATGAACTGATGACAAAACCTACACTCTCTGCGCTCCCTGTGGAGCATTTTCCAGCTCAGTATAGTATACAAACACTGTCTGCCCCACGATCATGTAAATTAATCAGATCAAAAATGAACAGAAGAGGAGCTATACAGAAAAACTTGATACAAATCAACGCAAAATCTGTGACTATGCAACAAAATCAGAAAATAAAATGTGGACATTTAAACATCAGATCTCTGTCATCTAAAGCTGTATTAGTAAACGATCTGATATCGGATAACCATATTGATTTACTCTGTATGACTGAAACATGGCTGTGTCATGAAGAATAAATTAGCCTAAATGAATCCACTCCTCCCAGTCATATTAATACTCATATTCCTCGGGGCAGTGGTCGAGGAGGAGGCGTTGCAGCTATTTGTGACTCAGGCCTATTAATAAAAACTAAACCTAAATTAAATTATAATTCATTTGAAAGTCTTGTTCTTAGTCTTCCACATTCAACCTGGAAAACTGTGCAGCCAATTATACTTTTTATAGTGTACCGTGCTCCTGGTCCGTACTCTGAATTTCTATCTGAATTCTCAGAGTTTCTGTCTAATTTAGTCCTTAAATCTGACAAAGTAATCATTGTAGGAGATTTTAATATTCATGTGGACAGTGATAATAATAGTCTTAGTGAGTAGGTTTATGTACACTGACTAAAACCAATCGAATCTAATAGAGAGATAAACGCAATACTGTTTTAATCACACCCTCGACCTTCTTTTGGCTTATGGTGTGGAAATTAATGACTTAATGGTCTGATAAAATAGGATTCTGTGGAAAGACTATTATTTAATAACTTTTGAATTCATATTACAGGACTACTCACCTCTAGGTAAAAGTGTCTACACTAGATGTTTATCTGATAGTGCTATAACTAAATTTAAGGAAGTGATTCCATCTGCATTTACTTTAATGCCTTATCCTAATATTCAAGATTCCTGCACTAACGTTTGTTGACAGTGTTGCAGGTTCACTACGAACAACACTCGACTCTGTTTTATTATCTTCTTTTTTAAAGGAGCAACAATGTGATCAATTTCAGAGAAACTGAGGAAGTTAGCTCCGTGGTATAACTCACAAACCCGTGAATTAAAGCAAATATTGCGAAAGTTGGAAAGTAAATGGCACTCCACTAAACTTGAGGAATCTCACTTAGTTTGGCAAGAAAGTCTTAAAACATATAGGAAGGCCCTCTGTAATACCAGAGCAGCCTATTACTCATCTTTAATAGAGGGGAATAAGAACAATCATAGATTTCTTTTCAGCACTGTAGCCAGGCTGACAGAGAGCCACAGCTCTATTGAGCAATGTATTCCTGTAACCATCAGTAGTAACGACTTCATGACCTTCTTTAATGACAAAATTATAACTATTAGAGACAAAATCAACTCGCTTGGCACAAATTTTTCATCAAACCCAGGAACCTTAGAAACTGTACGACCTGATATATTCTTGGACTGCTTTTCTACAGTCGACCTTAACAAATTAACCTCTACTATTTCAGCATCAAAACCTTCTACTTGTCTCCTAGACTCTATCCCAACTAGGTTACTTAAAGAGGTGTTACCTTTAGTTGGCACTCCTGTATTAGATATGATTAACATGTCTTTATCAGTAGGTTATGTACCACAGTCTTTTAAAGTAGCTGTAATTAAACCTTAAAAAGCCCAGTCTTGATCCTGAGGTACTAGCCAACTATAGACCTATATCTAACCTTCCTTTTCTCTCTAAGATCCTCGAGAAATTAGTTGCCAATCAGTTGTTTGACTTTTAACATATTAATGAGATATTTGAGGATTTCCAGTCAGTAATTTTCACCAGTGCTGTCTCAGTGCTATGATTCCCCCTTGAAATCCTAACGACCTTCCTATAGCTTCAGACAAAGGACTTGTCTCTGTACTTGTTTTACTAGATCTTAGTGCGGCCTTCGACACTATGACCATCACATCCTGCTACAGAGACTGGAGCATCTAATCTGCATTAAAGGAACCACACTGAGGTGGTTTAAGTCATATCTATCAGATAGATCTCAGTTTGTACATGTTAATGACAAATCCTCCATCCACATGAGTCCCACAGGGTTCTGTCCTTGGACCGATTCTATTGACCTAATATATGCATATTAAATTTTCACTCTCTGCGTGTGACACACACACACACACACACACACACACACACACACACACACACACACACACACACACACACACACACACACACACACACACACACACACACACACACACACACACACACACACACACAGAGATGCTAGAGCGAGGGGGCTGTCAGTGACGCCCCGAGCAGTTGGGGGTTCAGTGCCCAGGGGATGAACTGACACCTCTCCAGCCACCAGTCCACGCTCCATTCATGGTCCACACAGGGACTCGAACCAGCAACCCTCCGGTTCCCAGCCAAGTCACCTATGGACTGAGCTACTGCCGCCCCAGGAAATATTATAATGAAGCGTTCCATACATTTGCATTGTTATGCTGATGATACACAATTATATTTGTCGATCAAACCAGAAGAAACCCATCAGTTAGATAAACTTCAAATGTGCATTAAGGAAATAAAAAGCTGGATGACCTGCAATTTTCTGATGTTAACCTCAGATAAAACTGAAGTTATGGTACTTGGCCCCAAAGGCCTCCGAAACCCAATAGCTAAAGACATTGTTAGTCTGGATGATGTTGTGTTGTCCTCCAGCACCACAATAAGGAATCTGGGTGTTATTTTTGACCAGGATATGTCCTTCGATTCTCACATAAAACTAATGACAAGGACTGCATATTTTCACCTGCGTAATATTGCAAAAATTAGGAACATTGTGTCTCAGAAAGATGCAGAAAAACTAGTCCATGCATTTGTTACTTCTAGGCTGGACTATTGCAACTCCTTATTATCAGGCTGCTCCAATAAGTCTGTTAAGAGTCTCCAGTTGGTCCAAAATGCTGCAGCTCCTGTACTGACTTAAACAAATAGAAGAGAACGTATTTCTCCTGTATTAGCTTCTCTGCCCTGTAAAATCTAGAATAGAATTTAAAATCCTTCTCCTTACGTACAAAGCTCTTATTGGTCAGGCTCCGTCATATCTTAAAGAGCTCATAGTACCGTATCACCCGACTAGATCTCTGCGCTCTGATAATGCAGGGCTACTCGTCGTTCCTAGAGTCTCCAAAAGTAGAAATGGAGGCAGAGCCTTCAGCTACCAAGCTCCTCCCCTGTGGAACAAACTCCCAAATGTTATTCGGGAGGCAGACACTGTCCCCATATTTAAGAGTAAACTTAAAACGTTCCTTTTTGATAAAGCTTACAGCTAGGACTTAAAAGATTTTCTTCTGCTTAATTATGCTGCTATAGGTCGGTCTACCGGGGGATAATACTTTTCCTGATACTCTGAGCTTCTCTCCTCTCTGTCTGTACCATTCATGTCTCATCAATGCATGTTACTAATTCCGCTTCTTCCCCGGAGTTGTTTGTGCTTTGTCGTCTCGCAGGTCTCTGCTGATCGTGGTGGTGCCTGCTGCTGTGGTCCTACATGACGCTTCCTGCTGCTATTATCACTGTTACTCATATATACTATCACTAGTTTAATAAACTATAAAATTTGTAGCAATAAAAACACCACCAGTGGTATGCCTCGCTGTATTGTATCTGCTATTGCCACTACTCATCATTAATCATGTTTGCCACCATAATTATTATCATTGTCATATTCTATCACCTTAGCTGTGCTTGTTTCTACTATTCTGTTGTATTAACTGTCTTAACATATACGTCATATTCACATTACTATAGATATTATTATAGTTACTGTTAGACAGGCTTTGCTTGCTTGCATCTCTGGAAGTGTGTCTGTCTCTCTCTGTCCATCTGTGTGTCATTTCTCGCTTTCTCTCTCCTTTTCTTCTTCCCCAACCGGTCAAGACAGATGGCCGTCCTCCACAGAGCAGGGTCTGTCCGACGTTCCTGCCTGTTAAAGGGAAGGTTTTCGTTGCCACAGTACTCTACAGAGGAATTGTTGGGTCTATGTAAATCATAAATAAGTCATTGAGTGTGGTCTTTACCTACTCTGTAAAGTGTCCTGAGATAACTTTTGTTATGATTCGACACTATAAATGAAATTGAATTGAATTGAATGAAGCCTCTTGGATGAGAGGTGAAACGCCTTCCTAGACAAATAGCCAGTCCAGTTGCTTTTGACTGAAATTGCTTTGAGGATAACGATGACCTGGACAAATGAGAACATTCACAGGCCTACTTTTGGGGTCGTTCTATACGCGCGCGCACACACACACACACACACACACACACACACACACACACACACACACACTTGGCATCCCTAATTGGGGACATACATACTGATGTTTTGACATTATACGAAGATGAAAGTCTGTCAGTACTTTTTGGGTCATTCTAAACTCACACACACACACACACACACACGCAGTAGTCATACCTAATTGGGGACATCCGTATATGAAAAGTCTGTAAGTACTTTAGGAGATGTTCCAAACACAGCTCATTGTCTTTACATTACATCACTACTTGGGTTGCCATTAGAAAAACACTGGACAAAAATACATGCTAAAATAAAATGATTCAGCAGTGGTCTAGGTGGCAGGCAGACACACTCAACACTAAGAAATAAGAAAATACAGGCAGCAGGCAGACTCTCTTTGGATACACACACTATAACACAAGAATGAACGTGTAGGAGCATTTTTGGAGAATTTTCAGCTTTTTTCAGTAAAGAAATTCTTGCTCAACAGGTCTTTACGTAGTATTTTATACACTGGCCCCTACCTCAGGTCTGTCACTTTCTTTGACACTCGGCTGGCTAACATCAGGTGCCAATTGCTGCTGGAATAGGAAAAAAATGTTATTCACTATTTTATTACATTTGGGGGCATTCCAACACACACAAACACACGCAGTAGTCAGACCTAATTGTTTGGAACATCTCCTAAAGTACTTACAGACTTTTCATATACAGATGTTCCCAGAGCTCATTGTCTTTACAGTACATCACTACTTGGGTTGTCATAAGAAAAACACTGGACAATAATACATGCTAAAATAAAATGATTCAGCAGTGGTCTAGGTGGCAGGCAGACACACTCAACACTGATAAATAAGAAAATACAGACAGCAGGCAGGCTCTCTGTGGACACACACACTATAACACAGAAATTAATGTGTAGGAGCATTTTTGAATTCTTTCTTGACAGGTAGGGTGAGTTTATAAAATACTACTCAAATACTACTTGCTCCTGACGTTTATTGCTTTCTTTGACACTTGGCTGGCTAACATCAGGTGCCAATTGCTGCTGGAAAAGGAACAAAAAATGTTATGTACTATTTTCATTACATTTGGGGCATTCCAAAACACACACACACGCTCATCATACCTAATTGGGGTACAGTCTATCAGTCTATAAGTAGTTTTGGGGTCATTCCAAACACACACACACACACACACACACGGTACTCATACCCAATTGGGGACATTAATCTAAGTATAATGTTTAGAAACCAGTATACACGTCTGTCATTACTTCAGGAGACATTTCACACACATCATTGTCCGATCAGTCCATTACTACTTGCACTGCTATAAGGTAAACACTGGATAATAATATATACTCTTAAACCAACTGAGTACTACACTGAGAACAAATACCTTAAATCTCTAAGAGATTAAGTAGTATTTATAAACTGGCCCCTACCTGAGGTCTGTCCCTGAAAGCAGGTGTCAGCTGCTCGCTGACATCAGGTATCAGCTGACTGTTGACATGAAGTGCCATTTTCTGCTAGAAAAGGAATTGGGAAAAAATGAAACCAATCATGATAAAGGTCAAATCACAAGACACAATGACATCAGATTCATATGAAAATGAAGAAAAAAAACTATTATCAACATTTAACAAATTGTACCTGTATGCGCCAGGGCCAGTCTGAATCCCCGTGATTGTAAGTTATTTCTTCACCTGGGGCGATGTCTCTTAGGGCAAACAGGCAAAGATGTGGCATCCCACCAACATCAATAGTTTTTATCTTGCAGTAAGGCTTGATGTGATCATCATTTACAAGCCTTCCCAGTGACTTGTCTTCAACAGATGCATCAAGACTTAAGAACAATAATATTTATATTAAGGTTAGTTACCTACTTTGCTTGTATACAGTGTTAAGAAGGGCATGTTTTCTTTGAAAGCTGAGTAAGTAATTGAGGTAACTTGCAACAAAATACATTTACAGTATTACTGGGGTGGTGAGTCTCTTGCATGGTTTGTTAGTAATTGGGATATCTTAAGGTTAACAGGCCATTCAAAGCTCATCTCCTAAAACTATTGTTATTTATTATACCTGCCAACAAAAGCATATTTATTATAACTTACCACCAACATCCCCCTTTCCATTTGAAGTTAAACAGGAATACTGCTTCTTTGTCATTGTAGTTCTTCATATAAAGACCATCCTGATTCAAAAGTTTACCACGGTATTCAAGCACAAAATCTCCTTTGTTAAAAACCTCCAAAGCAAGCACACCTCGACCTTTAAAAAAAAACACATTTTTGTATCCACTAGCATAGTCTACCATCTACCATAATATTTTGTAAGCCAAGGCAAAGCTGTGCAACAGTAGTGTAACATAAAAATACCCTACTCTATCAGAGATGGGAACTTTAGTTTCAGACTCAGACTTGAGTAGCACTTAAACTTGTACTCCATAACATTTGAGATATGTTTCTAGTGGCCTATTTGGCAGAAAGATGTAACTGCAGGTGAGCCTATTCTTTCAGAGGCCACCACCTTGTCAAGTTCAAGTTCACTATGTGTTGACTTTTTTTATGCTCTCATTTAAACTCTATTTATTCAGAGAGTACACTGCTAAATCATTCACCTGTCTACTTCCAGTCCATCACCTATATGTTACACTCCTAAATCCATGCACATTTTCCTCTTACACTTCTTTCCTCACTGCAGAGCATAGAATAGGAACGGATAGCATATGCCATATAGACGATACTACGATCTCTCTGCTTTGGGTTGGTCAACACGTACTGATCCTTCATGATCTAATATCGTCATATTGCCCACCCCTCCTTCAACTCTATATTAATATTTATCAAAAACATAAGAGACTTGATGCTACCCTCAGAGACTTCAAACTTGTCCTGGACTTGCAAAAAGTGACTTGTGACCATCTCTGTACAGTATCCAACACAAACATGCTTGTTAAAGTTTCCTTCTCAAGACTTAACCATAAAGGGATAGTTCAGATTTTGAATGTGGTACTGTGTAATTCAACATAATTATCAATAGGCTGTGTACAACTGACACAAACACTACTTGCAAAATGCAAGAACTTACCTTTGTCTGGGTTGATAAAATGCTCTGTGAGACCAGCCTTGTCAGTTTTCAGTTTAATGTGTTGTTCGGCATCCTGTTGAGGACGGACCCGTCTTCTCCTCACAGATCTCTCCATTATCGCTTCATTGCTAGCCATATCATCTATATGACAGAATATTTCATGTATAATTAACTTATATCAGACAACCAGATAAGCTCATATACATTATTATGCATTATGAGTTTCCTTTATACCAGGAAATAATGTTTATATTGATAATTTAGTCACAAACTAATGCAGGCTTTTCCCCCTCATAAATTATTCTCTTAAGTAGCAAATGCATTGGAATTGTGTAATGTATGCAAAGTGAAGCTAGATAAAAATAGATAGATGAAAACTATCCTTCAGCCTATAGGTCCTGCATCTTCTATACCTTCAGTTAGAGGGCATTCGTGTGAAAAGCTTGTGTTGCGGTTTGATGGAGTCTTTGATCATCCTGTCCTGCAGAGATGGCAGGGGCATCCTGACAATCCTCTCAGCAGTTTTTACCACTCTCAGCAAGTATTTGTGGTTCATGTCGATGCTGTTCCCATACCGCACAGTGATGCAGCTTATCAATATGCTCTCTATGATGCAACAGTATGATGCTGTTGTGTTTATCTTCTCTGACTATCCTGTTGAATCTCCTTACAGTATATATCTGACAGTGGTAAAAGCTAACCGTCTCTGTGTTGTGTTTTGATGTTGGTGGTGGACTAATGGCTGAGGGTTGGCCAGTTACCTTTAACAAAGAAGAACAGACAGCTCTTATGGCAATGTCCAATTAAACAAAGATGTTACTGATACAGATGGATACGTACACATAAATGATCACTCTGAATGTCAGTACAGCTACTGTCTCTTGCAGATAGGCTATGAATATTTACAGGTTTTCATTAAACATTACAAAGCGAATAGCTTATACCAAGCAATCTAGTTGGTTGTTAGCCATCAAATAATACCTGCATATCATGGCAATGACATCTAATTCCTTTAAACAATTCAGTATCACTCCACATTGTTTAACCCCTGTAAGTGTTTGAGGAGGATCCCGGGTGGTGGGCCATCAGGACTAACAACGGAGCTAGTGAGGTTGAAAACCTGTTTGCAATCGGGTGGGGTGACTGCTTACTGAGCAACACAACCAGAGCTTGCCCTCATGAGCGTTCAAATATTGCCAGACAGGGACAAACTTTACAGCAATTGCAGACTATGCTAGTCCGCAGCTAAAGTTATCTTCAGTGGCCGTGATAACTCACATAGCTTAGTGGCAACATCTCTCTAGAGAAACCCTGTCCGCAACAGCTGAACAGTTAACACAAGCCATCATAGCTTATATAATTACTAGTGACAAATACACTTGATTGATTGACTGATAACCCAAGTTATGAGGTTGGGTTGACTGCAGGGAAAATGCTAAACCGGCAGGCTAGGCTAGGATAAGCTTACAGAGCAGCAACAGGCTGAATTTATTCAAGACTGTACACTTCATACTACTGCCAGCCAGGTTGGCCTATTTCTTTTTAAGAACAGTGCTTTAATGACAGTCTTTTGATAATAGAAATCATTTAAATTAGAATCTATTCATCATTTTTAACATTGCAATACTTGGTAACTGTATGAATACTGATACTCAGGTTCATCCACATCCCTATTGCCTAACACATACCCTATATGCTTGAAAACATATTTCAAGCTTGAGAATTGCATCTGCCATATGAAGACATATATACCACTTGCATCCATTCATGTTCATCTAGTGTAGTTATTACGACAGCGTTTAAAGCAATTGACTTTATTTTAAAAACAGAGGTAAATTGAATTAGCAAATGTCTCTTTTGATTCACAACCATTCTATTTAATACTATTATCCGAGAGCATATGGGCCCATGTCAGAACATTTAAAAAGACAATAAATCATTCATGAATCACAGTTAGTTAGTTGTCAATGCCATTTATGCAAACCAGCTGCAATGCTTGGTAGGGTTTGGAGAAGTAGGCTGACCGTCGTAATGGTAGCCACATGCTACCGATACCTTGCACTGTATAGGAATGTACATTTACTAATTATACTAACATTGGCTACACAGAAGAGTGTGAAAAGGATGATGATTTTCATAATCTTCAGTGTAAAAAGTTGCTCCACAATTACACTAAAAATAAGCAAAGGTACAAATACATCCTATTGAAGTGCAAGTTATTTTGTTTTTAATTGTCATGAAGTGATACCAGGATGCCCTGTTGAATGTGAGTACTGTTTTTATAACTGACAGGTAAACTGCTTTCAATATGTCCTTTCTGACATGAAAACATTTTATGAATGTGGATAGAGCATTCTTTATACAGCCAACTCAGGGAGGGGTTTCTCCTATATCCCTATTACATGCATACAAATGATGATTTTTAAAATATTTGATACAGATTATAATATCAGGAGATATAAAACTGTACACTTTTGTTGTGTACAAACTATGACACATAGGGCCTGAAATGTCCATATTAATTTATATAATTATTTGGAAAAGCAGGCTTGCTAATACAACTCAAAATAAAACAAATGTATATATTACTTAAAAACCTTTATAATTATATTATAACTTTATATTATATGTATAATACAATATATACTAGACTATAATATATGATATATGTATATATGTGTGTGTGTGTGTGTGTGTGTGTGTGTGTGTGTGTGTGTGTGTGTGTATATATATAATACATGTATGTATTAAAATGTTTATACCAGACAAAATGCAGGCTAACTCTAGCTCTTAACTTGCTTCTATCTATCTATCTAGGTAGCCTGTATTTTAGTCGATAGATATAGTTCTTGACTTTCTTATTATGTCTAATAGATAGTTATCTATCTATTATCTGAAAAAATACAGGCTACCTTTTAGCTTTCTATATGTAAATTCACATCATCAAAGTAGTTAGCATGTAGCACTAGCATGTGGCGTTAGCATGTAGCGCTAGCACGGAGCGCTAGCACTCTAATGCTAGCTAACTAATTTTAACACAGTGCTTATGCTCTGCAATAAAACTATCTATATTTCTTATCAGGCAAAATGCAGTCTACCTAAACCTTTTGACTTGCTTCTCCATCTATCTATCTTTATTATCAGGCAGAATGTAGACCGCCTATGGGGTCCTAGACAATTCCACACACTTCCACTAGGGGCAATGTAGAGGGATACACAGATTGAGTGGGGAGGGGGGATGGAGTGGGGGGCACACACACACAGTCTGAAATAAGTCAATTTTGGGGACAGTTGAGAGTTTAAGGAAAAAACACATTCTGGAGCCTGCTGAGTACAACTCAAGTGAAATCTCAATGGAGACGGTGGTTTTGGTCCCCAAAGTCAAACGCGTCCCCGATCAACTGATCACCATGATCTACAGGCACCTTATCGATTCATCAGAAATGCTCATTCTTGGCCTGTGTTATAACACCCATAAGAGGAAAAGGTAAGAAGATGCCAGTGAGGGATAACGTTCTTATCGTAGAATCACTTAGCTTAGACTCATAATTGTTTTCCTTTACTAAGTAAATAATTGGGCTTTTGTTTTTTAATACATTTATGACTAGTCATGGGTTTTTAATCATCCTGCAGTCCCATTGGAGAACCGAGGACCCGCCTCCTGGAAGTATTTTCTTCAACAAATCTCTTGATAAAGAGTCCTTAATAACTTCACAATACGATGGGTTAATGCAATGGCCATCGGTTATAATTATTTCTTTCGGATCTGAGAAATGTAGTTTTATTTTGTCAGTTTTGGATAACGGAAGGCTACATTTTGAACCCCAGCCACCGTTGCGCTTGTTTGGCTTGTGTTGCAGGTGGTGTGTTCGAATACTGTTTTGCGCTGCCCTACATGGATGGGCTCCATTCCAACTCAAATTGCTGTATGTCGGCGTCACTAGCTCTGTTGATAAGACATTTTATAGCCTGTGATTGTAAAATATAAATAAATAAATAAATAAATAAATAAATATAAAAGCCTGCGGTCTTATGTCCACAACTTAATCACAACCTAACAGGCTTTACATTTCTTCCTCTGAAATATCTGGAGTGCTGTTGTCCTCGTGGTCACTGTCCTCTTCAACGTCCTCATTGTCTTCCTCCAACATGAAAAAGGAGGGGTCAGTGTCAAAATGGGCGTAAGTGCTGGTGACTGCGCTCAGTTTCTGCTGCAGAATGTGCCGTTTGCGCAGGAGACAACAGAGCAGCCCCCTGTATCCCTCTTCTGTCCGCTCTGTGGGAGGTGCTAAAATAAAATGTAAAACAAATAAATAATAATAATCAGATAGAAAATAAGGCAACTCTTTATGAACATTAAAATGCAGATTGTCTGCCCAGCTCTGAGACTGTACTAATACATACTATGTTTCGTGATGTTCTCTTGAGTGTGACGAAGGAGGCTGTCTACTTTGTCCAAGGCCTTTCTCAGGTACTGGCAATGCTGGGTCATCTCCTTCACAATTATAACTTTTTCCTCTTCCATAGGCCTGACCAGCATAACCTGGTCAAAAAGTCGCCTCTTCAGGCGAAGACTCACCACTGTTTTGGAAAAGAGAACAGATGGGACAAAAGTAAAACACTTAAGCCCCTTTCACATATACACTGCAAACATAAAATTATTTAGACAATCAGTATGTAAGAACACAAATATTTGATCATCAAGTGACATCAAGTGACATCAAGTGGGATTTACCTGGCCAGCTCCTAAGTACAAAGACTGGGTAACCTCTGAGTAAGCTCACATGTGAATATAGCTGCTTTTTATCTTATTATGCATTTGAAAAGTGGAGCAAATCAAACCTTCAATGGTGAAGAAAGTTGATTTACACAAAATCGCAACAAAATTGTCTTAACGGGAGAGATGACGATATTCATGAGCTTTTGTCAGTAAGGATTGACTCTGAAATCATCAGACAATTTAGAAGAATTATGAGAGACTTTGTTGTTTGTGACGAAAATGAGAACCAGATCCATTAGCCTGCTGTAACTACGACATGTACATGCCCCTGCACGCTCTACCCAGGGGCCACTCTGGTTGAGTGCTGCATGTGTTAAAGCAAACTCAGGACTATTCTCGACCGGATTTCCCTTACATTGTCCAGGGATCATATGTGAAACCGGCTTTAATATATTCCACCATAGGTCTAGCACAATGTTCTTCATTGTGTGGCTTGCAAGCTTGAATTGGTAGCCTGCATCACAGCTAATTATAAAAATGCTAGTGAAACCGCCTCTTTTGCTTCTGTGTGAAATCACAACTGGGGCAGCTTTACATAGCATTAGCTTGGTCTCTTTGACCTAAAAGCTGGCGGAAGGACTGTTATACATTCTTTTCTCAACTTCATTCAGTATTGTGATGTCTGGATACAATTCATTTTATTGACAATTTAGATTTGTTGCCAGTGGGATATTATTGAATGTATAAAGTGACTTAGTTGTAGCTGATCTAAAAATATTAAATTACAATTACCACATACATAAATTAATCCAAACTAATCTTCAGAATATATTATCATCTTTAAATAACAAAAAAAGGCAATTCTTTGATAATAACAAAGAACCTAAGAATATCAATAATCAACTGGACCAAAAAGGAGTATTGAGTAAGAGTTGTAGTAGCAATATAATCCTAACAATCACCATCCCAAATTATGATAATCTAGCCAATACACATAATTCCCAAGGAATCGCAACAGCAAACTACAAATATTAATTGGAGAAATTCAAGGAAATACATACTCTGCTCATCCCTGTAAACCTGTATTTAATTCAGATTGCATTGGCTGCATTACATATTGTATGTTGTGAGATGTCAAGTTAGTAGGCATATTTACTAAATAGTTAGGGTAGATTTTGGATGTTTCTTGATAAACATGTCTCTTCTATTGACTGTGTTCTGCCAGTTCAGTTCCCATGAAGACCACTAGTCTAGCATGTGTCTTTTATATCAGTAAGACCAACTATCACATTATCACGACTTTATGTGGCAACATAATACAGATGACAATATAATGTATCATTCATATTCCAAAGTCATTTTTGTTGGGTGTCCCTGAACAGTCTATAATGCACTTTGGACTGTATGTTTCAACTTTGTTCACAGCTTTATGTTAAAATGATTATTGGATGTTTCCAAAGCACTCAAAATACAACACATTTCTCTTTGTGCTTCCCAAGGCAGTATTAAATCTTCAGAGAGACTGCATGCTGCTTCTGTGTCAATTCTTTCTTAACATGAAGCAACGGTGTTGTAGTGCAGTATCTTCTCTCTGAGTTTGTTCTTGAGGCCAGTTAGTCTCTTTCTTTTGCGTTGCCTTGTTTTGTTGCTATATAAAAGGTAAAAAATATATTTATAAGAAAAAACTACAACAAACAAGCTTAAGTTGTTGAGTGAGGAAATAGCAAATACCATTTTCTCGATATAGCGCATGCTTTTTTCTTCTGAGGGAGTAATTGATCTCATCAATTTCTGTCTGGAGCTCTTCCTGGCTACTATGAGCTACATGTCTCTCTTGAAAAACAGAAACAAGCAAAATTGATCATTAAAAAATTGTATTGTAAAACATTTAGCGAAATGTATGGCAAGACTACCAAATCTATACACCCCCCACCATAATACATACCAGTGGCTGCCCACTGCTTGATGTCACACGCCCATTGCTCCGTGTCCTCCAGAGAGATGTTGAGCTTCTGTTTGAGACTCTCAAGATAAGCTCCTTCTATTTCTGCTCTCTGTTAGTCTATTTAGAATGTTTTAAAAAAAAACAAACATAGATAAGGCATGGTGTGATCCGTAAAAAGGTATGTTAACATAGGGCATTAGAGATAAGAGAATAAAGATGGTTTCACATATGAACCCAGAACAATGTCAGAGAATCAGGTCCTGCAGCAGCACACACTTAGACGTGTTCACACTTTATGTAACTACTTGGTTTGGTTTAGGCAAGGGGAGCGTGCAGGGGGGAGTACATTTTGTGGAGACAATACGCTAATGGAGCTGGTTCTTAATATCATCACAAACAAAAAAGTCTATAGTCATTGCCTATAAATGTCATCAACTCCGTGGATACAGCAGGCAAAAATCGTCTGGAAATAACCAGTCTTTGCACTACTAAGCTGGGAGGGTAAACTCCATTTGATGCCCGGTCCGACTGAATCTGATATTTGTGTACACAGACAGCTGTACCAGGAACTGTTCAGATAGTTTCAGGTTTGCAGTGCATGTGTGACAGGGGCTTAAGATTTAGGAATTTAATATACCAAAAGTATTTCATAGTATCAGACAAAATATGTTATTTTTTTTTAAAAAAGGGGACAATATCAGTGAGTGTATCTCTAATCATGATTGAAAAAACTAAATGACAACACACAAAACATTCAAGCACAAATTCATGAGGATATTCTAAGTATGTCCTCAAAAGAGAATATGTGCCTCATGAAACAATTATTTCCTTGTTATAACAAAGGCTATTTTATGGTGAAAGAATGCAATATGATATAAGAATGCTAATTGGATAGAAAGGACATCGAGTTGTTTGCTGCAGTCATTTGATGTCAAAAACACTAAATGGTGATTGTTGTTAGTTGTCATGATGACAACACACGCCAGTGGGGCCGAAAATTGTGCCACAGCTCGTTGGGAGGATGCTTGGGAGACGTTCTTCAGAGCGGGAAGGTGTGAGGAGAAGGGACTGTTAAACTCAGTAGCAGTGAGTCAGTGGACCATAAGCCCATTGTTCTGCTCAGTTTTTGTAGCCAATGCAGCACGAAAACACAGTGAACCAGCAAGCAAGCAGCCAACCAACATATGGCTCTGCCCTGCCTCCACACCACACCAGTCACAGGACATGAGCTGAACAAAGTTGTCACTTCTTTAACCTGTGATGCCAGTATTCAAGCCCACAGAAAGTAACCATACAATGACAAATGTTAACTTGCAGTAAAGACTTCTTACTTTGACAAATCTTTTTGCCAGTGTCTTGTGCAGACTCTCTGTCTTCCTATTGTTCCATCCCATGGCAAGCACAGTTATCATATCCGCTCTGCCTGTAAAACACACACACACACTCACACACACACACACACACACACACACACACACACACACACACACACACACACACACACACACACACACAAAAAAAAAAAAACAAATTTTACAATCTGGTACCGTGTCAAGCCTACCCTTTTTCTGACTACACACCAACCTGACTTAGTCAGGAATTTTGTAGTCAGAGCAGCCCTCGAGAGAAAGCTGTTGACCTGTTCCACCTCCTCACCAACTGTATTTCCTGCACCATCCTGGCTTCTGCCACCCCACTTCAGCTGAAAACACATGTACAAAACAGTGTTGCATATAATATACTAAATGATTTCACTAATGTGGACTACCATTCAGGAAACACCAATACTTGAAGGGATAACAAGCCATATCAATGTTTCCTGTGCAGGAGACTGTAGGGGTATGTTCTTCAGAAAGGTATTGTGACACAAACATTTAACTTTTACACTGTACCTCACATTTGCCAGTGTGAGCCTTGGCATGTATCACAGAAAGAAAAGGCTTCATCACTGTAAGTGGCTGAAGCTCAGGCAACTTCTCTGCCATTTTCTCCAACATATGGCCAATACATGTAATGGGAAAAACCAATCTGTGAATTTGCGTGCATTAGGGAAGGGCACTAGTAGTTAATTCCAAGATCAAGGAATTGCATTAGTTCCTTGAGGGCCAATCGAGTACTCGTTTTTCCAAATCTATTTTTGAAGAAGTGAACGCATCTTCCTGCAGGAATAATGATGCACAGCAATACAGCCTACCCAACACCTAATGCTTATTCTCAATCAAAACAGTCACAGTTACCCTTTAAGGATTTATTTTTTCACAACCAGAACTTCAAAACATTGTTTCCTTACAAAAACGTAATTAAATTCACATTTGCACTCTGTTAATGATCATTCCTGCTGTGGAGAACATGCGCTCCTCTGGCACAGAGGTGGCAGGTATCAGCAACTGATAATAATAGAGATGAGGACTACTCGAGGAATCAGTCACTCAGGCCCTCCTTATGCCATCATCCCTAGCGTGCATGATGGCATAACGGTAAGGAGACATACTAGGACTTTGGAAAACACCAGTGCAATCCCTGTAACCAATCAAATAACAACATGTTGCCAAATTAACATTAATGCCGTCTTGGATCTACTGGGCATGCAAATGCTTCAGATAACACAATAGGCATATACATTTTCTAGGGTCATATGATCTCAAACTTGTGATTGTTAGCAAGTTGTGGTGTTGTTTTTTATATAGTCTATGGTTGTTGCCCCTACGTGGCCTACAAATACTTATTATTACCACCTAAACATTCATTAAAACCTCAATTATGGTTTGTTTATGACTACCTGCAAGTGATGTCCATACAAAAGAAGGTCGTTTTGGCAGCTGGAGCCAGCTCCTTCTGCAGGAACATCGGGTACTTATATATTGCACCACGGTAGTGATTCAAGCCTTGCAGCAAGATTCCATGTCTGCACACAGCTATTTGCAGACCCTCCTCATCTACCTTGGCCCTGGACTTCTGTGATGTTTCTCTACCTGCTGTGAAAGTGGCTGGCCCCCAAGCATCATGACCAGGCCTCTGAAAGTAGATACAATCATTTACATGTAACCCGGGACAAGTGAAAATTAAAGAGAGATTACAAGGTTGCATTAATCCTTACACTCGTCATTTGGCTTCTGATTTTTTCAACAAAGGCAGACACTTTGGCATCTTGTGCGATAAACAGTCCATCAAAAAGAGGTGGTTCTTCTGTCCTGTTAAATTGGAATAATTTGTATCCATATATTTCTTAGTCTCTCCGAATCTGAATGTGACAAATCAATACTGCTATTTAACATTAACTTCATTTAGAAGTTATGGTTTACTGTAGAAGTTAAAAAAAATAACAATCATAAAGATGAAAGGCATGGATTAGAACCATTAAAGGGAGACAAAAAGTTCCTTGACAACATAAAGGATTGTTGTCATCAAATGCAAACGTAAAACAAACACTAAAATCTTCAAGTTGGATTAAATGTATTAATTGACTAATGGAAACAATGAACATCAATTATATATATATACAATGTTATTTTCCATGTGTCCATGAATTTGGAGTATTATTAATATTAACATTTTCAAAATAAAAACATATTTTCAGAGGCTACAAAATGATTGAAATTATATGTATGTGGAAAGTTAAATGTTTTTGCCATTAAACTGAGCATAAATTATTATATATATTAACTGACAAAAGACAATTTTCCCACTGACCCTTTGGACTTCTTGAATCTGTAATGCTTTCTGTTGCCATCTGCAGATATATCCAGCATGTCTGGGGTGCAAGCTGGGCATTGAAAGGGCTCCACAAGACACAGATGTTCCTTTCTAAAATTGCAGAAGGCAAACTCTCTGTAGGCTCTGTGGAAGGTGTCACCACAAACACTACCCGTCTGGAAACAAGCATGGCAATATTTTGGTTAATAAAAGGTTTTTAAAATTGGAATTCCAAAATCTTGCAAATATAAAGTATTTTTACACGTCCGGTAGAAAGGGCCTGATGTTCAAGCATTTTGAGAAATGCTTGTTGGGATAAAGCTGGACTGGCCAACTTCATTTTTTCAAATAATGTGAAAACATCAAACTTGAATAACATCTGGCAGCTGGTGGTTGCTGGCCATCATCTATAGTCAATTAAGTCACTGATGCCTGGGGCCCATTTGGAAGAGCAGAGTGGGCAGCACACATGAGGCAGGCACAGGTTGTATTAACTTGAAAACAAATAAAAATATATTTACTATTTGACCAGTATATGTCCAACACAGGCCAAAACTTCGGTTGGGATATAAAAAGGGAGTGACATCTTACCATTGATAGTCAATGGTAAGATCTGCTTTCCTGGGACAATGGTGAAGTCTTGGCTTGAACCAAAGGAGCAGGTTGGTGTTGGTGGAGGAATTGGAAGTAGACACACTGCAGTGAATAAAGGCCATATTGTTAAATAAAAATACACCTAAAGCAAACTTCACACATAGCTTATATTGTGCCACTGTACAAGCAGCGCACATTATGAAAACATGGGAAGACGACATTACTAAATTCTTTGAACACACCTTGTTCACCGAGTTGATAGTGGCCACTTTCATTCTCTACCACTTTGGATGTGATAGGAATAGGTCTGAAAAAAACACCAATCATGGCTTCTCTATCATGGAAGATTTTTTTAGCATGAATGATTGGGTCACACGCAGAACAGAGAAACTGAGTTCCTGAGGGAACACAGTCTAGGCACCGGACCACAGCATCAGCTGTTACAGTCTCTGCGCCCAATTTCGAATTCAAGAGCTCTGGCATTGCAGCTCTGATTTTTTTTTCAGACATTAGCTGTCTCCTTGTCAATGCTGACATGGTCAGTGTCTCCTCCACTTCTGCAGATTCAAGGACTGAACTGACAGAACATCTTCAGAGACTAAAAACTAGGGTTTTTAGTCTCTGAAGATGTTGAGCTAAAATAATAAAACACAAAAATTGATGTAAAGGACAGTGTATTTAAAGACAGAAAAGTAATTTCCGAAATGGCTTTGTTACTGCATGTGCATAAAAAAATCATGGCCACTACTTTAGTCAGTTGCCGAAATTTCACATTTTTAAATGGAAACATAAAGGTTGTCTTTAAGCTATTTAAGCTATCAGATGTCAATATGCGTACCAAGACTTGGGACATCTTGAGGAATGTCATCCGTCAGCAACTCCTCCACTTCTGGGGGCTTCCTAGCGCCACAAGGTTTAACTATAAACACAAAACATGATGTAGGAAACATTACTGCTGGCCAACTTGTGAATAACAGTATAACTTTATTATATTTTACTGACCAGATCGATTCTTCCTAAAGTATTGAGCTATAATGTTCCCAATTGTGTCCCTCTTCCTCCAGGTAACTTTGAAAACTTTAGGCCCTTTCTGTTTTCTTTTCTTCCGAGGCTAAAAGTAAAAAAAATAAGGTGATAGTCGAACCTCAGATTGAAGAGGAACAATGTGGATTCCGTCCTGGACGTGGAACAACGGACCAGCTCTTAACTCTCGCAAGGATCCTGAAGGGGGCTGAGGCTCTCGTCTCTGCTTTTTGCAGATGATGTGGTCCTGATGGCATCATCGGTCAGTGACTTTCAGCACTCACTGGATTGGTTCGCAGCCGAGTGTGAAGCGGCTGGGATGAGGATCAGCACCTCTAAATCTGAGGCCATGGCTCTCAGCAGGAAACTGGTGGATTGCTTACTCCAGATAGGGAATGTGTCCTTACCCCAAGTGAAGGAGTTCAAGTACCTCGGGATCATGTTCACGAGTGAGGGGACGATGGAGCGTGAGTTTGGCCGGAGAATCGGAGCAGCGGGGGCGGTGTTGCAGTCGCTCTACCGCACTGTTGTGCCGGAAGGCAAAGCTCTCGATCTACCGGTCAATCTTCGTTCCTACCCTCACCTATGGTCATGAAAGCTCGGTCATGACCGAAAGAACGAGATCGCGGGTACAAGCAGCCGAAATGGGTTTTCTCAGGAGGGTGGCTGGAGTCTCCCTTAGAGATAGGGTGAGAAGTTCAGCCATCCGTGAGGAACTCGGAGTAGAGCCTCTGCTCCTTTGCGTTGAAAGGAGCCAGTTGAGGTGGTTCGGGAATCTAGTAAGGAAATTCCTAAAACTTAAGTCACACACCTGGGGCCTGTTTCACAAAGCAGGTTCAAAAAACTCTGAGTCTAACCCGGAACTCTGAGTTGATCTACTCTGAGATAGGAAACTCTGAGTTTTCGGTTCCAGAACAGCAGATTTGCGTTAGGTTGATCAACTCAGAGTAGTTTGACCTGGAGTTAAGCGCGTGCACCACAAGTAAAAAAAGACAGCATCAATGGAGCCCTGATTCGATGAGTCACCATGGCAACGGGGAAGCGAAGGGCTACGCTACAACTGGAAATGGAAATATTAATGCGCTCATACGGAGAGTTTAAGCAGGTTTACACCGCTGCTGCAGCAAAAGAGAGGGAGACGGTGCTGGAGGACATTGCGGCTCGGGTCAGTGCATAAGTTTAAATGTAGTCCAGTTGCAATCACAGTAATATCACAGGGGGAACTGCATGAGTGGGAGCCTATTAATTTATTTCATTTAAGTGCAACCCCGCGGGGGAGAAGCGCAGCTTAAGATGAAACATAAAAACATTTTTCAAACAGGTAAAACCTCAGCACAGTCTCATGGTGACGCCTCATTTTGAGCAGGTTTTACATCGTAAAGTAAATATTACCGTAATTGGCTGTTTTTTATACAACATATCAATGTTGTATAAAAAACTCCCATTTGCAAAAAAAACGCAGCGCAACACACAATATCTGCTGTGATATGAGAGCATTACTGGTTGTTAATGTTGGAAATGTAAGGAGGGGTGAGATGGACTGTGACATGAAACGGTGTTGTGCCGTATTCAGCCCCCTCGCATTATAGTTGATATTCTGGATCAGAAGGCTATATAGGAGTAGTTAATATACCGGTAACCCAACTAAAAGCACACACTTTTGAACCTATGAATTGCAAGAAAAGCTGGAATTATATTTAGAAACGCTGAGTCAAATACATTCAACTTGCTCAAAAGATCCATTTCATTCATTTTGTAATTATGGCTGCAGCATATTAAGGACGTCTATGCGCGGTCTGATAATCATCTCCCGACGAATATTTAATTCTCTGCGCAGTAATGCTGCAGCTTCATCCACGGGATTGTTATCAGAAGGACACGCCATGGTAGTGAAATAGTCGCCACCTAATATAACTTCTTATGACTGATATTTGCAGTGATTTTCTGAAAAAACAGACGGAACTATAGCAGAACTATACTTCGCCAAAACTCGCCCGCTGACTGAATGAATGAGGAAATGAAACACCGTGTGTGGCTGAAAGAGGGCGGAGACAGAGAGAAACTCAAGGTTTTCTGAGAAAAACCTGGTCCCGACCAGGTTAGTTTCAGAGATCATGTTACCATGGTAACTGACCGAGAGTTTAAGTTACCTCCCTTTGTGAAACAGGCTAGAGTTACCCCTCTGTCTCTGGTTTGAGTTACCTCCCTTTGTGAAACGGAAAACTCAGAGTTTCCCTCATTTCAGGGTTAACATACTCAGAGTTTTCACTAAACCTGCTTTGTGAAACAGGCCCCTGGTATGTTAAGTGCACACAAACATATTGCTTTGAACCTGCATTATGCTATTCACTAGAGTTCATATTAATATGATCTTGGTAGGTCATCATGGGACATTGGTTTCCAGACAAAGTCGGTTAAAGAATGTTAAATCACAACTCTAGAATGTTAAGTCACAGTTCTAGAATATTAAGTACTAGAATGTTAAGTTACAATTATCAAATGTAAAGTAACATACCTGGTATGTTAAGTGCGCAATAACATATTCTATTGATCCTGCATTATGCTATTCACTAGAGTTCATATTAATCTGATCTTGGGAGGACACCATGGGACATTACTTTCCAGAGAAAGTAAGTTCAAGAATGTTAAATCACAATTCTTGAATGTTAAGTCAAAGTCTAGAATGTTAATCACAATTCTAGGATGTTGAGTCAAAGTACTAGAATGTTAAGTTACAGTTCTAGAATGTTAAGGTTAAGTCCTAGAATGCAAAGTCACAGTGGCACAATGTTAAGTCGCAGTTCTAGAACATGAAGTCACTGTTTTACAATGTGAGGTAACAGTTCAAGGATCTTATGTTACAATTCTAGAATGTCAAATCACATTTCTAGAATGTCAAGTCAAAGTTCTAGAATGTTAAGTAACAATTTGAAAATATTAAGTCACTATTCTAGAATGTTAAGTCAAAGTTCTAGAATGTTAAGGAACAATTCTAGAATGTTAAGGAACAATTCTAGAATGTTAAACCATAGTTCTAGAATGTTAAGTTACAGTTCTAGAATAATAAAATACAATTCTCAAATGTTAAGTCACATACCTGGTCTGTTAAGTGCACACAAACATATGATTGCTTTGATCCTGCATTATGCTATTTACTAGAGTTCATATTGGTCTGATCTTGGGAGGTCATCATGGGACATTGGTTCCCAGAGAAAGTCGTTTCAAGAATGTTAATTCACAATTCTAGAATGTTAAGTCAAAGTTCTAGAATGTTAAGTTACAATTCTCAAATGTAAAGTCACACACCTGGTATGATAAGTGCACACAAACATATTGCTTTGATCCTGCATTATGCTATTCACTAGAGTTCATATTAATATGATCTTGGTAGGTCATCATGGAACATTGGTTTCCAGACAAAGTCGGTTCAAGAATGTTAATATTCTAGAACTGTGACTTAACATTCTAGAGTTGTGATTTAAGTCAACGTTCTAGAATATTAAGTTACAATTGTCAAATGTTAAGTAACATACCTGGTATGCACATTAACATATTCTATTAATCCTGCATTATGCTATTCACTAGAGTTCATAATTATCCGATCTTGGGAGGACATCATGGGACATTACTTTCCAGAGAAAGTTTGTTCAAGAATGTTAATTCACAATTCTTGACTGTTAAGTCAAAGTCTAGAATGTTAATCACAATTCTAGAATGTTAAGTCAAAGTTCTAGAATGTTAAATTAGAGTTCTAGAATGTTAAGGTTAAGTCCTAGAATGTCACAAGTCACATTGGCACAAAGTTAAGTCGCAGTTCTAGAATATGAAGTCACTGTTTTATAATGTTGTGTAACAGTTCCAGGATCTTAAGTTACAATTATAGAATGTTAAATCACAGTCCTAGAATGTCAAGTCAAAGTTGTAGAATGTTAAGTAACAATTCTAGAATGTTAAATCACAGTTCTAGTATGTTAAGTCAAAGTGCTAGAATATTAAGTTACAATTCTCAAATGTTAAGTCACATACCTGGTATGTAAAGAAGACATTAACATATTCTATTGATCCTGCATCATGCTATTCACTAGAGTTCATATTAATCTGATCTTGGTAAAAGACATCATGGGACATTGGTTTCCATAGAAGATCAGTTCAAGAATGTTAAATCACAATTCTAAAATGTTAAGTCAAAGTTCTAGAATGTTAGGTTACAGTTCTACTTTGTTATGGTTATGTCCTAGAATGAGAAGTCACAGTGTCCCAATGTTAAGTCGCAGTTCTAGAATATGAAGTCACTGTTTTACAATGTTAAGTCACATACCTATTATGTTAAGTGAACATTAATATATATTTTTTATCCTTCATTATGCTATTCACTAGAGTTCATATTAATCTGATCTTGGTAAAACACATCATGGGGTATTGGTTTCCAGAGAAGTTTAGTTCAATAATGTCAAATCACAATTCTAGAATGTCAAGTAATAGTTCTAGGATGTTTAGTAACAATTCTAGAATGTTAAGTCACAGTTCTAGAATGTTTAGTCAAAGTTCTAGAATGTTAAGTAACAATTCTAGAATGTTAAATCACAGTGGCAGAATGTTAAGTCAAAGTTCTAGAATGTTAAGTTACAATTGGCAAATGTTACATACATACCTGGTAGGTTAGGTGCACAATAACATATTCTATTGATCCTATATTAAGTATATATTAAGTAAAAATTCTAATATTTTAAGTCACTATTCTAGAATGTTAAGTCAAAGTTCTAGGATGTTATGTCATAGTTCTAGAATGTTAAGTAACAATTTTAGAATGTTAAGTCAAAGTACTAAAATGTTAAGTTACAGTTCTAGAATGTTAAGGTTAAGTCCTAGAATGCAAAGTCACAGTGGCACAATGTTTAGTCGCAGTTCTAGTATATGAAGTCACTGTTTTACAATGTTAAGTAACAGTTCAAGGATCTTATGTTACAATTCTAGAATGTTAAATCACATTTCTAGAATGTAAAGTCAAAGTTCTAGAATGATAAGTAACAATTCTAATATGTTAAGTCACTATTCTAGAATGTTAAGTCAAAGTTCTAGAATGTTAAGTAACAATTCTAGAATGTTAATTCAAAGTTCAAGAATGTTTAGTAACAATTCTAGAATATTAAATCACAGGTCTAGAATGTTAAGTCAAAGTTGTAGAAAGTTAAGTAACAATTCTAGGATGTTAAGTTACAATTCTCCATAGTTAAGTCACACACCTTGTATGTTGAGTGCACACGAACATATCATTGCTTTGATCCTGCATTAAGCTATTTATTAGAGTTCATATTAATCTGATATTGGTAAAATAGATCATGGGACATTGTTTTCCAGAGAAAGTCAGTTCAAGAAAGTATATAAAGAATTCTAGAATGTTAAGTAACAATTATAGAATGTTACATCACAGTTCCAGAATGTTAAGTCAAAGTTCTAGAATGTTAAGTAACAATAGTAGAGTTTTAAATCACACTTCTAGAATGTTAATTCAACGTTCTAGAATGTTTAAATACAATTCTCAAATGTTAAGTCACATACCTGTTATGTTAAGTGCATATTAAAATATTCTATTGATCCTGCATTATGCTATTCAATAGAGTTCATATTGATCTGATCTTGGGAGGTCATCATGGGACATTGGTTTCAAGAGAAAGTAAGTTAGAGAATGTTAATTCTCAATTCTAAAATGTTAATTGACAGTTCTAGAATGTTAAGTAACAATTCCAGAATGTTAGGTCACCGTTCTAGAATTTAAAGTTAAAGTTCTAGAATGTTAAGTAACAATTCTAGAATGTTAAATCACAGTTCAAGAATGTTAAGTCAAAGTTCTAGAATTTTAAGTTACAATTCTCAAATGTTAAGTCACATACCTGGTATGTTAGATGCACATTAACATATTCTATTGATCATGTTTTATGCTTTTCACTAGAGTTCATAATAATATAATCTTGGGACGACATGTGGGACAATAATGTCTAGAGAAAGTCAGTTCAAGAATGTTAATTTCCAATTCTAGAATTTTAATTGACAGTTCTTGAATGTTAAGTCAAAGTTCTAGCATGTTAAGTAACAATTCTAGAAGGTTAAGTCACAGTTCTGGAAATTTAAGTAAAAGTTCTAAAATATTTAGTTAGAATTCTCAAATGTTAAATTAAATACCTAGTATGTTAAGTGCACATTAACTCATTCTTTTGATCCTTCACTATGCTATTCACTAGAGTTTGTATTAATTTGACCTCGGTAAAAGACATCATGGGACATTGGTTTCCAGAGAAGTTGAGTTCAATAATGTTAAATCACAATTCTAGAATGTTAAATCCCAGTTCTATAATGTCAAGTCAAAGTTCTACAATTCTAGAATGTTAAGTCACAGTTCTAGAATGTTAATTCAAAGTTCAAGAATGTTTAGTAACAATTCTAGAACATTAAATCACAGGTCTAGAATGTTAAGTCAAAGTTGTAGAAAGTTAAGTAACAATTCTAGGATGTTAAGTTACAATTCTAGAATGTTAAGTCTAAGTTTTAGAATGTTAAGTTACAATTCTCAAATGTTAAGTCACATACCTGGTATGATAAGTGCACACGGATATATCATTGCTTTGATCCTGCATTAGGCTATTCACTAGAGTTCATATTAATCTGATCTTGGTAAAAGACATCACGGGACATTTGTTTCCAGAAAAGTTGAGTTTAAGAATGTTAAATCACAATTCTAGCATGTTAAGTCAAAGTTCTAGAATGTTAAGTTACAGTTCTATTTTGTCATGGTTTTGTCCTAGAATGTAAAGTCACAATGGCACAATGTTAAGTCGCAGATATGGAATATGAAAACACTGTTTTACAATGTTAAGTAACAGTTCCAGGATCATGAGTTTCAATTCTAGAATATTAAATCACAGATCTAGAATGTCAAGTCAAAGTTCTTGAATGTGAAGTCAAAGTTGTAAAATGTTAAGTAACAATAATAGAATGTTAAGTTACAGTTATAGAATGTTAAGTTACAATTCTCAAATGTAAAGTCACACACCTGGTATGTTAAGTGCACATGAACATATCATTGCTTAGATTCTGCATTATGCTATTCACTAGAGTTCATATTAACATGATCTTGGTTTTAGAATGTTAAGTTACAGTTTGATAATGTTATGGTTAAGTCCTAGAATATGATGTCACTGTTTTACAATGTAAGGTAACAGTTCCAGGATCTTAAGTAACAATTCTAGAATGTTAAATCACAGTTATAGAATGTCAAGTCAAAGTTTCAAAAATGTTAAATAACAATTCTAGGAGGTTATGTCAGAGTTCTCGAATTCAAAGTCAAAGTTCTAGAATATTAATTTACAATTCTCAAATGTTAAGTCACATACCTAGTATGTTAAGTGCACATTAACATATTATTTTGATCCTTCATTATGCTATTCACTAGAGTTCATATTAATCCGATCTTGGTAAAACACATAATGTGACATTGGTTTCCAGAGAAGTTGAGTTGTAGAATGTTAAATTTCAATCTAGCATGAAAAGTCAAAGTTCTAGAATAAGCCTGTGAATGTTCTCATTCGTCCAGGTCATCGTTATCCTCAAAGCAATTTCAGTCAAAAACAACTGGACTGGTTGTTTGTCTAGGAAGACGTTTCACCTCTCATCCAAGAGGCTTCATCAGTTCATGTACGCATCTGACCAGGCTGGGACTGGTCCAACTAACTGGTGTGGAGATCCAGGTATTTAACCTCTCACAAGGCCGATGATGTCACTGACACCCTTTGTGCTCCAAGTGCCCACGCCCGTCGTTAGAGTGACAGTCGTTGGTGGGCAGTTGGTTTCGACTTCGTTAGTGCTCTATTGAGTCTGAACGACAGTCGTTGGGGTCACCCGGGCCATGTGTGAACAGTTGTCCTTTGAGGTTAGATTGTTGAATCTCCTGGGAAGGGATGAAAGGGCGGCATTGTAAATTGGAGATAAGTGGTGTCTCAGACCCCCTCCTCTGTTTAGCGATGGTTTCTCCACTTTTACATAGATGGCTTCTTTTACTCCTCTTTCAGCTATAAAGAAAAACAACCTTAATGGAACTGAGGCTGAACAGCTAAGGTTGAAAGTGTCAGCAGCGTTGTCCCAGGCTAAGGTCCCCCCATCCAACCTCACCATTGAGGAGAGAAAAGCAGTAACGGCACTGAGCAAAGACCACAGCATCACTATCCTTCCAGCAGACAAGGGTAGATGCACAGTTGTTCTCAATACAACTGATTATCAGGCAAAGATCTCTGCATTACTCAGTGACTCTAACACTTATGAAACTCTGAAACGAGACCCTACCAGCGGTTACAAAAAGAAGGTGATAGAATGTCTACAGCAACTACAAAAAGAAGGAGTCATTAGCAAACCACAGTATTACAGGCTTTACCCCCAGGACTCAACCCCCTGCTTATATGGACTCCCAAAAATCCATAAAGAAGGGGCCCCGCTCAGGCCCATTGTCAGCAGCATAAACTCGGTCACTTATAACATTGCCAAGCATGTTGCCAATATTCTGGCACCACTGGTGGGAAACACCCCACGCCACATCCAAAACTCCATGGACTTTGTGAACAAAGTCCGAGACCTAAAAATGGATCCAGATGAAACCATGGTGTCCTACGATGTGACTTCCTTGTTCACCTGTATTCCAACCATGGAGGCCTTGGCCACGGTAAGAGAGCGGCTCACACAGGACATTTCCTTACAAAACCGAACAAATCTCAAACCAGACCACATTTGCCAACTTCTGGATTTGTGCCTGAATACCACATATTTCCAGTTTAATGGCATTTTTTACAGACAGAAACACGGCTGTGCCATGGGTTCACCAGTATCCCCTATTGTGGCAAATCTGTACATGGAGGAGGTAGAGGGCAAGGCGTTGAACTCCTTTAAAGGAGTAACCCCAAGCCATTGGTTCAGATATGTGGACGACACATGGGTTAAGATCAAATCCAAAGAGGTGCAAACTTTTACTGAACATATCAACTCAGTGGACAGAAACATCAAGTTCACCAGAGAGGAAGTTAAGGACAACAGCTTGCCCTTCTTGGACTGTGACGTCCATATGGAGAATGACAGGAGCCTCCACATAGGGGTATAGAGAAAACCCACTCACACGGATCAATATCTACTTTTCGACTCTCACCACCCTTTGGAACACAAGCTTGGCGTTATCAGAACACTGCAGCACAGAGCTGATAACGTACCCACTAGCTCACAGGCTCAAGGGGAAGAACGCAAGCACCTGAGAGGCGCCCTCACAACTTGTGGCTACCCCAGCTGGACCTTTGTTAAAACGGCAGCTGCCTCCAGAAAGAAAACCAAAGTGGTTGAGAAAGAAAAAGATAACAGGAGAAACAACATAGTCATCCCATATGTGGCTGGGGTATCGGAGAAACTCAGGAGGATTTTCAACAAACACTGCATCCCTGTGTATTTCAAACCCGGTAACACACTCAGACAGAGACTAGTACATCCGAAGGACAGAACACCACACCACCACAAAAGCAACCTGGTTTATGCTGTCCAATGCAACGAGGAATGCAAAGATCTTTACATTGGAGAAACAAAACAACCACTGCATAAACGCATGGCCCAACACAGGAGAGCTAACTCCTCAGGCCTTGACTCGGCTGTCCACTTACACCTCAAGGAGAAAGCCCACTCCTTTGATGACAGCAATGTCCAAATCTTGGACAGAGAGGACAGATGGTTTGAAAGAGGAGTAAAAGAAGCCATCTATGTAAAAGTGGAGAAACCATCGCTAAACAGAGGAGGGGGTCTGAGACACCACTTATCTCCAATTTACAATGCCGCCCTTTCATCCCTTCCCAGGAGATTCAACAATCTAACCTCAAAGGACAACTGTTCACACATGGCCCGGGTGACCCCAACGACTGTCGTTCAGACTCAATAGAGCACTAACGAAGTCGAAACCAACTGCCCACCAACGACTGTCACTCTAACGACGGGCGTGGGCACTTGGAGCACAAAGGGTGTCAGTGACATCATCGGCCTTGTGAGAGGTTAAATACCTGGATCTCCACACCAGTTAGTTGGACCAGTCCCAGCCTGGTCAGATGCGTACATGAACTGATGAAGCCTCTTGGATGAGAGGTGAAACGTCTTCCTAGACAAACAACCAGTCCAGTTGTTTTTGACTGAAATTGCTTTGAGGATAAAGTTCTAGAATGTTAAGTCAAAGTTCTAGAATGTTAAGTTACAATTATCAAATGTTTAGTCACACACTTGGTATGTTAAGTACACACAAACATATCCTTGCTTTGATCCTGCATTATGCTATTCACAAGAGTTCATATTATTCTGATCTTGGGAGGTCATCATGGGACATTGTTTTCCAGAGAAAGTCAGTTCAAGAAAGTTTATAAACAACTCTAGAAAGTTAAGTCAAATTTCTAGAATTTTAAGTTAAAGTTTTAGAATGTTAAGTAACAATTCTAGAATGTTACATCACAGTTCCAGAATGTTAAGTCAAAGTTCTACAATGTTAAGTAACAATAGTAGAGTTTTAAATCACACTTCTAGAATGTTAATTCAACGTTCTAGAATGTTTAAATACAATTCTCAAATGTTAAGTCACATATCTGTTATGTTAAGTGCATACTATTGATCCTGCATTATGCTATTCAATAGAGTTCATATTGATCTGATCTTGGGAGGTCATCATGGCACATTGGTTTCAAGAGAAAGTAAGTTAGAGAATGTTAATTCTCAATTCTAAAATGTTAATTGACAGTTCTAGAATGTTAAGTAACAATTCCAGAATGTTAGGTCACCGTTCTAGAATTTAAAGTTAAAGTTCTAGAATGTTAAGTAACAATTCTAGAATGTTAAATCACAGTTCAAGAATGTTAAGTCAAAGTTCTAGAATTTTAAGTTACAATTCTCAAATGTTAAGTCACATACCTGGTATGTTAGATGCACATTAACATATTCTATTGATCATGTTTTATGCTTTTCACTAGAGTTCATAATAATATAATCTTGGGACGACATGTGGGACAATAATTTCTAGAGAAAGTCAGTTCAAGAATGTTAATTTCCAATTCTAGAATTTTATTGACAGTTCTTGAATGTTAAGTCAAAGTTCTAGCATGTTAAGTAACAATTCTAGAAGGTTAAGTCACAGTTCTGGAAATTTAAGTAAAAGTTCTAAAATATTTAGTTAGAATTCTCAAATGTTAAATTAAATACCTAGTATGTTAAGTGCACATTAACTCATTCTTTTGATCCTTCACTATGCTATTCACTAGAGTTTGTATTAATTTGACCTCGGTAAAAGACATCATGGGACATTGGTTTCCAGAGAAGTTGAGTTCAATAATGTTAAATCACAATTCTAGAATGTTGAATCCCAGTTCTAGAATGTCAAGTCAAAGTTCTAGAATGTTAAGGAACAATTCTAGAATGTTAAGTCACAGTTCTAGAATGTTAAGTCTAAGTTCTAGAATCTTAAGTTACAATTCTCAAATGTTAAGTCACATACCTGGTATGATAAGTGCACACGTATATATCATTGCTTTGATCCTGCATTAGGCTATTCACTAGAGTTCATATTAATCTGATCTTGGAAGGTCATCATGGGACATTGGTTTCCCAGAGAAAGTCAGTTCAAGAATCTTAAATCACAATTCTAGAATGTAAAGTCACAGTTCTAGAATGTTAATTCAAAGTTCAAGAATGTTTAGTAACAATTCTAGAATATTAAATCACAGGTCTAGAATGTTAAGTCAAAGTTGTAGAAAGTTAAGTAACAATTCTAGGATGTTAAGTTACAATTCTCCATGGTTAAGTCACACACCTTGTATGTTGAGTGCACACAAACATATCATTGCTTTGATCCTGCATTATGCTATTTATTAGAGTTCATATTAATCTGATATTGGTAAAATAGATCATGGGACATTGTTTTCCAGAGAAAGTCAGTTCAAGAAAGTATATAAAGAATTCTAGAATGTTAAGTAACAATTCTAGAATGTTACATCACAGTTCCAGAATGTTAAGTCAAAGTTCTAGAATGTTAAGTAACAATAGTAGAGTTTTAAATCACACTTCTAGAATGTGAATTCAACGTTCTAGAATGTTTAAATACAATTCTCAAATGTTAAGTCACATACCTGTTATGTTAAGTGCATATTAAAATATTCTATTGATCCTGCATTATGCTATTCAATAGAGTTCATATTGATCTGATCTTGGGAGGTCATCATGGGACATTGGTTTCAAGAGAAAGTAAGTTAGAGAATGTTAATTCTCAATTCTAAAATGTTAATTGACAGTTCTAGAATGTTAAGTAACAATTCCAGAATGTTAGGTCACCGTTCTAGAATTTAAAGTTAAAGTTCTAGAATGTTAAGTAACAATTCTAGAATGTTAAATCACAGTTCAAGAATGTTAAGTCAAAGTTCTAGAATTTTAAGTTACAATTCTCAAATGTTAAGTCACATACCTGGTATGTTAGATGCACATTAACATATTCTATTGATCATGTTTTATGCTTTTCACTAGAGTTCATAATAATATAATCTTGGGACGACATGTGGGACAATAATTTCTAGAGAAAGTCAGTTCAAGAATGTTAATTTCCAATTCTAGAATTTTAATTGACAGTTCTTGAATGTTAAGTCAAAGTTCTAGCATGTTAAGTAACAATAGTAGAGTTTTAAATCACACTTCTAGAATGTGAATTCAACGTTCTAGAATGTTTAAATACAATTCTCAAATGTTAAGTCACATACCTGTTATGTTAAGTGCATATTAAAATATTCTATTGATCCTGCATTATGCTATTCAATAGAGTTCATATTGATCTGATCTTGGGAGGTCATCATGGGACATTGGTTTCAAGAGAAAGTAAGTTAGAGAATGTTAATTCTCAATTCTAAAATGTTAATTGACAGTTCTAGAATGTTAAGTAACAATTCCAGAATGTTAGGTCACCGTTCTAGAATTTAAAGTTAAAGTTCTAGAATGTTAAGTAACAATTCTAGAATGTTAAATCACAGTTCAAGAATGTTAAGTCAAAGTTCTAGAATTTTAAGTTACAATTCTCAAATGTTAAGTCACATACCTGGTATGTTAGATGCACATTAACATATTCTATTGATCATGTTTTATGCTTTTCACTAGAGTTCATAATAATATAATCTTGGGACGACATGTGGGACAATAATTTCTAGAGAAAGTCAGTTCAAGAATGTTAATTTCCAATTCTAGAATTTTAATTGACAGTTCTTGAATGTTAAGTCAAAGTTCTAGCATGTTAAGTAACAATTCTAGAAGGTTAAGTCACAGTTCTGGAAATTTAAGTAAAAGTTCTAAAATATTTAGTTAGAATTCTCAAATGTTAAATTAAATACCTAGTATGTTAAGTGCACATTAACTCATTCTTTTGATCCTTCACTATGCTATTCACTAGAGTTTGTATTATTTGTATTTGACCTCGGTAAAAGACATCATGGGACATTGGTTTCCAGAGAAGTTGAGTTCAATAATGTTAAATCACAATTCTAGAATGTTAAATCCCAGTTCTAGAATGTCAAGTCAAAGTTCTAGAATGTTAAGTAACAATTCTAGAATGTTAAGTCACAGTTCTAGAATGTTAATTCAAAGTTCAAGAATGTTTAGTAACAATTCTAGAACATTAAATCACAGGTCTAGAATGTTAAGTCAAAGTTGTAGAAAGTTAAGTAACAATTCTAGGATGTTAAGTTACAATTCTAGAATGTTAAGTCTAAGTTCTAGAATGTTAAGTTACAATTCTCAAATGTTAAGTCACATACCTGGTATGATAAGTGCACACGGATATATCATTGCTTTGATCCTGCATTAGGCTATTCACTAGAGTTCATATTAATCTGATCTTGGAAGGTCATCATGGGACATTGGTTTCCCTGAGTAAGTCAGTTCAAGAATCTTAAATCACAATTCTAGAATGTAAAGTCACAGTTCTAGAATGTTAATTCAAAGTTCTAGAATGTTTAGTAACAATTCTAGAATATTAAATCACAGGTCTAGAATGTTAAGTCAAAGTTGTAGAAAGTGTGAAAAAACATCTAAAAACAGACGAAAACACCACAAAAACGTGTTGAAACGAATAAAAACAGACGAAAACACCACAAAAACATTACGAAATGATTAAAAACAGACAAAAACACCACATAACATGAAAAAAAGTACTAAAAACAGACGCAATACTCCACAAAAACATTATGAAACGACTAAAAACAGATGAAAACACCACAAGTACATGAAAAAATGACTAAAAACAGGAGCAAAACTCCACAAAAACCTTATGAAACGACTAAAAACAGATGAAAACACCACAAAAACATAAAATAACAACTAAAAGCAGATGAAAACACCATACAAAAAATGACAAAAATGAATAAAAACAGATGAAAACACCACAAAAACGACTAAAAACAGATGAAAACACCAAAAAAACGAGATGAAACGACTTAAAACAGATGAAAACACCACAAAAACGTGATGAAACGATTCAAAAACAGACGCAAAACTCCACAGAAACATGACAAAACGATTAAAAACTGATTAAAATACAGCTAAAAAGTGACAAAACGACTAAAAACAGACGAAAACACCAACAAAAACGTGATGAAACGGCTAAAAACAGACGAAAACACCACAAATATGTTATGAAACAACTTAAAACAGATGAAAACACCACAAAAACATGACAAAACGACTAAAAACGGATGAAAACACCACAAAAACATGACAGAAATGAATAAAAACAGATGAAAACACCACAAAAACGTGATGAAATGACTATAAACGGATGAAAACACCACAAAAACGTGATAAAACAACTATAAACAGACGAAACACACCACAAAAGGGTGATGAAACGACTAAAAACAGACGCAAGACACCACAAAAACGACTAAAAACAGATAAAAACATCAAAAAAACGTGATGAACCGACTTAAAACAAATGAGAACACCACAAAAACGTGATGAAACAACTAAAATCAGATGTAAACACCAAAAAAACCTGACAAAATGACTAAAAACAGATGAAAACAGCGCAAAAACGTGATGAAACGCCTTAAAACAGTTGAAAACACCAAAAAACATGACAAGACAACTAAAAACAGACGAAAACACCACAAAAACGTGATGAAACGACTAAAAACACACGAATACACCACAAATATGTGATGAAACGACTTAAAAATTACGCAAGACACCACTAAAACGTGACAAAATGATTAAAAACAGACAACACCACAAAAACATGACAAAACGACTAAAAACAGACGCAAAACCCCACAAAAACATTATGAAACGACTTAAAACAGATGAAAACACCACAAAAATGTGATGAAACGACTAAAAACAGACGAAAACACCACAAAAACATGACAAAACGACTAAATACGGATGAAAACACGCGAAAAGGTGACAAAAACGACTAAAAAACAGATGAAAACACCACAAAAACGTGAAAAAACGACTAAAAGCAGATGAAAACACCACAAAAATGTGATGAAACAACTTAAAACAGATGAAAACACCACAAAAACGTGATGAAACAACTAAAAACAGACGCAAGACACCACAAAAACGACTAAAAACAGATGAAAACACCACAGAAACGTGATGAAACGCCTCAAAACAGATGAAAACACTAAAAAACATGACAAAAAAACAACTAAAAACAGACGAAAACATCACAAAAACGTGTTGAAATTACTAAAAACAGACGAATACACCACAAAAACGTGATGAACCGACTTAAAACAGATGAAAACACCACAAAAATGTGACCAAACGACTAAAAACAGACGAAAACACCACAACAACATGACAAAACAACTAAAAACAGACGCAAAACTTTAGAAAAACATGATGAAATGACTAAAAACAGATGAAAATACCACAAAAACGTGACAAAAAAGACTAAAACGGATGAAAACACCACAAAAACGTGATAAAACAACTATAAACAGACGAAACACACCACAAAAACGTGATGAAACGACTAAAAACAAACGCAAGACACCACAAAAACGACTAAAAACAGATGAAAACACCACAAAAATGTGACAAAAAGACTAAAAACAGATGAAAACAGCGTAAAAACATGATGAAATGCCTAAAAACAGATGAAAACACCACAAAAACATGACAAAACAACTAAAAACAGACGAAAACACCACAAAAACGTGATGAAATGACAAAAAACACACGAAAACACCACAAATTCAAGATTCAAGATTCAAGATTCAAGAAGTTTTATTTATCCCGAGGGAAATTATTGTGCAACAGTTTCGATACAAAGGTGGAAAAGGATCAGAGTAACAATAAGCATAAACATAAATCAAATCAAAATAAAGCTAACGTCAGATAAATCAAGCAATGAACCAAGTGTGACAGTGCAACAGACGTCGTGGTTAAGCGCAGGTATATACAATATACAACAATACGCAGCGTGCAGTTTAGCAGCAGATTGAAATAAAATAAGTACAAACTAAATAAGTGAGAAGGAGCGATAAGTTATAAGTGTTAAAAATGTTAAAAATGTAGCAGCATGTCCTACAGAACTAAGTGACAGTATGGCACAGTGGAGTGTAGCAGCATTTCGTACTTAAGTAAGTTACAGTAACCACAGTGAAATGTAGCAGCATGTCCTAAAGCACAGTAAGTGTATCAGCCGATAGTTACAGTAAACCATTAATAAATAAATAAAGTGATGTAGTGGTGGTATAAAGTGACAGTGTCGTATAGCAGCATTACTTACTGAAGTAAGTGACAGTACAACTGAATAAAGTACAACTGAATAAAGTGATGCAATGATGGTATAAAGTGACAAAGTGACATTTTCAGGAAACAGTGTCTCCACTGTTCCTTACCTGACTGAGGGGAGATGAATTATAAAGTTTGATGGCCGCCGGAAGAAAAGACTTCCTCCGGTGTTCAGTATTACACCGGGGGAGAATGAGTCTGTGGCTGAAGGTGCTTCTGCTGGAGGTCAGCAGCTGGTGGAGAGGGTGAGTGTTGTTGTCCAGGATGCTGTGCAGTTTAGACAGCATCCTCCTCTCAGACACCGCCACCAAAGAGTCCAGTGTGACCCCCAGGACGGAGCCAGCCTTCCTGATGATCTTACTGATCCTCTTTGCGTCTGCTGCCCTCAGTCTGCTGCCCCAGCACACAACAGCGAAGAAGATGGCACTGGCTACCACTGACTGGTAGAACATCCTCAGCATGGTGTTACATACGTTGAATGACCGGAGCCTCCTCAGGAAATAGAGACGACTCTGGCCCTTCTTGTAAACAGCCTCAGTGTTCTTGGAAAAGTCCAGTTTGTTGTCCAGGTATACTCCAAGATATTTGTAATCCTGGACAACATCCACAGTCACGCCGTTGATGGAGATGGGTGTGGGGGCAGATTTACTCCTGCGGAAATCCACCACTAGCTCCTTTGTCTTGGTGGCGTTTAGAATCAGGTGATTAGCTGCACACCAGTCGACAAAGGAGTCCACAACGCCCCTGTACTCCTCCTCCTTCCCCTCACTGACACAGCCAACAATTGCAGAATCGTCAGCAAACTTCTGCAGGTGGCAGGACTCAGAGAGGAACTGAAAGTCCGAGGTGTACAGGGTGAACAGAAATGGGGAAAGAACAGTACCCTGTGGAGCTCCAGTGCTGCAGACCACGGTGTCAGACACTCCGTCCTGCAGTCTGACATACTGTGGTCGACCCGTCAAGTAATCCGTAATCCAGGAAACCAGGGGAGGGTCCACCTGCATCGCCGTCAGCTTCCGTCCCAGCAGAGCAGGCCGGATGGTGTTGAACGCACTTGAGAAGTCCATGAACAAGATTCTCACTGTGGTCCCCGCTCTGTCCAGGTGGGCGCAGGCACGGTTGAGCAGGAAGATGATAGCATCCTCCACTCCTAGTCTCGGCTGGTAGGCAAACTGTAGAGGGTCCAGTGATGAGCTGACCAGGGGCCGAAGAAGTGAAAGAACCAGCCTCTCCAGGGACTTCATCAGGTGCGACGTCAGCGCCACCGGTCTGTAGTCTTCTGAGGTACTGGGATGCACCTTCTTTGGTAATGGTACCAGGCAGGATGTCTTCCACAGCACAGGGACCTTCTCCAGACTCAGGCTGAGGTTGTAGATGTACTGCAGGACTCCACACAGCTGGATCGCACATGTTTTGAGGACCCTCGGGCTGACACCGTCGGGACCCGCTGCCTTGCCTGGGCGGAGTCTGCACAGCTCCTTCCTCACCTGCTCTGCAGTGAAGGTCTGTCTGCTGTGTGTGTTGGTGGGGGTGGAGAGAGGTGATGGCGGGGGGGAGGGGACAGGTAAGGCAAAATCAGGAAGGAATTGAGGGGGAGGTGTCAGCAGGGTTGGAGGTTTGGAGGTGGGTGGTTGTAGAGGAGCCGTGGGGAGGTGGTCCAGAGCCCTTTCATCAGATCTGTTGAAGAACAGATTCAGCTCATTGGCACGTTCAGTACTACCTCCTACCGTCTGGCTACCAGATGGTTTGTAGCCAGTGATGCTCCTCATGCCGCTCCACACGTCCTTTAAGTTGTTCTGCTGGAGTTTGTGCTCCAGCTTCCTCCTGTAGGTGTCTTTGCCCTGTTGGATCCTCTCCTTCAGCTCCCTCTGGACCTGCCTCATCTGCTCTCTGTCCCCCTCTCTGAAGGCCCTCTTCTTCGCATTCAGCAGGACCTTGATGTCTCTGGTGACCCACGGCTTGTTATTTGGGAAACAGAGTACAGTCTCTGTAGGAACAACGCTGTCCACACAGAAATTGATGTACCCTGTTATGCAGTCTGTGAGATCATCAAGGTCCTCCCCATGTGAATTACAGAGCAAATCCCAGTCTGTGAGTTCAAAGCAACCCTGTAAAGCTTCGTCAGTCTCCTGTGACCATCTCCTCACAGTCCTGGTGGTCACAGGAAGCCGCTGGACTTGGGGCTTATACAGGGGCTGCAGATGGATGAGGTTGTGATCTGATCTTCCAAGAGGAGGAAGGGCAGTGGAGCTGTAAGCCTCCTTAACATTAGCATACAGCAGGTCCAGTGTCTTGTTTTCCCTGGTGGGACAGTCCACAAACTGCTTGAAAGTGGGCAGTGTTGCAGCCAGAGTGATGTGGTTGAAGTCCCCAGATATTGCAATGAATGCGTCTGGGTGCCGTGTCTGAAGTCCCGCGACGACGGTGTGGATGACGTCACTCGCGCGCCGCGTTTGCAGTCGGAGGAACGTAAACAACCAGAACGATCACGTGTGAAAACTCCCTCGGCAGGTAGTATGGCCGCAGACTCACGGCAAGCAGCTCAATGTCCGGGCTACACACACGCTCCTTTACAGTAACGTGTCCAGGATGACACCACTTGTTGTTAATAAGAATAGCAAGTCCCCCACCTTTCCTCTTGCCACTCTCACGGTGACTCCTGTCCGCCCGAACAGTCTGAAAGCCGTCCACAGTTACGTTCGAGTCCGGGATGTCCTCGTGGAGCCACGTCTCCGTGAAACACAGCACGCCGCTCACACGATACATCCACTGAGTCTTCACCAGGCCCGCCAGCTCGTCCATCTTGTTAGCCAGCGACCTCACGTTCCCCATGGTGATGGAAGGGAGAGATGGTTTATATCTCCTCTTCTTTTCCCGTTGTTTACGTCCAGCCTTACATCCCCTGTACTTTCTCCTCAGTTCTTTGGGGATTTCAGGCCTCTCCCGCATCAGCGCCGTTGGTGTTAGCGACAACAGCTGTTCACGGGTGTAAACAATGGAGCCGCCGCATTGTTGCGTCCAGACGGAGACGCGGTCGGCAAAAATAGTCCCAAGAATGAGACAAACGGACAAAAAACACGTAAGAAAGTTCACGAACATAGTTGGCTAAGGTTAGCACTACGACTTACAGGAAAAAGTACTAATAAAAAGACAGTAAAATAAGATAAAATAGCAAAAAAGTGCGGAAAGGAAAGGGAGCAACTGTTGCTGGCTGCCGCTTTACACAGCGCCGGAACCGGAAAAGTATGAAAGAAAAATATGTGATGAAACGACTTAAAATTGACGCAAGACACCACTTAAACGTGACAAAATGATTAAAAACAGACAACACCACAAAAACATGACAAAACAACTAAAAACACACGCAAAACTCCACAAAAACATTATGAAACGACTTAAAACAGATAAAAACACCACAAAAACGTGATGAAACGACTAAAAACAGACGAAAACACCACAAAAACATGACAAAACGACTAAAAAAGGATAAAAACACTCGAAAAGGTGACAAAAACGACTAAAAACAGACTAAATTACCACAAAAACGTGAAAAAACGACTAAAAGCAGATGAAAACACCACAAAAATGTGATGAAACAACTTAAAACAGATGAAAACACCACAAAAACGTGATGAAACAACTAAAAACAGACGCAAGACACCACAAAAACGACTAAAAACAGATGAAAACACCACAGAAACGTGATGAAACGCCTCAAAACAGATGAAAACACTAAAAAACATGACAAAAAAACAACTAAAAACAGACGAAAACATCACAAAAACGTGTTGAAATTACTAAAAACAGACGAATACACCACAAAAACGTGATGAACCGACTTAAAACAGATGAAAACACCACAAAAATGTGACAAAACGACTAAAAACAGACGAAAACACCACAACAACATGACAAAACAACTAAAAACAGACGCAAAACTTTAGAAAAACATGATGAAATGACTAAAAACAGATGAAAATACCACAAAAACGTGACAAAAAAGACTAAAAACGGATGAAAACACCACAAAAACGTGATAAAACAACTATAAACAGACGAAACACACCACAAAAACGTGATGAAACGACTAAAAACAAACGCAAGACACCACAAAAACGACTAAAAACAGATGAAAACACCACAAAAATGTGACAAAAAGACTAAAAACAGATGAAAACAGCGCAAAAACATGATGAAATGCCTAAAAACAGATGAAAACACCACAAAAACATGACAAAACAACTAAAAACAGACGAAAACACCACAAAAACGTGATGAAATGACAAAAAACACACGAAAACACCACAAATATGTGATGAAACGACTTAAAATTGACGCAAGACACCACTAAAACGTGACAAAATGATTAAAAACAGACAACACCACAAAAACATGACAAAACCACTAAAAACACACGCAAAACTCCACAAAAACATTATGAAACGACTTAAAACAGACGAAAACACCACAAAAACATGACAAAACGACTAAAAAAGGGTAAAAACACTCGAAAAGGTGACAAAAACTACTAAAAACAGACTAAATTACCACAAAAACGTGAAAAAACGACTAAAAACAGATGAAAACACCACAAAAATATGATAAAACAACTAAAAACAGACGAAACACACCACAAAAACGTGATGAAACGACTAAAAAGAGACGCAAGACACCACAAAAACGACTAAAAACAGATAAAAACACCACAGAAACGTGATGAATCGCCTCAAAACAGATGAAAACACTAAAAAACATGACAAAAAAACAACTAAAAACAGACGAAAACATCACAAAAACGTGTTGAAATTACTAAAAACAGACGAATACACCACAAAAACGTGATGAACCGACTTAAAACAGATGAAAACACCACAAAAATGTGACAAAACGACTAAAAACAGACGAAAACACCACAACAACATGACAAAACAACTAAAAACAGACGCAAAACTTTAGAAAAACATGATGAAATGACTAAAAACAGATGAAAATACCACAAAAACGTGACAAAAAAGACTAAAAACGGATGAAAACACCACAAAAACGTGATAAAACAACTATAAACAGACGAAACACACCACAAAAACGTGATGAAACGACTAAAAACAAACGCAAGACACCACAAAAACGACTAAAAACAGATGAAAACACCACAAAAATGTGACAAAAAGACTAAAAACAGATGAAAACAGCGCAAAAACATGATGAAATGCCTAAAAACAGATGAAAACACCACAAAAACATGACAAAACAACTAAAAACAGACGAAAACACCACAAAAACGTGATGAAATGACAAAAAACACACGAAAACACCACAAATATGTGATGAAACGACTTAAAATTGACGCAAGACACCACTAAAACGTGACAAAATGATTAAAAACAGACAACACCACAAAAACATGACAAAACCACTAAAAACACACGCAAAACTCCACAAAAACATTATGAAACGACTTAAAACAGACGAAAACACCACAAAAACATGACAAAACGACTAAAAAAGGGTAAAAACACTCGAAAAGGTGACAAAAACTACTAAAAACAGACTAAATTACCACAAAAACGTGAAAAAACGACTAAAAACAGATGAAAACACCACAAAAATATGATAAAACAACTAAAAACAGACGAAACACACCACAAAAACGTGATGAAACGACTAAAAAGAGACGCAAGACACCACAAAAACGACTAAAAACAGATAAAAACACCACAGAAACGTGATGAATCGCCTCAAAACAGATGAAAACACTAAAAAACATATCAAAAAAACAACTAAAAACAGACGAAAACATCACAAAAACGTGATGAAATTACTAAAAACAGACGAAAACACCACAAAAACGTGATGAACCGCCTTAAAACAGATGAAAACACCACAAAAATTTGACCAAACGACTAAAAACAGTCGGAAATACCACAAGAACATGAGAAAACAACTAAAAACAGACGCAAAACTCCAGAAAAACATGATGAAATGACTAAAAACAGATGAAAACACCACAAAAACGTGACAAAAACGACTAAAAACGGATGAAAACACCACAAAAACGTGATAAAACAACTAAAAACAGACGAAACACGCCACAATAACGTGATGAAACGACCAAAAACAGACACACAACACCACAAAAATGTGACAAAAAGACTAAAACAGATGAAAACAGCGCAAAAACGTGATGAAACGCCTAAAAACAGATGAAAACACCAAAAATCGTGATGAAACGACTTAAAACAGATGAAAACACCACAAAAACGTGATGAAACAACTAAAAACAGACGCAAGACAACACAAAAACGACTAAAAACAGACGAAAACACCACAAAAATGTGATGAACCGACTTAAAACAGATGAAAACACCACAAAAATGTGACCAAACGACTAAAAACAGACGAAAACACCACAAGAACATGAGAAAACAACTAAAAAAAGACGCAAAACTCCAGAAAAACATGATGAAATGACTAAAAACAGATGAAAACACCACAAAAACGTGACAAAAACGACAAAAAAACGGATGAAAACACCACAAAAACGTGATAAAACAACTAGAAAGAGACGAAACACACCACAATAACGTGATGAAACGACCAAAAACAGACGCACAACACCACAAAAATGTGACAAAAAGACTAAAAACTAATGAAAACAGCGCAAAAACGTGATGAAACGCCTAAAAACAGATGAAAACACCACAAAAACGTGACAAAAACGACTAAAAAACGGATGAAAACACCACAAAAACGTGATAAAACAACTAAAAACAGACGAAACACACCACAATAACGTGTTGAAACGACCAAAAACAGACGCACAAAACCACAAAAATGTGACAAAAAGACTAAAAACAAATGAAAACAGAGCAAAAACGTGATGAAACGCCCCAAAATAGACGAAAACACCACAAAAACGTGATGAAACGACAAAAAACACACGAAATCACCCCAAATATGTGATGAAACGACTTAAAAATGACGCAAGACACCACTAAAACGTGACAAAATGATTAAAAACAGACAACACCAAAAAAACATGACAAAACGACTAAAAACAGACGCAAAACTCCACAAAAACATTATGAAACGACTTAAAACAGATGAAAACACCACAAAAACGTGATTAAAAGACTAAAAACAGACGAAAACACCAAAAAAACATGACAAAACGACTAAAAACGGATGAAAACATCACAAAAACATGACACAACGACTAAAAAAAATCAAAACACCACAAAAATATAACAAAACAACTAAAAACAGACGAAAAAACCACAAAAACGTGATGAAACGACTAAAAACAGACGGAAGACACCACAAAAACAACTAAAAACTGATTAAAATACCACTAAAACGTGATGAACCGACTTAACACAAATGAAAACACCACAAAAACGTGATGAAACAACTAAAAACAGACAGAAAGCTCAACAAAAACATGACAAAACGACTAAAAACAGACGCAAAACTCCACAAAATCGTGATGAAACGACTCAAAACGGATGAAAACACAACAAAAACTTGTTAAAACAACTACAAAACAGACGAAACACACCACAAAAACATGAAAAAACAAATAAACACCGATGAAAAGACCTCGAAAAGGTGACAAAAACGACTAAAAACAGATGAAAACACCACAAAAACGTGGAAAAACGACTAAAAACAGATGAAAACACCACAAAAAGGTGATGAAACGACTAAAAACAGATGAAAACACCACAAAAACATGTCAAAACAGCTAAAAACAGACGAAAACACCACAAAAACGTGATGAAACGACAAAAAACACACGAAAACACCACAAATATGTGATGAAACGACTTAATAAGGACGCAAGACACCACTAAAACGTGACGTGAAAACAGACAACACCAAAAAAACATGACAAAACAGCTAAAAACAGACGAAAACACCACAAAAACGTGGAAAAACGACTAAAAACAGATGAAAACACCACAAAAACGTGATGAAACGACTAAAAACAGATGAAAACACTACAAAAACATGTCAAAACAGCTAAAAACAGACGAAAACACCACAAAAACGTGATGAAACGACAAAAAACACACGAAAACACCACAAATATGTGATGAAACGACTTAATAAGGACGCAAGAAACCACTAAAACGTGACAAAATGATTAAAAACAGACAAACTCCACAAAACGTGGGAAAACGACTAAAAACAGATTTAAACACCACAAAAACGTGATGAAACGACTTAAAACAGATGAAAACACCACAAAAACGTGATGAAACAACTAAAAACAGACGCAAGACACTACAAAAACGACTAAAAATTGATGAAAGCACCACAGAAACGTAATGAAACGCCTCAAAACAGATGAAAACACTTAAAAACATGACAAAAAAAAAACTAAAAACAGACGAAAACATCACAAAAACGTGATGAAATGACTAAAAAACAGATGAAAACACCACAAAAACACGACAAAACAACTAAAAACTGACAAAAACACCACAAAAACGTGATGAAACGACTAAAAACACACATAAACACCACAAATATGTGATGAAACGACTTAAAAATGACGCAAGACACCACTAAAACGTGACAAAATTATTAAAAACAGCCATCACCACAAAAACATGACAAAACGACTAAAAACAGAAGCAAAACTCCACAAAAACATTATGATACGACTTAAAACAGATGAAAACACCACAAAAACGTGATGTAACGACTAAAAACAGATGAAAACACCACAAAAACATGACAAAACGACTAAAAACGGATGAAAACACCACAAAAACATGACAAAACAACTAAAAATGGATGAAAACACCACAAAAACATGACGAAATGACCAAAAACAGATCAAAACATCACAAAAACATGACAAAACGACTAAAAAAATCAAAACACCACAGAAATATGATAAAACAACTAAAAACAGACGAAAAAAACACAAAAACGTGATGAAACAACTAAAAACAGACGCGAGACACCACAAAAACAACTAAAAACTGATTAAAATACCACTAAAACGTGATGAACCGACCCAAAACAAATGAAAACACCACAAAAACGTGATGAAGCAACTAAAAACAGACGGAAAGCTCAACAAAAACATGACAAATCGACTAAAAACAGACGCAAAACTCCACAAAAACGTGATGAAACGACTAAAAACAGATGAAAACACCACAAAAACTTGATAAAACAACTACAAAACAGACGAAACACACAACAAAAACATGAAAAAACAAATAAACACTGATGAAAAGACCTCGAAAAGGTGACAAAAACGACTAAAAACTGATGAAAACACCACAAAAACGTGGAAAAACAACTAAAAACAGATGAAAACACCACAAAAACGTGATGAAACGACTTAAAACAGATGAAAACACCACAAAAACGTGATGAAACAACTAAAAACAGACGCAAGACACCACAAAAACGACTAAAAACAGATGAAAACACCACAGAAACGTGATGAAACGCCTCAAAACAGATGAGAACACTAAAAAACATGACAAAAAAATAACTAAAAACAGACGAAAACATCACAAAAACGTGATGAAACAACTAAAAACAGATGCAAGACTCAACAAAAACGTGATGAAACGACTAAAAACAGATGAAAACACCACAAAAATGTGACAAAACGACTAAAAACGGATGAAAACACCACAAAAAAATGACAAAACGACAAAAAAAAGATCAAAACACCACAAAAATATGATAAAACAACTAAAAACAGACGAAACACACCACAAAAACATGATGAAATGATTAAAAACACACGAAAACACCACAAATATGTGATGAAACGACTTAATAAGGACGCAAGACACCACTAAAACGTGACAAAATGATTAAAAACAGACAAACTCCACAAAACGTGGAAAAACGACTAAAAACAGATTTAAACACCACAAAAACGTGATGAAACGACTTAAAACAGATGAAAACACCACAAAAACGTGATGAAACAACTAAAAACAGACGCAAGACACTACAAAAACGACAAAAAATTGATGAAAGCACCACAGAAACGTAATGAAACGCCTCAAAACAGATGAAAACACTTAAAAACATGACAAAAAAAAAACTAAAAACAGACGAAAACATCACAAAAACGTGATGAAATGACTAAAAAACAGATGAAAACACCACAAAAACACGACAAAACAACTAAAAACAGACAAAAACACCACAAAAACGTGATGAAACGACTAAAAACACACGAAAACACCACAAATATGTGATGAAACGACTTAAAAATGACGCAAGACACCACTAAAACGTGACAAAATTATTAAAAACAGCCATCACCACAAAAACATGACAAAACGACTAAAAACAGAAGCAAAACTCCACAAAAACATTATGAAACGACTTAAAACAGATGAAAACACCACAAAAACGTGATGTAACGACTAAAAACAGATGAAAACACCACAAAAACATGACAAAACGACTAAAAACGGATGAAAACACCACAAAAACATGACAAAACAACTAAAAATGGATGAAAACACCACAAAAACATGACGAAATGACCAAAAACAGATCAAAACATCACAAAAACATGACAAAACGACAAAAAAAATCAAAACACCACAGAAATATGATAAAACAACTAAAAACAGACGAAAAAAACACAAAAACGTGATGAAACAACTATAAACAGACGCGAGACACCACAAAAACAACTAAAAACTGATTAAAATACCACTAAAACGTGATGAACCGACCTAAAACAAATGAAAACACCACAAAAACGTGATGAAACAACTAAAAACAGACGGAAAGCTCAACAAAAACATGACAAATCGACTAAAAACAGACGCAAAACTCCACAAAATCGTGATGAAACGACTAAAAACAGATGAAAACACCACAAAAACTTGATAAAACAACTACAAAAACAGACGAAACACACAACAAAAACATGAAAAAACAAATAAACACCGATGAAAAGACCTTGAAAAGGTGACAAAAACGACTAAAAACTGATGAAAACACCACAAAAACGTGGAAAAACAACTAAAAACAGATGAAAACACCACAAAAACGTGATGAAACGACTTAAAACAGATGAAAACACCACAAAAACGTGATGAAACAACTAAAAACAGACGCAAGACACCACAAAAACGACTAAAAACAGATGAAAACACTACAGAAACGTGATGAAACGCCTCAAAACAGATGAGAACACTAAAAAACATGACAAAAAAATAACTAAAAACAGACGAAAACATCACAAAAACGTGATGAAACAACTAAAAACAGATGCAAGACTCAACAAAAACGTGATGAAACGACTAAAAACAGATGAAAACACCACAAAAACGTGATTAAACAACTAAAAACAGACGAAACACACCACAAAAACGCTATGAAACGACCAAAAACAGACGCAAGACACCACAAAAATGTGACAAAACGACTAAAAACGGATGAAAACACCACAAAAAAATGACAAAACGACAAAAAAAAGATCAAAACACCACAAAAATATGATAAAACAACTAAAAACAGACGAAACACACCACAACAACATGATGAAATGATTAAAAACAGACGCAAGACACCACAAAAACAACTAAAAACTGATTAAAATACCACTAAAATGTAATGAACCGACTTAAAACAAATGAAAACACCACAAAAACGTGATGAAACAACTAAAAACAGACGGAAAGCTCAACAAAAACATGACAAAACGACTAAAAACAGACGCAAAACTCCACAAAATCGTGATGAAACGACTAAAAACAGATGAAAACACCACAAAAACTTGATAAAACAACTAAAAAACAGACGAAACACACCACAAAAACGTGATGAAACGACTAAAATCAGATGTAAAAACCAAAAAAACTGGCAAAACTACTAAAAACAGACCAAGACTCCACAAATACATGACAAAACGACTAAAAACAGACGCAACACTCCACAAAAACATTATGAAACGGCTAAAAACAAATGAAAACACCACAAAAACATGACAAAAATGACTAGAAACAGATGAAAACACCACAAAAACGTGATAAAACAACTATAAACAGACGAAACACACCACAATAACGTGATGAAACGGCTGAAAACAGACGCAAGACACCACAAAAACGACTAAAAACAAATGAAAACACCACAACAACATGATGAAACAACTTAAAACAGATGAAAACGCCACAAAAACGTGATGAAACAACTAAAAACAGACGCAAGACACTACAAAAATGACTAAAAACAGATGAAAACACCACGGAAACGTGATGAAATGCCTCAAAACAGATGAAAACACCAAAAAACATGATAAAAAAAAAAACTAAAAACAGACGAAGACATCACAAAAACGTGATGAAATTACTAAAAACAGACGAAAACACCACAAAAACGTGATGAACCGACTTAAAACAGATGAAAACACCACAAAAATGTGACAAATCGACTAAAAACAGACGAAAACACCAGAAGAACATGACATAACAACTAAAAACAGACGCAAAACTCCAGAAAAACATGATGAAACGACTAAAAACAGATGAAAACACCACAAAAACGTGACAAAAACGACTAAAAACGGATGAAAACACCACAAAAACGTGATAAAACAACTATAAACAGATGAAACACACCACAAAAGACGTGATGAAACAACTAAAAACAAACGCAAGACATCACAAAAAAAACTGAAAACAGATGAAGACACCACAAAAACATGATGAAACAACTAAAAACAGATGCAAAACTCAACAAAAACGTGATGAAACGACTAAAAACAGACGCAAGACACCACAAAAATGTGACAAAAAGACTAAAAACAGATGAAAACAGCGCAAATACGTAATGAAACACCTAAAAACAGATGAAAACACCACTAAAACATGACAAAACAACTAAAAACAGACGAAAACACCACAAAAACGTGATAAAACGACTAAAAACACTTGAAATCACCACAAATATGTGATGAAACGACTTAAAAATGACGCAAGACACCACAAAAACATGACAAAATGACTAAAAACAAACGAAAACACCACTAAAACGTGACAAAACGATTAAAAACAGGAAACACAACAAAAACATGACAAAACGACTAAAAACGGATGAAAACACCACAAAAACATGACGAAATGACCAAAAAAAGATCAAAACATCACAAAAATATGATAAAACAACTAAAAACAGACGAAAACACCACAAAAACGTGATGAAACGACTAAAAAATTAACTCAAAATTCCACAAAACATGATGAAACGACTAAAAACAGACGCAAGACACCACAAAAATGTGACAAAAAGACTAAAAACAGATGAAAACAGCGCAAATACGTAATGAAACACCTAAAAACAGATGAAAACACCACTAAAACATGACAAAACAACTAAAAACAGACGAAAACACCACAAAAACGTGATAAAACGACTAAAAACACTTGAAATCACCACAAATATGTGATGAAACGACTTAAAAATGACGCAAGACACCACAAAAACATGACAAAATGACTAAAAACAAACGAAAACACCACTAAAACGTGACAAAACGATTAAAAACAGATGAAAACACCACAAAAACTTGATAAAACAACTAAAAAACAGACGAAACACACCACAAAAACGTGATGAAACGACTAAAATCAGATGTAAAAACCAAAAAAACTGGCAAAACTACTAAAAACAGACCAAGACTCCACAAATACATGACAAAACGACTAAAAACAGACGCAACACTCCACAAAAACATTATGAAACGGCTAAAAACAAATGAAAACACCACAAAAACATGACAAAAATGACTAGAAACAGATGAAAACACCACAAAAACGTGATAAAACAACTATAAACAGACGAAACACACCACAATAACGTGATGAAACGGCTGAAAACAGATGCAAGACACCACAAAAACGACTAAAAACAAATGAAAACACCACAACAACATGATGAAACAACTTAAAACAGATGAAAACGCCACAAAAACGTGATGAAACAACTAAAAACAGACGCAAGACACTACAAAAATGACTAAAAACAGATGAAAACACCACGGAAACGTGATGAAATGCCTCAAAACAGATGAAAACACCAAAAAACATGATAAAAAAAAAAACTAAAAACAGACGAAAACATCACAAAAACGTGATGAAATTACTAAAAACAGACGAAAACACCACAAAAACGTGATGAACCGACTTAAAACAGATGAAAACACCACAAAAATGTGACAAATCGACTAAAAACAGACGAAAACACCAGAAGAACATGACATAACAACTAAAAACAGACGCAAAACTCCAGAAAAACATGATGAAACGACTAAAAACAGATGAAAACACCACAAAAACGTGACAAAAACGATTAAAAACGGATGAAAACACCACAAAAACGTGATAAAACAACTATAAACAGATGAAACACACCACAAAAGACGTGATGAAACAACTAAAAACAAACGCAAGACATCACAAAAAAAACTGAAAACAGATGAAGACACCACAAAAACATGATGAAACAACTAAAAACAGATGCAAAACTCAACAAAAACGTGATGAAACGACTAAAAACAGACGCAAGACACCACAAAAATGTGACAAAAAGACTAAAAACAGATGAAAACAGCGCAAATACGTAATGAAACACCTAAAAACAGATGAAAACACCACTAAAACATGACAAAACAACTAAAAACAGACGAAAACACCACAAAAACGTGATAAAACGACTAAAAACACTTGAAATCACCACAAATATGTGATGAAACGACTTAAAAATGACGCAAGACACCACAAAAACATGACAAAATGACTAAAAACAAACGAAAACACCACTAAAACGTGACAAAACGATTAAAAACAGGAAACACAACAAAAACATGACAAAACGACTAAAAACGGATGAAAACACCACAAAAACATGACGAAATGACCAAAAAAAGATCAAAACATCACAAAAATATGATAAAACAACTAAAAACAGACGAAAACACCACAAAAACGTGATGAAACGACTAAAAAATTAACTCAAAATTCCACAAAACATGATGAAACGACTAAAAACAGACGCAAGACACCACAAAAATGTGACAAAAAGACTAAAAACAGATGAAAACAGCGCAAATACGTAATGAAACACCTAAAAACAGATGAAAACACCACTAAAACATGACAAAACAACTAAAAACAGACGAAAACACCACAAAAACGTGATAAAACGACTAAAAACACTTGAAATCACCACAAATATGTGATGAAACGACTTAAAAATGACGCAAGACACCACAAAAACATGACAAAATGACTAAAAACAAACGAAAACACCACTAAAACGTGACAAAACGATTAAAAACAGGAAACACAACAAAAACATGACAAAACGACTAAAAACGGATGAAAACACCACAAAAACATGACGAAATGACCAAAAAAAGATCAAAACATCACAAAAATATGATAAAACAACTAAAAACAGACGAAAACACCACAAAAACGTGATGAAACGACTAAAAAATTAACTCAAAATTCCACAAAACATGATGAAACGACTGAAAACAGACGCAAAACACCACAAAAACATGACAAAAATGACTAAAAACAGATGAAAACACCACAGAAACGTGATGAAACGACTAAAAACAGATGAAAACACCACAAAACTTGATAAGACAACTAAAAACAGACGAAACACACCACAAAAACGTGATGAAAAGACTAAAAACAGATAAAAACACCATAAAAACGTGACAAAAATGATTAAAAACGGATGAAAACACCACAAAAACTTGATAAAACAACTATTAACAGACGAAAAACACCACAAAAGGGTAATGAAACGACTAAAAACAGACGCAAGACACCACAAAAACGACTAAAAAAAGATGAAAACACAGAAAAAACGTGATGAACCGACTTAAAACAGATGAAAACACCACAAAATCGTAATGAAACAACTAAAAACAGACACAAAGCTCCATAAAACATGACAAAACAGCTAAAAACAGACACAAAACTCCACAAAAAAGTGATGAAACTACTAAAAACAGATGAAAACACTAAAAAAACCTGACAAAAAGACTAAAAACAGACCAAGACTCTACAAAAACATGACAAAACGACTAAAAACAGACGCAAAACTCCACAAAAACATTATAAACGACTAAAAACAGATGAAAACACAACAAAATCGTGATGAAACGACTAAAAACAGATGAAAACACCACAAAAACTTGATAAAACAACTAAAAAACAGACGAAACACACCACAAAAACGTGATGAAACGACTAAAATCAGATGAAAACACCACAAAAACGTGATGAAACAACTAAAAACAGACGCAAGACACCACAAAAATGTGACAAAAAGACTAAAAATAGATGAAAACACCACAGAAACGTAATGAATCGCCTCAAAACAGATGAAAACACTAAAAAACATGACAAAAAAACAACTAAAAACAGACAAAAACATCACAAAAACGTATTGAAATTACTAAAAACAGACGAAAACACCACAAAAACGTGATGAACCAACTTAAAACAGATGAAAACACCACAAAAATGTGACCAAACGACTAAAAACAGACGAAAACACCACAAGAACATGAGAAAACAACTAAAAACAGACGCAAAACTCCAGAAAAACATGATGAAATGACTAAAAACAGATGAAAACACCACAAAAACGTGACAAAAACGACTAAAAAACGGATGAAAACACCACAAAAACGTGATAAAACAACTAGAAAGAGACGAAACACACCACAATAACGTGATGAAACGACCAAAAACAGACGCACAACACCACAAAAATGTGACAAAAAGACTAAAAACTAATGAAAACAGCGCAAAAACGTGATGAAACGCCTAAAAACAGATGAAAACACCACAAAAACATGACAAAACAACTAAAAACAGACTAAAACACCACAAAAATGTGATGAAACGACAAAAAACACACGAAAACACCCCAAATATGTGATGAAACGACTTAAAAATGACGCAAGACACCACTAAAACGTGACAAAACAACTAGAAAGAGACGAAACACTGCACAATAACGTGATGAAACGACCAAAAACAGACGCACAACACCACAAAAATGTGACAAAAAGACTAAAAACTAATGAAAACAGCGCAAAAACGTGATGAAACGCCTAAAAACAGATGAAAACACCACAAAAACATGACAAAACAACTAAAAACAGATGAAAACACCACAAAAACATGACAAAATGACTAAAAACAGACGCAAGACACCACAAAAACGACTAAAAACGGATGAAAACACCACAGAAAAGTGATGAATCGCCTCAAAACAGATGAAAACACTAAAAAACATGACAAAAAAACAACTAAATCAGACGAAAACATCACAAAAACGTGATGAAATTACTAAAAACAGACGAAAACACCACAGAAACGTGATGAAATTACTAAAAACAGACGAAAACACCACAAAAACGTGATGAACCGACTTAAAACAGATGAAAACACCACAAAAATGTGACAAATCGACTAAAAACAGACGAAAACACCAGAAGAACATGACATAACAACTAAAAACAGACGCAAAACTCCAGAAAAACATGATGAAACGACTAAAAACAGATGAAAACACCACAAAAACGTGACAAAAACGACTAAAAACGGATGAAAACACCACAAAAACGTGATAAAACAACTATAAACAGATGAAACACACCACAAAAGACGTGATGAAACAACTAAAAACAAACGCAAGACATCACAAAAAAAACTGAAAACAGATGAAGACACCACAAAAACATGATGAAACAACTAAAAACAGATGCAAAACTCAACAAAAACGTGATGAAACGACTAAAAACAGACGCAAGACACCACAAAAATGTGACAAAAAGACTAAAAACAGATGAAAACAGCGCAAATACGTAATGAAACACCTAAAAACAGATGAAAACACCACTAAAACATGACAAAACAACTAAAAACAGACGAAAACACCACAAAAACGTGATAAAACGACTAAAAACACTTGAAATCACCACAAATATGTGATGAAACGACTTAAAAATGACGCAAGACACCACAAAAACATGACAAAATGACTAAAAACAAACGAAAACACCACTAAAACGTGACAAAACGATTAAAAACAGGAAACACAACAAAAACATGACAAAACGACTAAAAACGGATGAAAACACCACAAAAACATGACGAAATGACCAAAAAAAGATCAAAACATCACAAAAATATGATAAAACAACTAAAAACAGACGAAAACACCACAAAAACGTGATGAAACGACTAAAAAATTAACTCAAAATTCCACAAAACATGATGAAACGACTAAAAACAGACGCAAGACACCACAAAAATGTGACAAAAAGACTAAAAACAGATGAAAACAGCGCAAATACGTAATGAAACACCTAAAAACAGATGAAAACACCACTAAAACATGACAAAACAACTAAAAACAGACGAAAACACCACAAAAACGTGATAAAACGACTAAAAACACTTGAAATCACCACAAATATGTGATGAAACGACTTAAAAATGACGCAAGACACCACAAAAACATGACAAAATGACTAAAAACAAACGAAAACACCACTAAAACGTGACAAAACGATTAAAAACAGGAAACACAACAAAAACATGACAAAACGACTAAAAACGGATGAAAACACCACAAAAACATGACGAAATGACCAAAAAAAGATCAAAACATCACAAAAATATGATAAAACAACTAAAAACAGACGAAAACACCACAAAAACGTGATGAAACGACTAAAAAATTAACTCAAAATTCCACAAAACATGATGAAACGACTGAAAACAGACGCAAAACACCACAAAAACATGACAAAAATGACTAAAAACAGATGAAAACACCACAGAAACGTGATGAAACGACTAAAAACAGATGAAAACACCACAAAACTTGATAAGACAACTAAAAACAGACGAAACACACCACAAAAACGTGATGAAAAGACTAAAAACAGATAAAAACACCATAAAAACGTGACAAAAATGATTAAAAACGGATGAAAACACCACAAAAACTTGATAAAACAACTATTAACAGACGAAAAACACCACAAAAGGGTAATGAAACGACTAAAAACAGACGCAAGACACCACAAAAACGACTAAAAAAAGATGAAAACACAGAAAAAACGTGATGAACCGACTTAAAACAGATGAAAACACCACAAAATCGTAATGAAACAACTAAAAACAGACACAAAGCTCCATAAAACATGACAAAACAGCTAAAAACAGACACAAAACTCCACAAAAAAGTGATGAAACTACTAAAAACAGATGAAAACACTAAAAAAACCTGACAAAAAGACTAAAAACAGACCAAGACTCTACAAAAACATGACAAAACGACTAAAAACAGACGCAAAACTCCACAAAAACATTATAAACGACTAAAAACAGATGAAAACACAACAAAATCGTGATGAAACGACTAAAAACAGATGAAAACACCACAAAAACTTGATAAAACAACTAAAAAACAGACGAAACACACCACAAAAACGTGATGAAACGACTAAAATCAGATGAAAACACCACAAAAACGTGATGAAACAACTAAAAACAGACGCAAGACACCACAAAAATGTGACAAAAAGACTAAAAATAGATGAAAACACCACAGAAACGTAATGAATCGCCTCAAAACAGATGAAAACACTAAAAAACATGACAAAAAAACAACTAAAAACAGACAAAAACATCACAAAAACGTATTGAAATTACTAAAAACAGACGAAAACACCACAAAAACGTGATGAACCAACTTAAAACAGATGAAAACACCACAAAAATGTGACCAAACGACTAAAAACAGACGAAAACACCACAAGAACATGAGAAAACAACTAAAAACAGACGCAAAACTCCAGAAAAACATGATGAAATGACTAAAAACAGATGAAAACACCACAAAAACGTGACAAAAACGACTAAAAAACGGATGAAAACACCACAAAAACGTGATAAAACAACTAGAAAGAGACGAAACACACCACAATAACGTGATGAAACGACCAAAAACAGACGCACAACACCACAAAAATGTGACAAAAAGACTAAAAACTAATGAAAACAGCGCAAAAACGTGATGAAACGCCTAAAAACAGATGAAAACACCACAAAAACATGACAAAACAACTAAAAACAGACTAAAACACCACAAAAATGTGATGAAACGACAAAAAACACACGAAAACACCCCAAATATGTGATGAAACGACTTAAAAATGACGCAAGACACCACTAAAACGTGACAAAACAACTAGAAAGAGACGAAACACTGCACAATAACGTGATGAAACGACCAAAAACAGACGCACAACACCACAAAAATGTGACAAAAAGACTAAAAACTAATGAAAACAGCGCAAAAACGTGATGAAACGCCTAAAAACAGATGAAAACACCACAAAAACATGACAAAACAACTAAAAACAGATGAAAACACCACAAAAACATGACAAAATGACTAAAAACAGACGCAAGACACCACAAAAACGACTAAAAACGGATGAAAACACCACAGAAAAGTGATGAATCGCCTCAAAACAGATGAAAACACTAAAAAACATGACAAAAAAACAACTAAATCAGACGAAAACATCACAAAAACGTGATGAAATTACTAAAAACAGACGAAAACACCACAGAAACGTGATGAACCGACTTAAAACAGATGAAAACACCACAAAAATGTGACCAAACGACTAAAAACAGACGAAAACACCACAAGAACATGAGAAAACAACTAAAAACAGACGCAAAACTCCAGAAAAACATGATGAAATGACTAAAAACAGATGATAACACAACAAAAACGTGACAAAAACGACTAAAAACGGATTGAGTTTTGCGTCTGTTTTTAGTTGTTTTGTCATGTTGTTGTTGTCTTTTCGTCTGTTTTAAGTCGGTTTAACACGTTTTTGTGGTGTTTTCGTCTGTTTTTAGTTGTTTTTGTCATGTTTTTTAGTGTTTTCATCTGTTTTGAGGCGTTTCATCACGTTTCTGTGGTGTTTTCATCTGCTTTTAGTTGTTTTTGTAGTGTCTTGCGTCTGTTTTTAGTCATTTCATCACGTTTTTGTGGTGTGTTTCCTCTGTTTTTAGTTGTTTTATCATATTTTTGTGCTGTTTTCATCTGTTTTTAGTCGTTTTTTAACGTTTTAGTGGTGTTTTCATCTGTTTTTAGTCGTTTTTTTCACCTTTTCGAGGTGTTTTCATCCGTTTTTATTAGTTTTTTCATGTTTTTGTGGTGTTTTCGTCTGTTTTTAGTCGTTTCATCACGTTTTTGTGGTGTTTTCATCTGTTTTTAGTCGTTTCATAATGTTTTTGTGGAGTTTTGCGTCTGTTTTTAGTCGTTTTGTCACGTTTTTGTTGAGCTTTCCGTCTGTTTTTAGTTGTTACATCACGTTTTTGTGGTGTTTTCATTTGTTTTAAGTCGGTTCATCACATTTTAGTAGTATTTTAATCAGTTTTTAGTTGTTTTTGTGGTGTCTTGCGTCTGTTTTTAGTCGTTTCATCACGATTTTGTGGTGTGTTTCCTCTGTTTTTAGTTGTTTTATCATATTTTTGTGGTGTTTTCATCTGTTTTTAGTCGCTTTTTAACGTTTTTGTGGTGTTTTCATCTGTTTTTAGTCGTTTTTTTCATCCGTTTTTATTAGTTTTTTCATGTTTTTGTGGTGTTTTTGTCTGATTTTAGTCGTTTCATCACGTTTTTGTGGTGTTTTCATCTGTTTTTAGTCGTTTCATAATGTTTTTGTGGAGTGTTGCGTCTGTTTTTAGTCGTTTTGTCATGTATTTGTGGAGTCTTGGTCTGTTTTTAGTTTTTTTTCCAGTTTTTTTGTTGTTTACATCTGATTTTAGTCGTTTCATCACGTTTTTGTGGTGTGTTTTGTCTGTGTTTTAGTTGTTTTATCAAGTTTTTGTGGAGTTTTGCGTCCATTATTAGTCGTTTTGTCATTATTTTTTGGAGTCTTGGTCTGTTTTTAGTCGTTTTGTCAGGTTTTTTTGGTGTTTACATCTGATTTTAGTTGTTTCATCACGTTTTTGTGGTGTTTTCATTTGTTTTAAGTCGGTTCATCACGTTTTAGTGGTATTTTAATCAGTTTTTAGTTGTTTTTGTGGTGTCTTGCGTCCGTCTTTAGTCGTTTCATCACGTTTTTGTGGTGTTTTTGTCTGTTTTTAGTTGTTTTATCATATTTTTGTGATATTTTGATCTTTTTTTGGTCATTTCGTCATGTTTTTGTGGTGTTTTCATCCGTTTTTTGTCGTTCCATAATGTTTTTGTGGAGTTTTGCGTCTGTTTTTTGTCGTTTTGTCATGTTTTTTGGTGTTGTCTGTTTTTAATCATTTTGTCACGTTTTAGTGGTGTCTTGCGTCATTTTTAAGTCGTTTCATTACATATTTGTGGTGTTTTCGTGTGTTTTTTGTCGTTTCATCACGTTTTTGTGGTGTTTTCGTCTGTTTTTAGTTGTTTTGTCATGTTTTTGTTGTGTTTTCATCTGTTGTTAGGCGTTTCATCACGTTTTTGCGCTGTTTGCATCTGTTTTTAGTCTTTTTGTCACATTTTTTTGGTGTGTTTCGTCTGTTTTTAGTTGTTTTATTACGTTTTTGTGGTGTTTTCATCTGTTTTTAGTCATTTCATCATGTTTTTTTCTGGAGTTTTGCGTCTGTTTTTAGTTGTTTTGTCATGTTCTTGTGGTGTTTTCGTCTGTTTTTAGTCGTTTTGTCACATTTTTGTGGTCTTTTCATCTGTTTTATTTCGGTTCATCACGTTTTTGTGGTGTTTTCGTCTGTTTTTAGTAATTTCATCACGTTTTTGTGGTGTTTTCATCTGTTTTTAGTCGTTTTTGTGGTGTCTTGCGTTTGTTTTTAGTCGTTTCATCACGTTTTTGTGGTGTGTTTCGTCTGTTTATAGTTGTTTTATCACGTTTTTGTGGTTTTTTCATCCGTTTTTAGCCGTTTTTGTCACGTTAATTGTGGTGTTTTCATCCGTTTTTAGTCGTTTCATCATGTTTTCTTGAGTTTTGCGTCTGTTTTTAGTTGTTTTGTCATGTTCTTGTGGTGTTTTGTCTGTTTTTAGTCGTTTTGTCACGTTTTTGTGGTGTTTTCATCTGTTTTAAGTCGGTTCATTACGTTTTTGTCTGTTTTTAGTCATTTCATCACGTTTTTGTGACGTTTTTGCGATGTTTTCGTTGTTTTTTTGTCATGTTTTTTAGTGTTTTCATCTGTTTTTAGTCGTTTTTATCACGTTTCTGTGGTGTTTTCATCTGCTTTTAGTTGTTTTTGTAGTGTCTTGCGTCTGTTTTTAGTCATTTCATCACGTTTTTGTGGTGTGTTTCCTCTGTTTTTAGTTGTTTTATCATATTTTTGTGGTGTTTTCATCTGTTTTTAGTCGTTTTTTAACGTTTTTGTGGTGTTTTCATCTGTTTTTAGTCGTTTTTTTCACCTTTTCGAGGTGTTTTCATCCGTTTTTATTAGTTTTTTCATGTTTTTGTGGTGTTTTCGTCTGTTTTTAGTCGTTTCATCACGTTTTTGTGGTGTTTTCATCTGTTTTTAGTCGTTTCATAATGTCTTTGTGGAGTTTTGCGTCTGTTTTTAGTCGTTTTGTCACGTTTTTGTTGAGCTTTCCGCCTGTTTTTAGTTGTTACATCACGTTTTTGTGATGTTTTCATTTGTTTTAAGTCGGTTCATCACATTTTAGTAGTATTTTAATCAGTTTTTAGTTGTTTTGTGGTGTCTTGCGTCTGTTTTTAGTCGTTTCATCACGTTTTTGTGGTGTTTTCGTCTGTTTTTAGTTGTTTAATCATATTTTTGTGGTGTTTTGATCTTTTTTTTGTCGTTTTGTCATGTTTTTGTGGTGTTTTCATCCGTTTTTAGTCGTTTTGTCACATTTTGGTGGTGTGTTGCGTCTGTTTTTGGTCATTTCATCATGTTTTTCTTGAGTTTTGCGTCTGTTTTTAGTTGTTTTGTCATGTTCTTGTGGTGTTTTCGTCTGTTTTAAGTCGGTTTAACACGTTTTTGTGGCGTTTTCGTCTGTTTTTAGTAATTTCATCATGTTTTTTTGGTGTTTTCATCTGCTTTTAGTCGTTTTTGTGGTGTCTTGCGTCTGTTTTTAGTCGTTTCATCATGTTTTTGTGGTGTGTTTTGTCTGTTTTTAGTTGTTTTATCATATTTTTGTGGTGTTTTCATCTGTTTTTAGTCGTTTTTGTCACCTTTTCGATTGTTTTCATCCGTTTTTAGTCGTTCCGTCACGTTCTTGTGGTGTTTTCGTCTGTTTTTAGTCGTTTTGTCACATTTTTGTGGTCTTTTCATCTGTTTTATTTCGGTTCATCACGTTTTTGTGGTGTTTTCGTCTGTTTTTAGTAATTTCATCACGTTTTTGTGGTGTTTTCATCTGTTTTTAGTCGTTTTTGTGGTGTCTTGCGTTTGTTTTTAGTCGTTTCATCACGTTTTTGTGGTGTGTTTCGTCTGTTTATAGTTGTTTTATCACGTTTTTGTGGTTTTTTCATCCGTTTTTAGCCGTTTTTGTCACGTTAATTGTGGTGTTTTCATCCGTTTTTAGTCGTTTCATCATGTTTTCTTGAGTTTTGCGTCTGTTTTTAGTTGTTTTGTCATGTTCTTGTGGTGTTTTGTCTGTTTTTAGTCGTTTTGTCACGTTTTTGTGGTGTTTTCATCTGTTTTAAGTCGGTTCATTACGTTTTTGTCTGTTTTTAGTCATTTCATCACGTTTTTGTGACGTTTTTGCGATGTTTTCGTTGTTTTTTTGTCATGTTTTTTAGTGTTTTCATCTGTTTTGAGGCGTTTCATCACGTTTCTGTGGTGTTTTCATCTGCTTTTAGTTGTTTTTGTAGTGTCTTGCGTCTGTTTTTAGTCATTTCATCACGTTTTTGTGGTGTGTTTCCTCTGTTTTTAGTTGTTTTATCATATTTTTGTGGTGTTTTCATCTGTTTTTAGTCGTTTTTTAACGTTTTTGTGGTGTTTTCATCTGTTTTTAGTCGTTTTTTTCACCTTTTCGAGGTGTTTTCATCCGTTTTTATTAGTTTTTTCATGTTTTTGTGGTGTTTTCGTCTGTTTTTAGTCGTTTCATCACGTTTTTGTGGTGTTTTCATCTGTTTTTAGTCGTTTCATAATGTCTTTGTGGAGTTTTGCGTCTGTTTTTAGTCGTTTTGTCACGTTTTTGTTGAGCTTTCCGCCTGTTTTTAGTTGTTACATCACGTTTTTGTGATGTTTTCATTTGTTTTAAGTCGGTTCATCACATTTTAGTAGTATTTTAATCAGTTTTTAGTTGTTTTGTGGTGTCTTGCGTCTGTTTTTAGTCGTTTCATCACGTTTTTGTGGTGTTTTCGTCTGTTTTTAGTTGTTTAATCATATTTTTGTGGTGTTTTGATCTTTTTTTTGTCGTTTTGTCATGTTTTTGTGGTGTTTTCATCCGTTTTTAGTCGTTTTGTCACATTTTGGTGGTGTGTTGCGTCTGTTTTTGGTCATTTCATCATGTTTTTCTTGAGTTTTGCGTCTGTTTTTAGTTGTTTTGTCATGTTCTTGTGGTGTTTTCGTCTGTTTTAAGTCGGTTTAACACGTTTTTGTGGCGTTTTCGTCTGTTTTTAGTAATTTCATCACGTTTTTTTGGTGTTTTCATCTGCTTTTAGTCGTTTTTGTGGTGTCTTGCGTCTGTTTTTAGTCGTTTCATCATGTTTTTGTGGTGTGTTTTGTCTGTTTTTAGTTGTTTTATCATATTTTTGTGGTGTTTTCATCTGTTTTTAGTCGTTTTTGTCACCTTTTCGATTGTTTTCATCCGTTTTTAGTCGTTCCGTCACGTTTTTTGTGGTGTTTTCGTCTGTTTTTAGTCGTTTCATCACGTTTTTGTGGTGTTTTCATCTGTTTTAAGTCGTTTCATAATGTTTTTGTGGAGTCTTGCGTCTGTTTTTAGTCGTTTTGTCATGTTTTTGTGGTGTTGTCTGTTTTTAATCATTTTGTCACGTTTTAGTGGTGTCTTGCACCATTTATAAGTCGTTTCATCACATATTTGTGGTGTATTTGTGTGTTTTTAGTCGTTTCATCACGTTTTTGTGGTGTTTTCGTCTGTTTTTAGTTGTTTTGTCATGTTTTTGTGGTGTTTTCATCTGTTTCTAGTCGTTTCATCACGTTTTTGCGCTGTTTTCATCTGTTTTTGGTCGTTTCATCACGTTTTTGTGTTGTGTTTCGTATGTTTTTTTAGTTGTTTTATCACGTTTTTGTGGTGTTTTCATTTGTTTTGAGTCGTTTCATCACTTTTTTGTGGTGTTTTCATCTGTTTTAAGTCGTTTCATAATGTTTTTGTGGAGTTTTGCGTCTGTTTTTAGTCGTTTTGTCATATTTTTTTTGAGTCTTGGTCTGTTTTTAGTCGTTTTGTCAGGTTTTTTTGGTGTTTACATCTGATTTTAGTTGTTTCATCACGTTTTAGTGGTATTTTAATCAGTTTTTACTTGTTTTTGTGGTGTCTTGCGTCTGTCTTTAGTCGTTTCATCACGTTTTTGTGGTGTTTTTGTCTGTTTTTAGTTGTTTTATCATATTTTTGTGATATTTTCATCTGTTTTAAGTCGTTTCATAATGTTTTTGTGGAGTCTTGCGTCTGTTTTTTGTCGTTTTGTCATGTTTTTTTGGTGTTGTCTGTTTTTAATCATTTTGTCACGTTTTAGTGGTGTCTTGCGTAATTTTTAAGTCGTTTGATCACGTTTTTGTGGTGTTTTCGTCTGTTTTTAGTTGTTTTGCCATGTTTTTGTTGTGTTTTCATCTATTGTTAGGCGTTTCATCACGTTTTTGCGCTGTTTGCATCTGTTCTTAGTCTTTTTGTCACATTTTTGTGGTATCGTGCGTCTGTTTTTGGTCGTTTCATCACGTTTTTGTGGTGTCTTGCTTCTGTTTTTAGTCGTTTTATCACGTTTTTGTGGTGTTTTCATCTGTTTTTAGTCGTTTCATCACGTTTTTGTTGAGTTTTGCATCTATTTTTAGTTGTTTCATCACGTTTTTGTGGTGTTTTCATCTGTTTTTAGTCGTTTTTGTGGTGTCTTGCGTTAGTTTTTAGTCGTTTCATCACGTTTTTGTGGTGTGTTTCGTCTGTTTATAGTTGTTTTATCACGTTTTTGTGGAGTTTTCATCCGTTTTTAGTCGTTTTTGTCTAGTTTTTGTGGTGTTTTCATCTGTTTTTAGTCATTTCATAATGTTTTTGGGCTGTTTTCATGTAATTTTAGTCTTTTTGTCACATTTTTGTGGTGTCTTGCGTCTGTTTTTGCTCGTTTCATCACGTTTTTGTGGTGTTTTCATCTGTTTTTAGTCGTTTCATAATGTTTTTGTTGTGTTTTCATCTATTGTTAGGCGTTTCATCACGTTTTTGCGCTGTTTGCATCTGTTCTTAGTCTTTTTGTCACATTTTTGTGGTATCGTGCGTCTGTTTTTGGTCGTTTCATCACGTTTTTGTGGTGTCTTGCTTCTGTTTTTAGTCATTTTATCACGTTTTTGTGGTGTTTTCATCTGTTTTTAGTCGTTTCATCACGTTTTTGTTGAGTTTTGCATCTATTTTTAGTTGTTTCATCACGTTTTTGTGGTGTTTTCATCTGTTTTTAGTCGTTTTTGTGGTGTCTTGCGTTAGTTTTTAGTCGTTTCATCACGTTTTTGTGGTGTGTTTCGTCTGTTTATAGTTGTTTTATCACGTTTTTGTGGAGTTTTCATCCGTTTTTAGTCGTTTTTGTCTAGTTTTTGTGGTGTTTTCATCTGTTTTTAGTCATTTCATAATGTTTTTGGGCTGTTTTCATGTAATTTTAGTCTTTTTGTCACATTTTTGTGGTATCGTGCGTCTGTTTTTGGTCGTTTCATCACGTTTTTGTGGTGTCTTGCTTCTGTTTTTAGTCGTTTTATCACGTTTTTGTGGTGTTTTCATCTGTTTTTAGTCGTTTCATCACGTTTTTGTTGAGTTTTGCATCTATTTTTAGTCTTTTCATCACGTTTTTGTGGTGTTTTCATCTGTTTTTAGTCGTTTTTGTGGTGTCTTGCGTTAGTTTTTAGTCGTTTCATCACGTTTTTGTGGTGTGTTTCGTCTGTTTATAGTTGTTTTATCACGTTTTTGTGGAGTTTTCATCCGTTTTTAGTCGTTTTTGTCTAGTTTTTGTGGTGTTTTCATCTGTTTTTAGTCATTTCATAATGTTTTTGGGCTGTTTTCATGTAATTTTAGTCTTTTTGTCACATTTTTGTGGAGTCTTGCGTCTGTTTTTGCTCGTTTCATCACGTTTTTGTGGTGTTTTCATCTGTTTTTAGTCGTTTCATAATGTTTTTGTGGAGTGTTGCGTCAGTCTTTTTGTCATGTATTTGTGGAGTCTTGGTCTGTTTTTAGTAGTTTTGCCAGTTTTTTTGTTGTTTACATCTGATTTTAGTCGTTTCATCCGATTTTTTGTGGTGTGTTTCGTCTGTGTTTTAGTTGTTTTATCAAGTTTTTGTGGTGTTTTCATCTGTTTTTAGTCGTTTCATCACGATTTTGTGGAGTTTTGCGTCTGTTTTTAGTCGTTTTGTCATGTTTTTCTTGAGCTTTCCGTCTGTTTTTAGTTGTTACATCACGTTTTTGTGGTGTTTTCATTTGTTTTAAGTCGGTTCATCACATTTTAGTAGTATTTTAATCAGTTTTTAGTTGTTTTTGTGGTGTCTTGCGTCTGTTTTTAGTCGTTTCATCACGTTTTGTGGTGTTTTCGTCTGTTTTTAGTTGTTTAATCATATTTTTGTGGTGTTTTGATCTTTTTTTTGTCGTTTTGTCATGTTTTTGTGGTGTCTTGCGTCTGTTTTTGGTTGTTTCATCACGTTTTTGTGGTGTTTTTATCCGTTTTTAGTCGTTTTTGTCACGTTTTTGTGGTGTTTTCATCTGTTTTTAGTCATTTCATCATGTTTTTCTGGAGTTTTGCGTCTGTTTTTAGTTGTTTTGTCATGTTCTTGTGGTGTTTTTGTCTGTTTTAAGTCGGTTTAACACGTTTTTGTGGCGTTTTCGTCTGTTTTTAGTAATTTCATCACGTTTTTGTGATGTTTTCGTCTGTTTTTAGTTCTTTTTTTCTCATGTTTTTTAGTGTTTTCATCTGTTTTGAGGCGTTTCATCACGTTTCTGTGGTGTTTTCATCTGTTTTTAGTCGTTTTTGTGGTGTCTTGCGTCTGTTTTTAGTTGTTTCATTACGTTTTTGTGGTGTTTTCATCTGTTTTAAGTTGTTTCATGACGTTTTTTTGGTGTTTTCATCTGCTTTTAGTCGTTTTTGTGGTGTTTTGCGTCTGTTTTAAGTCGTATCATAATGTTTTTGTGGAGTCTTGCGTCTGTTTTTAGTCGTTTTGTCATGTTTTTGTGGTGTTGTCTGTTTTTAATCATTTTGTCACGTTTTAGTGGTGTCTTGCACCATTTATAAGTCGTTTCATCACATATTTGTGGTGTATTCGTGTGTTTTTAGTCGTTTCATCACGTTTTTGTGGTGTTTTCGTCTGTTTTTAGTTGTTTTGTCATGTTTTTGTGGTGTTTTCATCTGTTTTTAGTCGTTTCATCACGTTTTTGCGCTGTTTTCATCTGTTTTTAGTCTTTTTGTCACATTTTTGTGGTGTCTTGCGTCTGTTTTTGGTCGTTTCATCACGTTTTTGTGTTGTGTTTCGTATGTTTTTTTAGTTGTTTTATCACGTTTTTGTGGTGTTTTCATTTGTTTTAAGTCGTTTCATCACTTTTTTGTGGTGTTTTCATCTGTTTTAAGTCGTTTCATAATGTTTTTGTGGAGTTTTGCGTCTGTTTTTAGTCGTTTTGTCATATTTTTTTTGAGTCTTGGTCTGTTTTTAGTCGTTTTGTCAGGTTTTTCTTGAGCTTTCCGTCTGTTTTTAGTTGTTACATCACGTTTTTGTGGTGTTTTCATTTGTTTTAAGTCGGTTCATCACATTTTAGTAGTATTTTAATCAGTTTTTAGTTGTTTTTGTGGTGTCTTGCGTCTGTTTTTGGTTGTTTCATCACGTTTTTGTGGAGTTTTCATCCGTTTTTAGTCGTTTTTGTCTAGTTTTTGTGGTGTTTTCATCTGTTTTTTAGTCATTTCATAATGTTTTTGGGCTGTTTTCATGTGATTTTAGTCTTTTTGTCACATTTTTGTGGTGTCTTGCGTCTGGTTTTGCTCGTTTCATCACGTTTTTGTGGTGTTTTTCGTCTGTTTTTAGTTGTTTTATCACGTTTTTGTGGTGTTTTCATCTGTTTTTAGTCGTTTCATCACGTTTTTGTTGAGTCTTGCATCTGTTTTTAGTTGTTTCATCACGTTTTTGTGGTGTTTTCATCTGTTTTTAGTCGTTTTTGTGGTGTCTTGCGTTTGTTTTTAGTCGTTTCATCACGTTTTTGTGGTGTGTTTCGTCTGTTTATAGTTGTTTTATCACGTTTTTGTGGTGTTTTTATCCGTTTTTAGTCGTTTTTGTCACGTTTTTGTGGTGTTTTCATCTGTTTTTAGTCATTTCATCATTTTTTTCTTGAGTTTTGCGTCTGTTTTTAGTTGTTTTGTCATGTTCTTGTGTTGTTTTCGTCTGTTTTAAGTCGGTTTAACACGTTTTTGTGATGTTTTCGTCTGTTTTTAGTTCTTTTTTTCTCATGTTTTTTAGTGTTTTCATCTGTTTTGAGGCGTTTCATCACGTTTCTGTGGTGTTTTCATCTGTTTTTAGTCGTTTTTGTGGTGTCTTGCGTCTGTTTTTAGTTGTTTCATTACGTTTTTGTGGTGTTTTCATCTGTTTTAAGTTGTTTTGTCACGTTTTTTTGGTGTTTTCATCTGCTTTTAGTCGTTTTTGTGGTGTGTTTCGTCTGTTTTTAGTCTTTTCATCATGTTTTTGTGGTGTGTTTCGTCTGTTTTAGTTGTTTTATCATATTTTTGTGGTGTTTTCATCTGTTTTTAGTCGTTTTTTCACGTTTTTGTGGTGTATTCATCTGTTTTTAGTCGTTTTTGTCACCTTTTCGATTGTTTTCATCCGTTTTTAGTCGTTTTGTCACGTTTTTGTGGTGTTTTCGTCTGTTTTTAGTCGTTTCATCACGTTTTTGTGGTGTTTTCATCTGTTTTAAGTCGTTTCATAATGTTTTTGTGGAGTCTTGCGTCTGTTTTTAGTCGTTTTGTCATTTTTTGTGGTGTTGTCTGTTTTTAATCATTTTGTCACGTTTTAGTGGTGTCTTGCACCATTTATAAGTCGTTTCATCACATATTTGTGGTGTATTCGTGTGTTTTAGTCGTTTCATCACGTTTTTGTGTTGTTTTCGTCTGTTTTTAGTTGTTTTGTCATGTTTTTGTGGTGTTTTCATCTGTTTTTAGTCGTTTTATCACGTTTTTGTGGTGTTTTCATTTGTTTTAAGTCGTTTCATCACTTTTTTGTGGTGTTTTCATCTGTTTTAAGTCGTTTCATAATGTTTTTGTGGAGTTTTGCGTCTGTTTTTAGTCGTTTTATCATATTTTTGTGATATTTTGATCTTTTTTTTGTCATTTCGTCATGTTTTTGTGGTGTTTTCATCCGTATTTAGTCGTTTTTGTCACGTTTTTGTGGTGTTTTCATCTGTTTTTAGTCATTTCATCATGTTTTTCTGGAGTTTTGCGTCAGTTTTTAGTTGTTTTGTCATGTTCTTGTAGTTTTTTCGTCTGTTTTTAGTCGTTTTGTCACATTTTTGTGGTGTTTTCATCCGTTTTAAGTCGGTTCATCACGTTTTTGTGGTGTTTTCGTCTGTTTTTAGTAATTTCATCACGTTTTTGTGATGTTTTCGTCTGGTTTTAGTTGTTTTTTTGTCATGTTTTTTAGTGTTTTCATTTGTTTTGAGGAGTTCTATCACGTTTCTGTGGTGTTTTCATCTATTTTTAGTCGTTTTTGTGGTGTGTTTCGTCTGTTTTTAGTTGTTTTATCATGTTTTTTTGGTGTTTTCATCTGTTTTTAGTAGTTTTTTCACGTTTTTGTGGTGTTTTCTTCTGTTTTTAGTCGTTTTTTCACGCATTTGTGGTGTTTTCATCAATTTTTAGTCGTTTTTATCACCATTTTATCATGTTTTCATCTACTTTTGTCATTTTTGTCACGTTTTTGTGTTTTTTTCATCCGTTTTTAGTAGTTCATTTTTTTGTGGTGTTTTCGTCTGTTTTTAGTCGTTTCATCACGTATTTGTGGTGTTTTCATCTGTTTTTAGTCGTTTCATAATGTTTTTGTGGAGTTTTGCGTCTGATTTTAGTCGTTTCGTCATGTTTTTGTAGAGTGTTGGTCTGTTTTTAGTCTTTTTGTCGTTTTTTTTTGGTGTTTTCATCTGTTTTTAGTCGTTTCATCACGTTTTTGTGGAGTTTTGTGTGTGTCTTTAGTTGTTTTGTCATATTTTATGGAGCTTTGTGTCTGATTTTAGTTGTTTCATTACGATTTTGTGGTGTTTTCCTCTGTTTTAAGTCGGTTCATCACGTTTTTTTGGTGGTTTCATCTTTTTTTAGCCGTTTTTGTGGTGTTTTCATCTGTTTTTAGTTGTTTTGTCATGTTTTTGTGGTGTCTTGCGTCTGTTTTTAGTCGTTTCATCACGTTTTTGTGGTGTGTTTCGTCTGTTTTTAGTTGTTTTATCACGTTTTTGTGGTGTTTTCATCTGTTTTTAGTCGTTTTTGTCATCTTTTGTGATGTTTTCATCTACTTTTTGTCACGGTTTTGTGGTGTTTTCATCCGTTTTCAGTCGTTTTTTCATGTTTTTGTGGTGTTTTCGTCTGTTTTTAGTCGTTTCATCACGCATTTGTGGTGTTGTCATCTGTTTTAGTCGTTTAAAATGTTTTTGTGGAGTTTTGCGTCTGTTTTTAGTCGTTTCATCATGTTTTTGTAGAGTCTTGGTCTGTTTTTAGTCTTTTTGTCAGTTTTTTTTGGTGTTTTCATCTGTTTTTAGTCGTTTCATCACGTTTTTGTGGAGTTTTGTGTCTGTTTTTAGTTGTTTCATTACGATTTTGTGGTGTTTTCATCTGTTTTAAGTCGGTTCATCACGTTTTTTTGGTGTTTTCATCTTTTTTTAGTCGTTTTTGTGGTGTCTTGCGTCTGTTTTTAGTCGTTTCATTACCCTTTTTTCTGGGGTTTTTCGTCTGTTTATAGTTGTTTTATCACGTTTTTGTGGTGTTTTCATCCGTTTTTAATCATTTTTGTCACGTTTTAGTGGTGTTTTCATCTGTTTTTAGTTGTTTTGTCACGTTTCTTTGGAGTTTCGCGTCTGTTTTTAGTCTATTCATCATGTTTTTGTACAGTTTTGCGTCTGTTTTTAGTCGTTTCATCACGTTTTTGTGGTGTTTTCGTCTGTTTTTAGTCATTTTGTCATGTTTTTGTGGTGTCTTGCGTAATTTTTAAGTCGTTTCATCACGTTTTTGTGGTGTTTTCATCTGTTTTTTGTCGTTTCATCACGTTTTTTTGGTGTTTTCGTCTGTTTTTAGATGTTTTGTCATGTTTTTGTGGCGTTCTTTTCTGTTTTGAGGCGTTTCATCACGTTTTTGCGCTGTTTTCATCTGTTTTTAGTCTTTTTGTCACATTTTTGTGGTGTCTTGCGTCTGTTTTTAGTCGTTTCATCACGTTTTTGTGGTGTGTTTCGTCTGTTTTTAGTTGTTTTATCACGTTTTTGTGTTGTTTTCATCTGTTTTTAGTCGTTTTTTCACGTTTTTGTGGTGTTTTCATCTGTTTTTAGTCGTTTTTTCACGTATTTGTGGTGTTTTCATCAGTTTTTAGTCGTTTTTGTCATCTTTTTGTGATGTTTTCATCTACTTTTTGTCATTTTTGTCACGTTTTTGTGGTGTTTTCATCCGTTTTTAGTCGTTTTTTCGTGTTTTTGTGGTGTTTTCGTCTGTTTTTAGTCGTTTCATCACGTATTTGTGGTGTTTTCATATGTTTTTAGTCGTTTCATAATGTTTTTGTAGAGTGTTGGTCTGTTTTTAGTCTTTTTGTCAGGTTTTTTTGGTGTTTTCATCTATTTTGAGTCGTTTCATCACGTTTTTGTGGAGTTTTGTGTGTGTTTTTAGTTGTTTTGTCATGTTTTATGGAGCTTTGTGTCTGTTTTTAGTTGTTTCATTACGATTTTGTGGTGTTTTCCTCTGTTTTAAGTCGGTTCATCACTTTTTTTGGTGTTTTCATCTTTTTTTAGTCCTTTTTGTGGTGTTTTCGTCTGTTTTTAGATGTTTTGTCATGTTTTGTGGTGTTTTCATCTTTTTTAGGCGTTTCATCACGTTTTGCGATGTTTTCATCTGTTTTTAGTCTTTTTGTCACATTTTTGTGGTGTCTTGCGTCTGTTTTTGGTCGTTTCATCACGTTTTTGTGTTGTGTTTCGTATGTTTTTTTAGTTGTTTTATCACGTTTTTGTGGTGTTTTCATTTGTTTTAAGTCGTTTCATCACTTTTTTGTGGTGTTTTCATCTGTTTTAAGTCGTTTCATAATGTTTTTGTGGAGTTTTGCGTCTGTTTTTAGTCGTTTTGTCATATTTTTTTTGAGTCTTGGTCTGTTTTTAGTCGTTTTGTCAGGTTTTTCTTGAGCTTTCCGTCTGTTTTTAGTTGTTACATCACGTTTTTGTGGTGTTTTCATTTGTTTTAAGTCGGTTCATCACATTTTAGTAGTATTTTAATCAGTTTTTAGTTGTTTTTGTGGTGTCTTGCGTCTGTTTTTGGTTGTTTCATCACGTTTTTGTGGAGTTTTCATCCGTTTTTAGTCGTTTTTGTCTAGTTTTTGTGGTGTTTTCATCTGTTTTTTAGTCATTTCATAATGTTTTTGGGCTGTTTTCATGTGATTTTAGTCTTTTTGTCACATTTTTGTGGTGTCTTGCGTCTGGTTTTGCTCGTTTCATCACGTTTTTGTGGTGTTTTTCGTCTGTTTTTAGTTGTTTTATCACGTTTTTGTGGTGTTTTCATCTGTTTTTAGTCGTTTCATCACGTTTTTGTTGAGTCTTGCATCTGTTTTTAGTTGTTTCATCACGTTTTTGTGGTGTTTTCATCTGTTTTTAGTCGTTTTTGTGGTGTCTTGCGTTTGTTTTTAGTCGTTTCATCACGTTTTTGTGGTGTGTTTCGTCTGTTTATAGTTGTTTTATCACGTTTTTGTGGTGTTTTTATCCGTTTTTAGTCGTTTTTGTCACGTTTTTGTGGTGTTTTCATCTGTTTTTAGTCATTTCATCATTTTTTTCTTGAGTTTTGCGTCTGTTTTTAGTTGTTTTGTCATGTTCTTGTGTTGTTTTCGTCTGTTTTAAGTCGGTTTAACACGTTTTTGTGATGTTTTCGTCTGTTTTTAGTTCTTTTTTTCTCATGTTTTTTAGTGTTTTCATCTGTTTTGAGGCGTTTCATCACGTTTCTGTGGTGTTTTCATCTGTTTTTAGTCGTTTTTGTGGTGTCTTGCGTCTGTTTTTAGTTGTTTCATTACGTTTTTGTGGTGTTTTCATCTGTTTTAAGTTGTTTCCTCACGTTTTTTTGGTGTTTTCATCTGCTTTTAGTCGTTTTTGTGGTGTGTTTCGTCTGTTTTTAGTCTTTTCATCATGTTTTTGTGGTGTGTTTCGTCTGTTTTAGTTGTTTTATCATATTTTTGTGGTGTTTTCATCTGTTTTTAGTCGTTTTTTCACGTTTTTGTGGTGTATTCATCTGTTTTTAGTCGTTTTTGTCACCTTTTCGATTGTTTTCATCCGTTTTTAGTCGTTTTGTCACGTTTTTGTGGTGTTTTCGTCTGTTTTTAGTCGTTTCATCACGTTTTTGTGGTGTTTTCATCTGTTTTAAGTCGTTTCATAATGTTTTTGTGGAGTCTTGCGTCTGTTTTTAGTCGTTTTGTCATTTTTTGTGGTGTTGTCTGTTTTTAATCATTTTGTCACGTTTTAGTGGTGTCTTGCACCATTTATAAGTCGTTTCATCACATATTTGTGGTGTATTCGTGTGTTTTAGTCGTTTCATCACGTTTTTGTGGTGTTTTCGTCTGTTTTTAGTTGTTTTGTCATGTTTTTGTGGTGTTTTCATCTGTTTTTAGTCGTTTTATCACGTTTTTGTGGTGTTTTCATTTGTTTTAAGTCGTTTCATCACTTTTTTGTGGTGTTTTCATCTGTTTTAAGTCGTTTCATAATGTTTTTGTGGAGTTTTGCGTCTGTTTTTAGTCGTTTTATCATATTTTTGTGATATTTTGATCTTTTTTTTGTCATTTCGTCATGTTTTTGTGGTGTTTTCATCCGTATTTAGTCGTTTTTGTCACGTTTTTGTGGTGTTTTCATCTGTTTTTAGTCATTTCATCATGTTTTTCTGGAGTTTTGCGTCAGCTTTTAGTTGTTTTGTCATGTTCTTGTAGTTTTTTCGTCTGTTTTTAGTCGTTTTGTCACATTTTTGTGGTGTTTTCATCCGTTTTAAGTCGGTTCATCACGTTTTTGTGGTGTTTTCGTCTGTTTTTAGTAATTTCATCACGTTTTTGTGATGTTTTCGTCTGGTTTTAGTTGTTTTTTTGTCATGTTTTTTAGTGTTTTCATTTGTTTTGAGGAGTTTCATCACGTTTCTGTGGTGTTTTCATCTATTTTTAGTCGTTTTTGTGGTGTGTTTCGTCTGTTTTTAGTTGTTTTATCATGTTTTTTTGGTGTTTTCATCTGTTTTTAGTAGTTTTTTCACGTTTTTGTGATGTTTTCTTCTGTTTTTAGTCGTTTTTTCACGCATTTGTGGTGTTTTCATCAATTTTTAGTCGTTTTTGTCACCATTTTATCATGTTTTCATCTACTTTTGTCACGTTTTTGTGTTTTTTTCATCCGTTTTTAGTAGTTCATTTTTTTGTGGTGTTTTCGTCTGTTTTTAGTCGTTTCATCACGTATTTGTGGTGTTTTCATCTATTTTTAGTCGTTTCATAATGTTTTTGTGGAGTTTTGCGTCTGATTTTAGTCGTTTCGTCATGTTTTTGTAGAGTGTTGGTCTGTTTTTAGTCTTTTTGTCGTTTTTTTTTGGTGTTTTCATCTGTTTTTAGTCGTTTCATCACGTTTTTGTGGAGTTTTGTGTGTGTCTTTAGTTGTTTTGTCATATTTTATGGAGCTTTGTGTCTGATTTTAGTTGTTTCATTACGATTTTGTGGTGTTTTCCTCTGTTTTAAGTCGGTTCATCACGTTTTTTTGGTGGTTTCATCTTTTTTTAGCCGTTTTTGTGGTGTTTTCATCTGTTTTTAGTTGTTTTGTCATGTTTTTGTGGTGTCTTGCGTCTGTTTTTAGTCGTTTCATCACGTTTTTGTGGTGTGTTTCGTCTGTTTTTAGTTGTTTTATCACGTTTTTGTGGTGTTTTCATCTGTTTTTAGTCGTTTTTGTCATCTTTTGTGATGTTTTCATCTACTTTTTGTCACGGTTTTGTGGTGTTTTCATCCGTTTTCAGTCGTTTTTTCATGTTTTTGTGGTGTTTTCGTCTGTTTTTAGTCGTTTCATCACGCATTTGTGGTGTTGTCATCTGTTTTAGTCGTTTAAAATGTTTTTGTGGAGTTTTGCGTCTGTTTTTAGTCGTTTCATCATGTTTTTGTAGAGTCTTGGTCTGTTTTTAGTCTTTTTGTCAGTTTTTTTTGGTGTTTTCATCTGTTTTTAGTCGTTTCATCACGTTTTTGTGGAGTTTTGTGTCTGTTTTTAGTTGTTTCATTACGATTTTGTGGTGTTTTCATCTGTTTTAAGTCGGTTCATCACGTTTTTTTGGTGTTTTCATCTTTTTTTAGTCGTTTTTGTGGTGTCTTGCGTCTGTTTTTAGTCGTTTCATTACCCTTTTTTCTGGGGTTTTTCGTCTGTTTATAGTTGTTTTATCACGTTTTTGTGGTGTTTTCATCCGTTTTTAATCATTTTTGTCACGTTTTAGTGGTGTTTTCATCTGTTTTTAGTTGTTTTGTCACGTTTCTTTGGAGTTTCGCGTCTGTTTTTAGTCTATTCATCATGTTTTTGTACAGTTTTGCGTCTGTTTTTAGTCGTTTCATCACGTTTTTGTGGTGTTTTCGTCTGTTTTTAGTCATTTTGTCATGTTTTTGTGGTGTCTTGCGTAATTTTTAAGTCGTTTCATCACGTTTTTGTGGTGTTTTCATCTGTTTTTTGTCGTTTCATCACGTTTTTTTGGTGTTTTCGTCTGTTTTTAGATGTTTTGTCATGTTTTTGTGGCGTTCTTTTCTGTTTTGAGGCGTTTCATCACGTTTTTGCGCTGTTTTCATCTGTTTTTAGTCTTTTTGTCACATTTTTGTGGTGTCTTGCGTCTGTTTTTAGTCGTTTCATCACGTTTTTGTGGTGTGTTTCGTCTGTTTTTAGTTGTTTTATCACGTTTTTGTGTTGTTTTCATCTGTTTTTAGTCGTTTTTTCACGTTTTTGTGGTGTTTTCATCTGTTTTTAGTCGTTTTTTCACGTATTTGTGGTGTTTTCATCAGTTTTTAGTCGTTTTTGTCATCTTTTTGTGATGTTTTCATCTACTTTTTGTCATTTTTGTCACGTTTTTGTGGTGTTTTCATCCGTTTTTAGTCGTTTTTTCGTGTTTTTGTGGTGTTTTCGTCTGTTTTTAGTCGTTTCATCACGTATTTGTGGTGTTTTCATATGTTTTTAGTCGTTTCATAATGTTTTTGTGGAGTTTTGCGTCTGTTTTTAGTCGTTTCGTCATGTTTTTGTAGAGTGTTGGTCTGTTTTTAGTCTTTTTGTCAGGTTTTTTTGGTGTTTTCATCTATTTTGAGTCATTTCATCACGTTTTTGTGGAGTTTTGTGTGTGTTTTTAGTTGTTTTGTCATGTTTTATGGAGCTTTGTGTCTGTTTTTAGTTGTTTCATTACGATTTTGTGGTGTTTTCCTCTGTTTTAAGTCGGTTCATCACTTTTTTTGGTGTTTTCATCTTTTTTTAGTCCTTTTTGTGGTGTTTTCGTCTGTTTTTAGATGTTTTGTCATGTTTTGTGGTGTTTTCATCTTTTTTAGGCGTTTCATCACGTTTTGCGATGTTTTCATCTGTTTTTAGTCTTTTTGTCACATTTTTGTGGTGTCTTGCGTCTGTTTTTAGTCGTTTCATCACGTTTTTGTGGTGTGTTTTCGTCTGTTTTTAGTTGTTTTATCACGTTTTTGTGGTGTTTTCATCTGTTTTTAGTCGTTTTTTCATGTTTTTGTGGTGTTTTCTTCTGTTTTTAGTCGTTTTATCACGTTTTTGTAGAGTCTTGGTCTGTTTTTAGTCTTTTTGTCAGTTTTTTTTGGTGTTTTCATCTGTTTTTAGTCGTTTCATCACGTTTTTGTGGAGATTTGTGTCTGTTTTTAGTTGTTTCATTACGATTTTGTGGTGTTTTCATCTGTTTTAAGTCGGTTCATCACGTTTTTTTGGTGTTTTCATCTTTTTTTAGTCGTTTTTGTGGTGTCTTGCGTCTGTTTTTAGTCGTTTCATTACCCTTTTTTCTGGGGTTTTTCGTCTGTTTATAGTTGTTTTATCACGTTTTTGTGGTGTTTTCATCCGTTTTTAATCATTTTTGTCACGTTTTAGTGGTGTTTTCATCTGTTTTTAGTTGTTTTGTCACGTTTCTTTGGAGTTTCGCGTCTGTTTTTAGTCTATTCATCATGTTTTTGTACAGTTTTGCGTCTGTTTTTAGTCGTTTCATCACGTTTTTGTGGTGTTTTCGTCTGTTTTTAGTCATTTTGTCATGTTTTTGTGGTGTCTTGCGTAATTTTTAAGTCGTTTCATCACGTTTTTGTGGTGTTTTCATCTGTTTTTTGTCGTTTCATCACGTTTTTTTGGTGTTTTCGTCTGTTTTTAGATGTTTTGTCATGTTTTTGTGGCGTTCTCATCTGTTTTGAGGCGTTTCATCACGTTTTTGCGCTGTTTTCATCTGTTTTTAGTCTTTTTGTCACATTTTTGTGGTGTCTTGCGTCTGTTTTTAGTCGTTTCATCACGTTTTTGTGGTGTGTTTCGTCTGTTTTTAGTTGTTTTATCACGTTTTTGTGTTGTTTTCATCTGTTTTTAGTCGTTTTTTCACGTTTTTGTGGTGTTTTCATCTGTTTTTAGTCGTTTTTTCACGTATTTGTGGTGTTTTCATCAGTTTTTAGTCGTTTTTGTCATCTTTTTGTGATGTTTTCATCTACTTTTTGTCATTTTTGTCACGTTTTTCTGGTGTTTTCATCCGTTTTTAGTCGTTTTTTCGTGTTTTTGTGGTGTTTTCGTCTGTTTTTAGTCGTTTCATCACGTATTTGTGGTGTTTTCATATGTTTTTAGTCGTTTCATAATGTTTTTGTGGAGTTTTGCGTCTGTTTTTAGTCGTTTCGTCATGTTTTTGTAGAGTGTTGGTCTGTTTTAAGTCTTTTTGTCAGGTTTTTTTGGTGTTTTCATCTATTTTGAGTCGTTTCATCACGTTTTTGTGGAGTTTTGTGTGTGTTTTTAGTTGTTTTGTCATGTTTTATGGAGCTTTGTGTCTGTTTTTAGTTGTATCATTACGATTTTGTGGTGTTTTTCTCTGTTTTAAGTCGGTTCATCACTTTTTTTGGTGTTTTCATCTTTTTTTAGTCCTTTTTGTGGTGTTTTCGTCTGTTTTTAGTTGTTTTGTCATGTTTTGTGGTGTTTTCATCTTTTTTAGGCGTTTCATCACGTTTTGCGATGTTTTCATCTGTTTTTAGTCTTTTTGTCACATTTTTGTGGTGTCTTGCGTCTGTTTTTAGTCGTTTCATCACGTTTTTGTGGTGTGTTTCGTCTGTTTTTAGTTGTTTTATCACGTTTTTGTGGTGTTTTCATCTGTTTTTAGTCGTTTTTTCACGTTTTTGTGGTGTTTTCTTCTGTTTTTAGTCGTTTCATCACGTATTTGTGGTGTTTTCATCTGTTTTTAGTCGTTTATAATGTTTTTGTGGAGTTTTGCGTCTGTTTTTAGTCGTTTTGTCATGTTTTTGTAGAGTCTTGGTCTGTTTTCAGTCTTTTTGTCAGTTTTTTTTAGTGTTTTCATCTGTTTTTAGTCGTTTTATCACGTTTTTGTGGAGTTTTGTGTCTGTTTTTAGCTGTTTTGTCATGTTTTATGGAGCTTTGTGTCTGCGTCTGTGTCTTGCGTCTGTTTTTAGTCGTTTTATTACACTTTTGTGGTGTTTTTCGTCTGTTTATAGTTGTTTTATCACGTTTTTGTGGTGTTTTCATCCGTTTTCAATCATTTTTGTCACGTTTTTATGGTGTTTTCATCTGTTTTTAGTCTTTTCATCACGTTTTTGTGGTGTGTTTCGTCTGTTTTTAGTTGTCTTATCAAGTTTTGTGGTGTTTTCATCAGTTTTTAGTCGTTTCATCACGTTTCTGTGGTGTTTTCATCTGTTTTTAGTCAAATTTGTCATGTTTTTGTGGTGTTTTGCGTCTGTTTTCAGTCGTTTCATCATGTTTTGTGGAATTTTGAGTTCATTTTTTAGTCGTTTCATCACGTTTTTGTGGTGTTTTCGTCTGTTTTTAGTTGTTTTATCATATTTTTGTGATGTTTTGATCTTTTTTTGGTCATTTCGTCATGTTTTTGTGGTGTTTTCATCCGTTTTTAGTCGTTTTGTCATGTTTTTGTTGTGTTTCCTGTTTTTAATCGTTTTGTCACGTTTAAGTGGTGTTTTCGTCTGTTTTTAGTCATTTTTTTCATGTTTTTGTGGTGTCTTGCGTCATTTTTAAGTCGTTTCATCACATATTTGTGGTGTTTTCAAGTGTTTTTAGTAGTTTCATCACGTTTTTGTCACGTTTTTGTGGTGTTTTCATCCGTTTTTAGTCGTTTTTTCGTGTTTTTGTGGTGTTTTCGTCTGTTTTTAGTCGTTTCATCACGTATTTGTGGTGTTTTCATATGTTCTTAGTCGTTTCATAATGTTTTTGTGGAGTTTTGCGTCTGTTTTTAGTCGTTTCGTCATGTTTTTGTAGAGTGTTGGTCTGTTTTTAGTATTTTTGTCAGGTTTTTTTGGTGTTTTCATCTGTTTTGAGTCGTTTCATCACGTTTTTGTGGAGTTTTGTGTGTGTTTTTAGTTGTTTTGTCATGTTTTATGGAGCTTTGTGTCTGTTTTTAGTTGTTTCATTACGATTTTGTGGTGTTTTCCTCTGTTTTAAGTCGGTTCATCACGTTTTTTTGGTGTTTTCATCTTTTTTTAGTCGTTTTTGTGGTGTTTTCATCTGTTTTTAGTTGTTTTGTCATGTTTTTGTGGTGTTTTCATCTTTTTTTAGGCGTTTCATCACGTTTTTGTGATGTTTTCATCTGTTTTTAGTCTTTTTGTCACATTTTTGTGGTGTCTTGCGTCTGTTTTTAGTCGTTTCATCACGTTTTTGTGGTGTGTTTCGTCTGTTTTTAGTTGTTTTATCACGTTTTTGTGGTGTTTTCATCTGTTTTTAGTCGTTTCATCACGTTTTTGTTGAGTTTTGCATCTGTTTTTAGTTGTTTCATCACGTTTAGTGGTGTTTTCATCTGTTTTTAGTCGTTTTTGTGGTGTCTTGCGTTTGTTTTTAGTCGTTTCATCAGGTTTTTGTGGTGTGTTTCGTCTGTTTATAGTTGTTTTATCACGTTTTTGTGGTGTTTTCATCTGTTTTTAGTCATTTCATCATGTTTTTCTTGAGTTTTGCGTCTGTTTTTAGTTGTTTTGTCATGTTCTTGTGGTGTTTTCGTCTGTTTTAAGTCGGTTTAACACGTTATTGTGGCGTTTTCGTCTGTTTTTAGTAATTTCATCACGTTTTTGTGATGTTTTCGTCTGTTTTTAGTTCTTTTTTTCTCATTTTTTTTTGTGTTTTCATCTGTTTTGAGGCGTTTCATCACGTTTCTGTGGTGTTTTCATCTGTTTTTAGTCGTTTTTGTGGTGTATTGCGTCTGTTTTTAGTTGTTTCATTACGTTTTTGTGGTGTTTTCATCTGTTTTAAGTTGTTTCATCACGTTTTTTTGGTGTTTTCATCTGCTTTTAGTCGTTTTTGTGGTGTGTTTCGTCTGTTTTTAGTCTTTTCATCATGTTTTTGTGGTGTGTTTCGTCTGTTTTAGTTGTTTTATCATATTTTTGTGGTGTTTTCATCTGTTTTTAGTCGTTTTTTCATGTTTTTGTGGTGTATTCATCTGTTTTTAGTCGTTTTTGTCACCTTTTCGATTGTTTTCATCCGTTTTTAGTCGTTTTGTCACGTTTTTGTGGTGTTTTCGTCTGTTTTTAGTCGTTTCATCACGTTTTTGTGGTGTTTTCATCTGTTTTAAGTCGTTTCATAATGTTTTTGTGGAGTCTTGCGTCTGTTTTTAGTCGTTTTGTCATTTTTTGTGGTGTTGTCTGTTTTTAATCATTTTGTCACGTTTTAGTGGTGTCTTGCACCATTTATAAGTCGTTTCATCACATATTTGTGGTGTATTCGTGTGTTTTAGTCGTTTCATCACGTTTTTGTGGTGTTTTCGTCTGTTTTTAGTTGTTTTGTCATGTTTTTGTGGTGTTTTCATCTGTTTTTAGTCGTTTCATCACGTTTTTGTGCTGTTTTCATCTGTTTTTAGTCTTTTTGTCACATTTTTGTGGTGTCTTGCGTCTGTTTTTGGTCGTTTCATCACGTTTTTGTGTTGTGTTTCGTCTGTTTTTTTAGTTGTTTTATCACGTTTTTGTGGTGTTTTCATTTGTTTTAGGTCGTTTCATCACTTTTTTGTGGTGTTTTCATCTGTTTTAAGTCGTTTCATAATGTTTTTGTTGAGTTTTGCGTCTGTTTTTAGTCGTTTTATCATATTTTTGTGATATTTTGATCTCTTTTTTGTCATTTCGTCATGTTTTTGTGGTGTTTTCATCCGTTTTTAGTCGTTTTTGTCATGTTTTTGTGGTGTTTTCATCTGTTTTTAGTCATTTCATCATGTTTTTCTGGAGTTTTGCGTCAGTTTTTAGTTGTTTTGTCATGTTCTTGTAGTTTTTTCGTCTGTTTTTAGTCGTTTTGTCACATTTTTGTGGTGTTTTCATCCGTTTTAAGTCGGTTCATCACGTTTTTGTGGTGTTTTCGTCTGTTTTTAGTAATTTCATCACGTTTTTGTGATGTTTTCGTCTGGTTTTAGTTGTTTTTTTGTCATGTTTTTTAGTGTTTTCATTTGTTTTGAGGAGTTTCATCACGTTTCTGTGGTGTTTTCATCTATTTTTTGTCGTTTTTGTGGTGTGTTTCCTCTGTTTTTAGTTGTTTTATCATGTTTTTTTTGTGTTTTCATCTGTTTTTAGTAGTTTTTTCACGTTTTTGTGGTGTTTTCTTCTGTTTTTAGTCGTTTTTTCACGTATTTGTGGTGTTTTCATCAATTTTTTGTCGTTTTTGTCACCTTTTTATCATGTTTTCATCTACTTTTGTCATTTTTGTCACGTTTTTGTGTTTTTTTCATCCGTTTTTAGTAGTTCATTTTTTTGTGGTGTTTTCGTCTGTTTTTAGTCGTTTCATCACGTATTTGTGGTGTTTTCATCTGTTTTTAGTCGTTTCATAATGTTTTTGTGGAGTTTTGCGTCTGATTTTAGTCGTTTCGTCATGTTTTTGTAGAGTGTTGGTCTGTTTTTAGTCTTTTTGTCGGTTTTTTTTGGTGTTTTCATCTGTTTTTAGTCGTTTCATCACGTTTTTGTGGAGTTTTGTGTGTGTCTTTAGTTGTTTTGTCATATTTTATGGAGCTTTGTGTCTGATTTTAGTTGTTTCATTACGATTTTGTGGTGTTTTCCTCTGTTTTAAGTCGGTTCATCACGTTTTTTTGGTGGTTTCATCTTTTTTTAGCCGTTTTTGTGGTGTTTTCATCTGTTTTTAGTTGTTTTGTCATGTTTTTGTGGTGTCTTGCGTCTGTTTTTAGTCGTTTCATCACGTTTTTGTGGTGTGTTTCGTCTGTTTTTAGTTGTTTTATCACGTTTTTGTGGTGTTTTCATCTGTTTTTAGTCGTTTTTTCACGTTTTTGTGGTGTTTTCTTCTGTTTTTAGTTGTTTTTCAAGTATTCGTGGTGTTTTCATCAGTTTTTAGTCGTTTTTGTCATCTTTTGTGATGTTTTCATCTACTTTTTGTCATTTTTGTCACGTTTTTGTGGTGTTTTCATCCGTTTTCAGTCGTTTTTTCATGTTTTTGTGGTGTTTTCGTCTGTTTTTAGTCGTTTCATCACGCATTTGTGGTGTTGTCATCTGTTTTAGTCGTTTAAAATGTTTTTGTGGAGTTTTGCGTCTGTTTTTAGTCGTTTCATCATGTTTTTGTAGAGTCTTGGTCTGTTTTTAGTCTTTTTGTCAGTTTTTTTTGGTGTTTTCATCTGTTTTTAGTCGTTTCATCACGTTTTTGTGGAGTTTTGTGTCTGTTTTTAGTTGTTTCATTACGATTTTGTGGTGTTTTCATCTGTTTTAAGTCGGTTCATCACGTTTTTTTGGTGTTTTCATCTTTTTTTAGTCGTTTTTGTGGTGTCTTGCGTCTGTTTTTAGTCGTTTCATTACCCTTTTTTCTGGGGTTTTTCGTCTGTTTATAGTTGTTTTATCACGTTTTTGTGGTGTTTTCATCCGTTTTTAATCATTTTTGTCCCGTTTTAGTGGTGTTTTCATCTGTTTTTAGTTGTTTTGTCAAGTTTTTTTGGTGTTTTGCGTCTGTTTTAAGTCGTATCATAATGTTTTTGTACAGTTTTGCGTCTGTTTTTAGTCGTTTCATCACGTTTTTGTGGTGTTGTCTGTTTTTAATCATTTTGTCACGTTTTAGTGGTGTCTTGCACCATTTATAAGTCGTTTCATCACATATATGTGGTGTATTCGTGTGTTTTTAGTCGTTTCATCACGTTTTTGTGGTGTTTTCGTCTGTTTTTAGTTGTTTTGTCATGTTTTTGTGGTGTTTTCATCTGTTTTTAGTCGTTTCATCACGTTTTTGCGCTGTTTTCATCTGTTTTTAGTCTTTTTGTCACATTTTTGTGGTGTCTTGCGTCTGTTTTTAGTCGTTTCATCACGTTTTTGTGGTGTGTTTCGTCTGTTTTTAGTTGTTTTATCACGTTTTTGTGTTGTTTTCATCTGTTTTTAGTCGTTTTTTCACGTTTTTGTGGTGTTTTCATCTCTTTTTAGTCGTTTTTTCACGTATTTGTGGTGTTTTCATCAGTTTTTAGTCGTTTTTGTCATCTTTTTGTGATGTTTTCATCTACTTTTTGTCATTTTTGTCACGTTTTTGTGGTGTTTTCATCCGTTTTTAGTCGTTTTTTCGTGTTTTTGTGGTGTTTTCGTGTGTTTTTAGTCGTTTCATCACGTATTTGTGGTGTTTTCATATGTTTTTAGTCGTTTCATAATGTTTTTGTGGAGTTTTGCGTCTGTTTTTAGTCGTTTCGTCATGTTTTTGTAGAGTGTTGGTCTGTTTTTAGTCTTTTTGTCAGGTTTTTTTGGTGTTTTCATCTATTTTGAGTCGTTTCATCACGTTTTTGTGGAGTTTTGTGTGTGTTTTTAGTTGTTTTGTCATGTTTTATGGAGCTTTGTGTCTGTTTTTAGTTGTATCATTACGATTTTGTGGTGTTTTTCTCTGTTTTAAGTCGGTTCATCACTTTTTTTGGTGTTTTCATCTTTTTTTAGTCCTTTTTGTGGTGTTTTCGTCTGTTTTTAGTTGTTTTGTCATGTTTTGTGGTGTTTTCATCTTTTTTAGGCGTTTCATCACGTTTTGCGATGTTTTCATCTGTTTTTAGTCTTTTTGTCACATTTTTGTGGTGTCTTGCGTCTGTTTTTAGTCGTTTCATCACGTTTTTGTGGTGTGTTTCGTCTGTTTTTAGTTGTTTTATCACGTTTTTGTGGTGTTTTCATCTGTTTTTAGTCGTTTTTTCACGTTTTTGTGGTGTTTTCTTCTGTTTTTAGTCGTTTCATCACGTATTTGTGGTGTTTTCATCTGTTTTTAGTCGTTTATAATGTTTTTGTGGAGTTTTGCGTCTGTTTTTAGTCGTTTTGTCATATTTTTGTAGAGTCTTGGTCTGTTTTTAGTCTTTTTGTCAGTTTTTTTTAGTGTTTTCATCTGTTTTTAGTCGTTTTATCACGTTTTTGTGGAGTTTTGTGTCTGTTTTTAGCGGTTTTGTCATGTTTTATGGAGCTTTGTGTCTGCGTCTGTGTCTTGCGTCTGTTTTTAGTCGTTTTATTACACTTTTGTGGTGTTTTTCGTCTGTTTATAGTTGTTTTATCACGTTTTTGTGGTGTTTTCATCCGTTTTCAATCATTTTTGTCACGTTTTTATGGTGTTTTCATCTGTTTTTAGTCTTTTCATCACGTTTTTGTGGTGTGTTTCGTCTGTTTTTAGTTGTCTTATCAAGTTTTGTGGTGTTTTCATCTGTTTTTAGTCAAATTTGTCATGTTTTTGTGGTGTTTTGCGTCTGTTTTCAGTCGTTTCATCATGTTTTGTGGAATTTTGAGTTCATTTTTTAGTCGTTTCATCACGTTTTTGTGGTGTTTTCGTCTGTTTTTAGTTGTTTTATCATATTTTTGTGATGTTTTGATCTACTTTTTGTCATTTTTGTCACGTTTTTGTGGTGTTTTCATCCGTTTTCAGTCGTTTTTTCATGTTTTTGTGGTGTTTTCGTCTGTTTTTAGTCGTTTCATCACGCATTTGTGGTGTTGTCATCTGTTTTAGTCGTTTAAAATGTTTTTGTGGAGTTTTGCGTCTGTTTTTAGTCGTTTCATCATGTTTTTGTAGAGTCTTGGTCTGTTTTTAGTCTTTTTGTCAGTTTTTTTTGGTGTTTTCATCTGTTTTTAGTCGTTTCATCACGTTTTTGTGGAGTTTTGTGTCTGTTTATAGTTGTTTTACCACGTTTTTGTGGTGTTTTCATCCGTTTTTAATCATTTTTGTCCCGTTTTAGTGGTGTTTTCATCTGTTTTTAGTGGTTTTGTCACGTTTTTTTGGTGTTTTGCGTCTGTTTTAAGTCGTATCATAATGTTTTTGTACAGTTTTGCGTCTGTTTTTAGTCGTTTCATCACGTTTTTGTGGTGTTGTCTGTTTTTAATCATTTTGTCACGTTTTAGTGGTGTCTTGCACCATTTATAAGTCGTTTCATCACATATATGTGGTGTATTCGTGTGTTTTTAGTCGTTTCATCACGTTTTTGTGGTGTTTTCGTCTGTTTTTAGTTGTTTTGTCATGTTTTTGTGGTGTTTTCATCTGTTTTTAGTCGTTTCATCACGTTTTTGCGCTGTTTTCATCCGTTTTTAGTCTTTTTGTCACATTTTTGTGGTGTCTTGCGTCTGTTTTTAGTCGTTTCATCACGTTTTTGTGGTGTGTTTCGTCTGTTTTTAGTTGTTTTATCACGTTTTTGTGTTGTTTTCATCTGTTTTTAGTCGTTTTTTCACGTTTTTGTGGTGTTTTCATCTGTTTTTAGTCGTTTTTTCACGTATTTGTGGTGTTTTCATCAGTTTTTAGTCGTTTTTGTCATCTTTTTGTGATGTTTTCATCTACTTTTTGTCATTTTTGTCACGTTTTTGTGGTGTTTTCATCCGTTTTTAGTCGTTTTTTCGTGTTTTTGTGGTGTTTTCGTCTGTTTTTAGTCGTTTCATCACGTATTTGTGGTGTTTTCATATGTTTTTAGTCGTTTCATAATGTTTTTGTGGAGTTTTGCGTCTGTTTTTAGTCGTTTCGTCATGTTTTTGTAGAGTGTTGGTCTGTTTTTAGTCTTTTTGTCAGGTTTTTTTGGTGTTTTCATCTATTTTGAGTCGTTTCATCACGTTTTTGTGGAGTTTTGTGTGTGTTTTTAGTTGTTTTGTCATGTTTTATGGAGCTTTGTGTCTGTTTTTAGTTGTATCATTACGATTTTGTGGTGTTTTTCTCTGTTTTAAGTCGGTTCATCACTTTTTTTGGTGTTTTCATCTTTTTTTAGTCCTTTTTGTGGTGTTTTCGTCTGTTTTTAGTTGTTTTGTCATGTTTTGTGGTGTTTTCATCTTTTTTAGGCGTTTCATCACGTTTTGCGATGTTTTCATCTGTTTTTAGTCTTTTTGTCACATTTTTGTGGTGTCTTGCGTCTGTTTTTAGTCGTTTCATCACGTTTTTGTGGTGTGTTTCGTCTGTTTTTAGTTGTTTTATCACGTTTTTGTGGTGTTTTCATCTGTTTTTAGTCGTTTTTTCACGTTTTTGTGGTGTTTTCTTCTGTTTTTAGTCGTTTCATCACGTATTTGTGGTGTTTTCATCTGTTTTTAGTCGTTTATAATGTTTTTGTGGTGTCTTGCGTCATTTTTAAGTCGTTTCATCACATATTTGTGGTGTTTTCAAGTGTTTTTAGTCGTTTTATCACGTTTTTGTGGTGTTTTCGGATGTTTTTAGTTGTTTTATCACGTTTTTGTGGTGTTTCATCTGTTTTTAGTCGTTTCATCACGTTTTTGTGATGTTTTCATCTGTTTTTAGTAGTTTCATAATGTTTTTGTGGAGTTTTGCCTCTGTTTTAAGTCGTTTTGTCCTGTTTTTGTGGTGTTTTCTGTTTTTAATCGTTTTGTCACGTTTTAGTGTTGTTTTCATCTGTTTTTAGTTGTTTTGTCATGTTTCTTTGGAGTTTTGCGTCTGTTTTTAGTCTATTCATCATGTTTTTGTACAGTTTTGCGTCTGTTTTTAGTCGTTTCATCACGTTTTTGTGGTGTTTTCGTCTGTTTTTAGTCATTTTGTCATGTTTTTGTGGTGTCTTGCGTAATTTTTAAGTCGTTTCATCACGTTTTTGTGGTGTTTTCATCTGTTTTTAGTCGTTTCATCACATTTTTGTGGTGTTTTCGTCTGTTTTTAGTTGTTTTGTCATGTTTTTGTGGTGTTTTCATCTGTTTTGAGGCGTTTCATCACGTTTTTGCGCTGTTTTCATCTGTTTTTTGTCTTTTTGTCACATTTTTGTGGTGTCTTGCGTCTGTTTTTAGTCGTTTCATTACGTTTTTGTGGTGTTTCGTCTGTTTTTAGTTGTTTTATCACGTTTTTGTGGTGTTTTCATCTGTTTTTAGTCGTTTTTTCACGTTTTTGTGGTGTTTTCATCTGTTTTCAGTCGTTTTTTCACGTATTGGTGGTGTCTTCATCAGTTGTTAGTCGTTTTTGTCACCTTTTTATGATGTTTTCATCTACTTTTGTCATTTTTTTCACGTTTTTGTGGTGTTTTCATCCGTTTTTAGTCGTTTTTTCTTGTTTTTGTGGTGTTTTCGTCAGTTTTTAGTCGTTTCATCACGTATTTGTGGTGTTTTCATATGTTTTTAGTCGTTTCATAATGTTTTTGTGGAGTGTTGGTCTGTTTTTAGTATTTTTGTCAGGTTTTTTTGGTGTTTTCATCTGTTTTGAGTCGTTTCATCACGTTTTTGTGGAGTTTTGTGTCTGTTTTTAGTTGTTTTGTCATGTTTTATGGAGCTTTGTGTCTGTTTTTTGTTGTTTCATTACGATTTTGTGGTGTTTTCCTCTGTTTTAAGTCGGTTCATCACGTTTTTTTGGTGTTTTCGTCTTTTTTTAGTCGTTTTTGTGGTGTTTTCTTCTGTTTTTAGTCGTTTTTTCACGTATTTGTGGTGTTTTCATCAGTTTTTAGTCGTTTTTGTCACCTTTTGTGATGTTTTCATCTACTTTTTGTCATTTTTGTCACGTTTTTGTGTTTTTTTCATCCGTTTTCAGTCGTTTTTTCATGTTTTTGTGGTGTTTTCGTCTGTTTTTAGTCGTTTCATCATGTATTTGTGGTGTTTTCATCTGTTTTAAGTCGTTTATAATGTTTTTGTGGTGTTTTGCGTCTGTTTTTAGTCGTTTTGTCATGTTTTTGTAGAGTCTTGGTCTGTTTTTAGTCTTTTTGTCAGGTTTTTTTAGTGTTTTCATCGGTTTTTAGTCATTTCATCACGTTTTTGTGGAGTTTTGTGTGTGTTTTCAGCTGTTTTGTCATGTTTTATGGAGCTTTGTGTCCGTTTTTAGTTGTTTCATTACGTTTTTGTGGTGTTTTCATCTGTTTTTAGTTGTTTTGTCATGTTTTTGTGGTGTTTTCATCTTTTTTTAGGCGTTTCATCACGTTTTTGCAATGTTTTCATCTGTTTTTAGTCTTTTTGTCACATTTTTGTGGTGTCTTGCGTCTGTTTTTAGTCGTTTCATCACGTCTTTGTGGTGTGTTTCGTCTGTTTTTAGTTGTTTTATCACGTTTTTGTGGTGTTTTCATCTGTTTTTAGTCGTTTTTTCATTTTTTTTTGGTGTTTTCATCTGTTTTGAGTCGTTTCATCACGTTTTTGTGGAGTTTTGTGTCTGTTTTTAGTTGTTTTGTCATGTTTTATGGAGCTTTGTGTCTGTTTTTAGTTTTTTCATTACGATTTTGTGGTGTTTTCCTCTGTTTTAAGTCGGTTCATCACGTTTTTTTGGTGTTTTCGTCTTTTTTTAGTCGTTTTTGTGGTGTTTTCATCTGTTTTTAGTTGTTTTGTCATGTTTTTGTGGTGTTTTCATCTTTTCTTAGGCGTTTCATCACGTTTTTGCGATGTTTTCATCTGTTTTTAGTCTTTTTGTCACATTTTTGTGGTGTCTTGCGTCTGTTTTTAGTCGTTTCATCACGTTTTTGTGGTGTGTTTCGTCTGTTTTTAGTTGTTTTATCACGTTTTTGTGGTGTTTTCATCTGTTTTTAGTCGTTTTTTCACGTTTTTGTGGTGTTTTCTTCTGTTTTTAGTCGTTTTTTCACGTATTTGTGGTGTTTTCATCAGTTTTTAGTCGTTTTTGTCACCTTTTGTGATGTTTTCATCTACTTTTTGTCATTTTTGTCACGTTTTTGTGGTTTTTTCATCCGTTTTCAGTCGTTTTTTCATGTTTTTGTGGTGTTTTCGTCTGTTTTTAGTCGTTTCATCACGTATTTGTGGTGTTTTCATCTGTTTTAAGTCGTTTATAATGTTTTTGTGGTGTTTTGCGTCTGTTTTTAGTCGTTTTGTCATGTTTTTGTAGAGTCTTGGTCTGTTTTTAGTCTTTTTGTCAGGTTTTTTTAGTGTTTTCATCGGTTTTTAGTCATTTCATCACGTTTTTGTGGAGTTTTGTGTGTGTTTTCAGCTGTTTTGTCATGTTTTATGGAGCTTTGTGTCCGTTTTTAGTTGTTTCATTACGTTTTTGTGGTGTTTTCATCTGTTTTTAGTTGTTTTGTCATGTTTTTGTGGTGTTTTCATCTTTTTTTAGGCGTTTCATCACGTATTTGCGCTGTTTTCATCTGTTTTTAGTCTTTTAGTCACATTTTTGTGGTGTCTTGCGTCTGTTTTTAGTCGTTTCATCACGTTTTTGTGGTGTGTTTCGTCTGTTTTTAGTTGTTTTATCATGTTTTTGTGGTGTTTTCATCTGTTTTTAGTCGTTTCATCACGTTTTTGTTGAGTTTTGCATCTGTTTTTAGTTGTTTCATCATGTTTTTGTGGTGTCTTCATCTGTTTTCAGTTTTTTTTGTGATGTCTTGCGTTTGTTTTTAGTTGTTTCATCACGTCTTTTGTGGTGTGTTTCATCTGTTTATAGTTGTTTTATCACGTTTTTGTGGTGTTTTCATCCGTTTTTAGTCGTTTTTGTCACGTTTTTGTGGTGTTTTCATCTGTTTTTAGTCGTTTCATCATGTTTTTCTGGAGTTTTGCGTCTGTTTTTAGTTGTTATGTCATGTTCTTCTGGTGTTTTCGTCTGTTTTTAGTCGATTTGTCACATTTTTGTGGTGCTTTCATCTGTTTTAAGTCGGTTCATCACGTTTTTGTGGTGTTTTCGTCTGTTTTTAGTAATTTCATCACGTTTTTGTGGTGTTTTCGTCTGTTTTTAGTTTTTTTTTGTCATGTTTTTTGGTGTTTTCATCTGTTTTGAGGCGTTTCATCACGTTTCTGTGGTGTTTTTCATCTGTTTTTAGTCATTTTTGTAGTGTCTTGCGTCTATTTTCAGCCGTTTCATCACGTTATTGTGGTGTGTTTCGTCTGTTTATAGTTGTTTTATCACGTTTTTGTGGTGTTTTCATCTGTTTCTAGTCATTTTTGTCATGTTTTTGTGGTGTTTTCATCTGTTTTTAGTCGTTTCATAATGTTTTTGTGGAGTGTTGCGTCTGTTTTTAGTCGTTTTGTCATGTATTTGTGGAGTCTTGGTCTGTTTTTAGTAGTTTTGACAGTTTTTTTGGTTTTTACATCTGATTTTAGTCGTTTCATCACGTTTTTGTGGTGTGTGTCGTCTGTTTTTTAGTTGTTTTATCAAGTTTTTGTGGTGTTTTCATCTGTTTTTAGTCGTTTCATCACGATTTTGTGGAGTTTTGCGTCTGTTTTTAGTCGTTTTGTCATGTTTTTGTTGAGCTTTCCGTCTGTTTTTAGTTGTTTCGTCACGTTTTTGTGGTGTTTTCATTTGTTTTAAGTCGGTTCATTACATTTTAGTGGTATTTTAATCAGTTTTTAGTTGTTTTTGTGGTGTCTTGCGTCTGTTTTTAATCATTTCATCATGTTTTTGTGGTGTGTTTCGTCTGTTTTTAGTTGTTTTATCATATTTTTGTGGTGTTTTGATCTTTTTTTTGTCGTTTTGTCATTTTTTTGTGGTGTTTTAATCCGTTTTTAGTCGTTTTGTCACATTTTTGTGGTGTCTTGCGTCTGTTTTTAGTTGTTTCATCACGTTTTTGTGGTGTGTTTCGTCTGTTTTTAGTTGTTTTATCACGTTTTTGTGTTGTTTTCATCTGTTTTTAGTCGTTTTTTCACGTTTTTGTGGTGTCTTGCGTCTGTTTTTAGTCGTTTCATCACGTTTTTGTGGTGTGTTTCGTCTGTTTTTAGTTGTTTTATCACGTTTTTGTGTTGTTTTCATCTGTTTTTAGTCGTTTTTTCACGTTTTTGTGGTGTTTTCATCTGTTTTTAGTCGTTTTTTCACGTATTTGTGGTGTTTTCATCAGTTTTTAGTCGTTTTTGTCATCTTTTTGTGATGTTTTCATCTACTTTTTGTCATTTTTGTCACGTTTTTGTGGTGTTTTCATCCGTTTTTAGTCGTTTTTTCGTGTTTTTGTGGTGTTTTCGTCTGTTTTTAGTCGTTTCATCACGTATTTGTGGTGTTTTCATATGTTTTTAGTCGTTTCATAATGTTTTTGTGGAGTTTTGCGTCTATTTTGAGTCGTTTCATCACGTTTTTGTGGAGTTTTGTGTGTGTTTTTAGTTGTTTTGTCATGTTTTATGGAGCTTTGTGTCTGATTTTAGTTGTTTCATTACGATTTTGTGGTGTTTTCCTCTGTTTTAAGTCGGTTCATCACGTTTTTTTGGTGTTTTCATCTTTTTTTAGTCGTTTTTGTGGTGTTTTCGTCTTTTTTTAGTTTTTTTGTCATGTTTTTGTGGTGTTTTCATCTTTTTTTAGGTGTTTCATCACGTTTTGCGATGTTTTCATCTGTTTTTAGTCTTTTTGTCACATTTTTGTGGTGTCTTGCGTCTGTTTTTAGTCGTTTCATCACGTTTTTGTGGTGTGTTTCGTCTGTTTTTAGTCGTTTTTTCACGTTTTTGTGGTGTTTTCTTCAGTTTTTAGTCGTTTCATCACGTATTTGTGGTGTTTTCATCTGTTTTTAGTCGTTTATAATGTTTTTGTGGAGTTTTGCGTCTGTTTTTAGTCGTTTTGTCATGTTTTTGTAGAGTCTTGGTCTGTTTTTAGTCTTTTTGTCAGGTTTTTTTAGTGTTTTCATCTGTTTTTAGTCGTTTTATCACATTTTTGTGGAGTTTTGTGTCTGTTTTTAGCTGTTTTGTCATGTTTTATGGAGCTTTGTGTCTGTTTTTAGTTGTTTCATTACGATTTTGTGGTGTTTTCATCTGTTTTAAGTCGGTTCATCACGTTTTTTCTGTGTTTTCATCTTTTTTTAGTCGTTTTTGTGGTGTCTTGCGTCTGTTTTTAGTCGTTTCATTACACTTTTGTGGTGTTTTTCGTCTGTTTATAGTTGTTTTATCACGTTTTTGTGGTGTTTTCATCCGTTTTTAATCATTTTTGTCACGTTTTTATGGTGTTTTCATCTGTTTTTAGTCTTTTCATCACGTTTTTGTGGTGTGTTTCGTCTGTTTTTAGTTGTCTTATCAAGTTTTGTGGTGTTTTCATCTGTTTTTAGTCGTTTCATCACGTTTCTGTGGTGTTTTCATCTGTTTTTAGTCATTTTTGTCATGTTTTTGTGGTGTTTTGCGTCTGTTTTCAGTCGTTTCATCATGTTTTGTGGAATTTTGAGTTCATTTTTTAGTCGTTTCATCACGTTTTTGTGGTGTTTTCGTCTGTTTTTAGTTGTTTTATCATATTTTTGTGATGTTTTGATCTTTTTTTGGTCATTTCGTCATGTTTTTGTGGTGTTTTCATCCGTTTTTAGTCGTTTTGTCATGTTTTTATTGTGTTTCCTGTTTTTAATCGTTTTGTCACGTTTTAGTGGTGTTTTCGTCTGTTTTTAGTCATTTTTTCATGTTTTTGTGGTGTCTTGCGTCATTTTTAAGTCGTTTCATCACATATTTGTGGTGTTTTCAAGTGTTTTTAGTCGTTTTATCACGTTTTTGTGGTGTTTTCGTCTGTTTTTAGTTGTTTTATCACGTTTTTGTGGTGTTTCATCTGTTTTTAGTCGTTTCATAATGTTTTTGTTGAGTTTTGCATCTGTTTTTAGTTGTTTCATCACGTTTTGTGGTGTTTTCATCTGTTTTTAGTCGTTTCATCACGTTTTTGTGGTGTTTTTCATCTGTTTTTAGTAGTTTCATAATGTTTTTGTGGAGTTTTGCCTCTGTTTTAAGTCGTTTTGTCCTGTTTTTTTGGTGTTTTCTGTTTTTAATCGTTTTGTCACGTTTTAGTGTTGTTTTCATCTGTTTTTAGTTGTTTTGTCATGTTTCTTTGGAGTTTTGCGTCTGTTTTTAGTCTATTCATCATGTTTTTGTACAGTTTTGCGTCTGTTTTTAGTCGTTTCATCACGTTTTTGTGGTGTCTTGCGTCATTTTTAAGTCGTTTCATCACATATTTGTGGTGTTTTCAAGTGTTTTTAGTCGTTTTTTCACGTTTTTGTGGTGTTTCCGTCTGTTTTTAGTTGTTTTGTCATGTTTTAGTGGTGTTTTCATCTGTTTTTAGGTGTTTCATCACGTATTTGCGCTGTTTTCATCTGTTTTTAGTCTTTTAGTCACATTTTTGTGGTGTCTTGCGTCTGTTTTTAGTCGTTTCATCACGTTTTTGTGGTGTGTTTCGTCTGTTTTTAGTTGTTTTATCATGTTTTTGTGGTGTTTTCATCTGTTTTTAGTCGTTTCATCACGTTTTTGTTGAGTTTTGCATCTGTTTTTAGTTGTTTCATCATGTTTTTGTGGTGTCTACATCTGTTTTCAGTTTTTTTTGTGATGTCTTGCGTTTGTTTTTAGTTGTTTCATCACGTCTTTTGTGGTGTGTTTCATCTGTTTATAGTTGTTTTATCACGTTTTTGTGGTGTTTTCATCCGTTTTTAGTCGTTTTTGTCACGTTTTTGTGGTGTTTTCATCTGTTTTTAGTTGTTTCATCATGTTTTTCTGGAGTTTTGCGTCTGTTTTTAGTTGTTATGTCATGTTCTTCTGGTGTTTTCGTCTGTTTTTAGTCGATTTGTCACATTTTTGTGGTGCTTTCATCTGTTTTAAGTCGGTTCATCACGTTTTTGTAGTGTTTTCGTCTGTTTTTAGTAATTTTTGTAGTGTCTTGCGTCTGTTTTCAGCCGTTTCATCACGTTATTGTGGTGTGTTTCGTCTGTTTATAGTTGTTTTATCACGTTTTTGTGGTGTTTTCATCTGTTTCTAGTCATTTTTGTCATGTTTTTGTGGTGTTTTCATCTGTTTTTAGTCGTTTCATAATGTTTTTGTGGAGTGTTGCGTCTGTTTTTAGTCGTTTTGTCATGTATTTGTGGAGTCTTGGTCTGTTTTTAGTAGTTTTGACAGTTTTTTTGGTTTTTACATCTGATTTTAGTCGTTTCATCACGTTTTTGTGGTGTGTGTCGTCTGTTTTTTAGTTGTTTTATCAAGTTTTTGTGGTGTTTTCATCTGTTTTTAGTCGTTTCATCACGATTTTGTGGAGTTTTGCGTCTGTTTTTAGTCGTTTTGTCATGTTTTTGTTGAGCTTTCCGTCTGTTTTTAGTTGTTTCATCACGTTTTTGTGGTGTTTTCATTTGTTTTAAGTCGGTTCATTACATTTTAGTGGTATTTTAATCAGTTTTTAGTTGTTTTTGTGGTGTCTTGCGTCTGTTTTTAATCATTTCATCATGTTTTTGTGGTGTGTTTCGTCTGTTTTTAGTTGTTTTATCATATTTTTGTGGTGTTTTGATCTTTTTTTTGTCGTTTTGTCATTTTTTTGTGGTGTTTTAATCCGTTTTTAGTCGTTTTGTCACATTTTTGTGGTGTCTTGCGTCCGTTTTTAGTTGTTTCATCACGTTTTTGTGGTGTGTTTCGTCTGTTTTTAGTTGTTTTATCACGTTTTTGTGTTGTTTTCATCTGTTTTTAGTCGTTTTTTCACGTTTTTGTGGTGTCTTGCGTCTGTTTTTAGTCGTTTCATCACGTTTTTGTGGTGTGTTTCGTCTGTTTTTAGTTGTTTTATCACGTTTTTGTGTTGTTTTCATCTGTTTTTAGTCGTTTTTTCACGTTTTTGTGGTGTTTTCATCTGTTTTTAGTCGTTTTTTCACGTATTTGTGGTGTTTTCATCAGTTTTTAGTCGTTTTTGTCATCTTTTTGTGATGTTTTCATCTACTTTTTGTCATTTTTGTCACGTTTTTGTGGTGTTTTCATCCGTTTTTAGTCGTTTTTTCGTGTTTTTGTGGTGTTTTCGTCTGTTTTTAGTCGTTTCATCACGTATTTGTGGTGTTTTCATATGTTTTTAGTCGTTTCATAATGTTTTTGTGGAGTTTTGCGTCTATTTTGAGTCGTTTCATCACGTTTTTGTGGAGTTTTGTGTGTGTTTTTAGTTGTTTTGTCATGTTTTATGGAGCTTTGTGTCTGTTTTTAGTTGTTTCATTACGATTTTGTGGTGTTTTCGTCTGTTTTTAGTTGTTTTGTCATGTTTTTGTGGTGTTTTCATCTTTTTTTAGGCGTTTCATCACGTTTTGCGATGTTTTCATCTGTTTTTAGTCTTTTTGTCACATTTTTGTGGTGTCTTGCGTCTGTTTTTAGTCGTTTCATCACGTTTTTGTGGTGTGTTTCGTCTGTTTTTAGTTGTTTTATCACGTTTTTGTGGTGTTTTCATCTGTTTTTAGTTGTTTTTTCACGTTTTTGTGGTGTTTTCTTCTGTTTTTAGTCGTTTCATCACGTATTTGTGGTGTTTTCATCTGTTTTTAGTCGTTTATAATGTTTTTGTGGAGTTTTGCGTCTGTTTTTAGTCGTTTATAATGTTTTTGTAGAGTCTTGGTCTGTTTTTAGTCTTTTTGTCAGGTTTTTTTAGTGTTTTCATCTGTTTTTAGTCGTTTTATCACGTTTTTGTGGAGTTTTGTGTCTGTTTTTAGCTGTTTTGTCATGTTTTATGGAGCTTTGTGTCTGTTTTTAGTTGTTTCATTACGATTTTGTGGTGTTTTCATCTGTTTTAAGTCGGTTCATCACGTTTTTTCTGTGTTTTCATCTTTTTTTAGTCGTTTTTGTGGTGTCTTGCGTCTGTTTTTAGTCGTTTCATTACACTTTTGTGGTGTTTTTCGTCTGTTTATAGTTGTTTTATCACGTTTTTGTGGTGTTTTCACCCGTTTTTAATCATTTTTGTCACGTTTTTATGGTGTTTTCATCTGTTTTTAGTCTTTTCATCACGTTTTTGTGGTGTGTTTCGTCTGTTTTTAGTTGTCTTATCAAGTTTTGTGGTGTTTTCATCTGTTTTTAGTCGTTTCATCACGTTTCTGTGGTGTTTTCATCTGTTTTTAGTCATTTTTGTCATGTTTTTGTGGTGTTTTGCGTCTGTTTTCAGTCGTTTCATCATGTTTTGTGGAATTTTGAGTTCATTTTTTAGTCGTTTCATCACGTTTTTGTGGTGTTTTCGTCTGTTTTTAGTTGTTTTTATCATATTTTTGTGATGTTTTGATCTTTTTTTGGTCATTTCGTCATGTTTTTGTGGTGTTTTCATCCGTTTTTAGTCGTTTTGTCATGTTTTTGTTGTGTTTCCTGTTTTTAATCGTTTTGTCACGTTTTAGTGGTGTTTTCGTCTGTTTTTAGTCATTTTTTCATGTTTTTGTGGTGTCTTGTGTCATTTTTAAGTCGTTTCATCACATATTTGTGGTGTTTTCAAGTGTTTTTAGTCGTTTTATCACGTTTTTGTGGTGTTTTCGTCTGTTTTTAGTTGTTTTATCACGTTTTTGTGGTGTTTCATCTGTTTTTAGTCGTTTCATAATGTTTTTGTTGAGTTTTGCATCTGTTTTTAGTTGTTTCATCATGTTTTTGTGGTGTCTTCATCTGTTTTCAGTTTTTTTTGTGATGTCTTGCGTTTGTTTTTAGTTGTTTCATCACGTCTTTTGTGGTGTGTTTCATCTGTTTATAGTTGTTTTATCACGTTTTTGTGGTGTTTTCATCCGTTTTTAGTCGTTTTTGTCACGTTTTTGTGGTGTTTTCATCTGTTTTTAGTTGTTTCATCATGTTTTTCTGGAGTTTTGCGTCAGTTTTTAGTTGTTATGTCATGTTCTTCTGGTGTTTTCGTCTGTTTTTAGTCGATTTGTCACATTTTTGTGGTGCTTTCATCTGTTTTAAGTTGGTTCATCACGTTTTTGTGGTGTTTTCGTCTGTTTTTAGTAATTTCATCACGTTTTTGTGATGTTTTCGTCTGTTTTTAGTTTTTTTTTGTCATGTTTTTTGGTGTTTTCATCTGTTTTGAGGCGTTTCATCACGTTTCTGTGGTGTTTTTCATCTGTTTTTAGTCATTTTTGTAGTGTCTTGCGTCTGTTTTCAGCCGTTTCATCACGTTATTGTGGTGTGTTTCGTCTGTTTATAGTTGTTTTATCACGTTTTTGTGGTGTTTTCATCTGTTTCTAGTCATTTTTGTCATGTTTTTGTGGTGTTTTCATCTGTTTTTAGTCGTTTCATAATGTTTTTGTGGAGTGTTGCGTCTGTTTTTAGTCGTTTTGTCATGTATTTGTGGAGTCTTGGTCTGTTTTTAGTAGTTTTGACAGTTTTTTTGGTTTTTACATCTGATTTTAGTCGTTTCATCACGTTTTTGTGGTGTGTGTCGTCTGTTTTTTAGTTGTTTTATCAAGTTTTTGTGGTGTTTTCATCTGTTTTTAGTCGTTTCATCACGATTTTGTGGAGTTTTGCGTCTGTTTTTAGTCGTTTTGTCATGTTTTTGTTGAGCTTTCCGTCTGTTTTTAGTTGTTTCATCACGTTTTTGTGGTGTTTTCATTTGTTTTAAGTCGGTTCATTACATTTTAGTGGTATTTTAATCAGTTTTTAGTTGTTTTTGTGGTGTCTTGCGTCTGTTTTTAATCATTTCATCATGTTTTTGTGGTGTGTTTCGTCTGTTTTTAGTTGTTTTATCATATTTTTGTGGTGTTTTGATCTTTTTTTTGTCGTTTTGTCATTTTTTTGTGGTGTTTTAATCCGTTTTTAGTCGTTTTGTCACATTTTTGTGGTGTCTTGCGTCTGTTTTTAGTCGTTTCATCACGTTTTTGTGGTGTGTTTCGTCTGTTTTTAGTTGTTTTATCACGTTTTTGTGTTGTTTTCATCTGTTTTTAGTCGTTTTTTCACGTTTTTGTGGTGTTTTCATCTGTTTTTAGTCGTTTTTTCACGTATTTGTGGTGTTTTCATCAGTTTTTAGTCGTTTTTGTCATCTTTTTGTGATGTTTTCATCTACTTTTTGTCATTTTTGTCACGTTTTTGTGGTGTTTTCATCCGTTTTTAGTCGTTTTTTCGTGTTTTTGTGGTGTTTTCGTCTGTTTTTAGTCGTTTCATCACGTATTTGTGGTGTTTTCATATGTTTTTAGTCGTTTCATAATGTTTTTGTGGAGTGTTGCGTCTGTTTTTAGTCGTTTTGTCATGTATTTGTGGAGTCTTGGTCTGTTTTTAGTAGTTTTGCCAGTTTTTTCGGTTTTTACATCTGATTTTAGTCGGTTCATCACGTTTTTGTGGTGTTTTCGTCTGTTTTTAGTAATTTCATCACGTTTTTGTGATGTTTTCGTCTGTTTTTAGTTGTTTCATCACGTTTTTGTGGTGTTTTCATTTGTTTTAAGTCGGTTCATTACATTTTAGTGGTATTTTAATCAGTTTTTAGTTGTTTTTGTGGTGTCTTGCGTCTGTTTTTAATCATTTCATCATGTTTTTGTGGTGTGTTTCGTCTGTTTTTAGTTGTTTTATCATATTTTTGTGGTGTTTTGATCTTTTTTTTGTCGTTTTGTCATTTTTTTGTGGTGTTTTAATCCGTTTTTAGTCGTTTTGTCACATTTTTGTGGTGTCTTGCGTCTGTTTTTAGTTGTTTCATCACGTTTTTGTGGTGTGTTTCGTCTGTTTTTAGTTGTTTTATCACGTTTTTGTGTTGTTTTCATCTGTTTTTAGTCGTTTTTTCACGTTTTTGTGGTGTCTTGCGTCTGTTTTTAGTCGTTTCATCACGTTTTTGTGGTGTGTTTCGTCTGTTTTTAGTTGTTTTATCACGTTTTTGTGTTGTTTTCATCTGTTTTTAGTCGTTTTTTCACGTTTTTGTGGTGTTTTCATCTGTTTTTAGTCGTTTTTTCACGTATTTGTGGTGTTTTCATCAGTTTTTAGTCGTTTTTGTCATCTTTTTGTGATGTTTTCATCTACTTTTTGTCATTTTTGTCACGTTTTTGTGGTGTTTTCATCCGTTTTTAGTCGTTTTTTCGTGTTTTTTTGGTGTTTTCGTCTGTTTTTAGTCGTTTCATCACGTATTTGTGGTGTTTTCATATGTTTTTAGTCGTTTCATAATGTTTTTGTGGAGTTTTGCGTCTGTTTTTAGTCGTTTCGTCATGTTTTTGTAGAGTGTTGGTCTGTTTTTAGTCTTTTTGTCAGGTTTTTTTGGTGTTTTCATCTATTTTGAGTCGTTTCATCACGTTTTTGTGGAGTTTTGTGTGTGTTTTTAGTTGTTTTGTCATGTTTTATGGAGCTTTGTGTCTGTTTTTAGTTGTTTCATTACGATTTTGTGGTGTTTTCCTCTGTTTTAAGTCGGTTCATCACGTTTTTTTGGTGTTTTCATCTTTTTTTAGTCGTTTTTGTGGTGTTTTCGTCTGTTTTTAGTTGTTTTGTCATGTTTTTGTGGTGTTTTCATCTTTTTTCAGCCGTTTCATCACGTTATTGTGGTGTGTTTCGTCTGTTTATAGTTGTTTTATCACGTTTTTGTGGTGTTTTCATCTGTTTCTAGTCATTTTTGTCATGTTTTTGTGGTGTTTTCATCCGTTTTTAGTCGTTTTTTCGTGTTTTTGTGGTGTTTTCGTCTGTTTTTAGTCGTTTCATCACGTATTTGTGGTGTTTTCATATGTTTTTAGTCGTTTCATAATGTTTTTGTGGAGTGTTGCGTCTGTTTTTAGTCGTTTTGTCATGTATTTGTGGAGTCTTGGTCTGTTTTTAGTAGTTTTGCCAGTTTTTTCGGTTTTTACATCTGATTTTAGTCGGTTCATCACGTTTTTGTGGTGTTTTCGTCTGTTTTTAGTAATTTCATCACGTTTTTGTGATGTTTTCGTCTGTTTTTAGTTTTTTTTTGTCATGTTTTTGTGGTGTTTTCATCTGTTTTTAGTCGTTTCATAATGTTTTTGTGGAGTGTTGCGTCTGTTTTTAGTCGTTTTGTCATGTATTTGTGGAGTCTTGGTCTGTTTTTAGTAGTTTTGCCAGTTTTTCCGTTTTTACATCTGATTTTAGTCGTTTCATCACGTTTTTGTGGTGTGTTTCGTCTGTTTTTTAGTTGTTTTATCAAGTTTTTGTGGTGTTTTCATCTGTTTTTAGTCGTTTCATCACGATTTTGTGGAGTTTTGCGTCTGTTTTTAGTCGTTTTGTCATGTTTTTGTTGAGCTTTCCGTCTGTTTTTAGTTGTTTCATCACGTTTTTGTGGTGTTTTCATTTGTTTTAAGTCGGTTCATTACATTTTAGTGGTATTTTAATCAGTTTTTAGTTGTTTTTGTGGTGTCTTGCGTCTGTTTTTAATCATTTCATCATGTTTTTGTGGTGTGTTTCGTCTGTTTTTAGTTGTTTTATCATATTTTTGTGGTGTTTTGATCTTTTTTTTGTCGTTTTGTCATTTTTTTGTGGTGTTTTAATCCGTTTTTAGTCGTTTTGTCACATTTTTGTGGTGTCTTGCGTCTGTTTTTAGTCGTTTCATCACGTTTTTGTGGTGTGTTTCGTCTGTTTTTAGTTGTTTTATCACGTTTTTGTGTTGTTTTCATCTGTTTTTAGTCGTTTTTTCACGTTTTTGTGGTGTTTTCATCTGTTTTTAGTCGTTTTTTCACGTATTTGTGGTGTTTTCATCAGTTTTTAGTCGTTTTTGTCATCTTTTTGTGATGTTTTCATCTACTTTTTGTCATTTTTGTCACGTTTTTGTGGTGTTTTCATCCGTTTTTAGTCGTTTTTTCGTGTTTTTGTGGTGTTTTCGTCTGTTTTTAGTCGTTTCATCACGTATTTGTGGTGTTTTCATATGTTTTTAGTCGTTTCATAATGTTTTTGTGGAGTGTTGCGTCTGTTTTTAGTCGTTTTGTCATGTATTTGTGGAGTCTTGGTCTGTTTTTAGTAGTTTTGCCAGTTTTTTCGGTTTTTACATCTGATTTTAGTCGGTTCATCACGTTTTTGTGGTGTTTTCGTCTGTTTTTAGTAATTTCATCACGTTTTTGTGATGTTTTCGTCTGTTTTTAGTTGTTTCATCACGTTTTTGTGGTGTTTTCATTTGTTTTAAGTCGGTTCATTACATTTTAGTGGTATTTTAATCAGTTTTTAGTTGTTTTTGTGGTGTCTTGCGTCTGTTTTTAATCATTTCATCATGTTTTTGTGGTGTGTTTCGTCTGTTTTTAGTTGTTTTATCATATTTTTGTGGTGTTTTGATCTTTTTTTTGTCGTTTTGTCATTTTTTTGTGGTGTTTTAATCCGTTTTTAGTCGTTTTGTCACATTTTTGTGGTGTCTTGCGTCTGTTTTTAGTTGTTTCATCACGTTTTTGTGGTGTGTTTCGTCTGTTTTTAGTTGTTTTATCACGTTTTTGTGTTGTTTTCATCTGTTTTTAGTCGTTTTTTCACGTTTTTGTGGTGTCTTGCGTCTGTTTTTAGTCGTTTCATCACGTTTTTGTGGTGTGTTTCGTCTGTTTTTAGTTGTTTTATCACGTTTTTGTGTTGTTTTCATCTGTTTTTAGTCGTTTTTTCACGTTTTTGTGGTGTTTTCATCTGTTTTTAGTCGTTTTTTCACGTATTTGTGGTGTTTTCATCAGTTTTTAGTCGTTTTTGTCATCTTTTTGTGATGTTTTCATCTACTTTTTGTCATTTTTGTCACGTTTTTGTGGTGTTTTCATCCGTTTTTAGTCGTTTTTTCGTGTTTTTTTGGTGTTTTCGTCTGTTTTTAGTCGTTTCATCACGTATTTGTGGTGTTTTCATATGTTTTTAGTCGTTTCATAATGTTTTTGTGGAGTTTTGCGTCTGTTTTTAGTCGTTTCGTCATGTTTTTGTAGAGTGTTGGTCTGTTTTTAGTCTTTTTGTCAGGTTTTTTTGGTGTTTTCATCTATTTTGAGTCGTTTCATCACGTTTTTGTGGAGTTTTGTGTGTGTTTTTAGTTGTTTTGTCATGTTTTATGGAGCTTTGTGTCTGTTTTTAGTTGTTTCATTACGATTTTGTGGTGTTTTCCTCTGTTTTAAGTCGGTTCATCACGTTTTTTTGGTGTTTTCATCTTTTTTTAGTCGTTTTTGTGGTGTTTTCGTCTGTTTTTAGTTGTTTTGTCATGTTTTTGTGGTGTTTTCATCTTTTTTCAGCCGTTTCATCACGTTATTGTGGTGTGTTTCGTCTGTTTATAGTTGTTTTATCACGTTTTTGTGGTGTTTTCATCTGTTTCTAGTCATTTTTGTCATGTTTTTGTGGTGTTTTCATCCGTTTTTAGTCGTTTTTTCGTGTTTTTGTGGTGTTTTCGTCTGTTTTTAGTCGTTTCATCACGTATTTGTGGTGTTTTCATATGTTTTTAGTCGTTTCATAATGTTTTTGTGGAGTGTTGCGTCTGTTTTTAGTCGTTTTGTCATGTATTTGTGGAGTCTTGGTCTGTTTTTAGTAGTTTTGCCAGTTTTTTCGGTTTTTACATCTGATTTTAGTCGGTTCATCACGTTTTTGTGGTGTTTTCGTCTGTTTTTAGTAATTTCATCACGTTTTTGTGATGTTTTCGTCTGTTTTTAGTTTTTTTTTGTCATGTTTTTGTGGTGTTTTCATCTGTTTTTAGTCGTTTCATAATGTTTTTGTGGAGTGTTGCGTCTGTTTTTAGTCGTTTTGTCATGTATTTGTGGAGTCTTGGTCTGTTTTTAGTAGTTTTGCCAGTTTTTCCGTTTTTACATCTGATTTTAGTCGTTTCATCACGTTTTTGTGGTGTGTTTCGTCTGTTTTTTAGTTGTTTTATCAAGTTTTTGTGGTGTTTTCATCTGTTTTTAGTCGTTTCATCACGATTTTGTGGAGTTTTGCGTCTGTTTTTAGTCGTTTTGTCATGTTTTTGTTGAGCTTTCCGTCTGTTTTTAGTTGTTTCATCACGTTTTTGTGGTGTTTTCATTTGTTTTAAGTCGGTTCATTACATTTTAGTGGTATTTTAATCAGTTTTTAGTTGTTTTTGTGGTGTCTTGCGTCTGTTTTTAATCATTTCATCATGTTTTTGTGGTGTGTTTCGTCTGTTTTTAGTTGTTTTATCATATTTTTGTGGTGTTTTGATCTTTTTTTTGTCGTTTTGTCATTTTTTTGTGGTGTTTTAATCCGTTTTTAGTCGTTTTGTCACATTTTTGTGGTGTCTTGCGTCTGTTTTTAGTTGTTTCATCACGTTTTTGTGGTGTGTTTCGTCTGTTTTTAGTTGTTTTATCACGTTTTTGTGTTGTTTTCATCTGTTTTAGTCGTTTTTTCACGTTTTTGTGGTGTCTTGCGTCTGTTTTTAGTCGTTTCATCACGTTTTTGTGGTGTGTTTCGTCTGTTTTTAGTTGTTTTATCACGTTTTTGTGTTGTTTTCATCTGTTTTTAGTCGTTTTTTCACGTTTTTGTGGTGTTTTCATCTGTTTTTAGTCGTTTTTTCACGTATTTGTGGTGTTTTCATCAGTTTTTAGTCGTTTTTGTCATCTTTTTGTGATGTTTTCATCTACTTTTTGTCATTTTTGTCACGTTTTTGTGGTGTTTTCATCCATTTTTAGTCGTTTTTTCGTGTTTTTGTGGTGTTTTCGTCTGTTTTTAGTCGGTTCATCACGTTTTTGTGGTGTTTTCGTCTGTTTTTAGTAATTTCATCACGTTTTTGTGATGTTTTCGTCTGTTTTTAGTTGTTTTATCACGTTTTTGTGGTGTTTTCATCTGTTTTTAGTTGTTTTTTCACGTTTTTGTGGTGTTTTCTTCTGTTTTTAGTCGTTTCATCACGTTTTTGTGTTGTTTCATCTGTTTTTAGTCGTTTCATAATGTTTTTGTTGAGTTTTGCATCTGTTTTTAGTTGTTTCATCACGTTTTGTGGTGTTTTCATCTGTTTTTAGTCGTTTCATCACGTTTTTGTGGTGTTTTTCATCTGTTTTTAGTAGTTTCATAATGTTTTTGTGGAGTTTTGCCTCTGTTTTAAGTCGTTTTGTCCTGTTTTTTTGGTGTTTTCTGTTTTTAATTGTTTTGTCACGTTTTAGTGTTGTTTTCATCTGTTTTTAGTTGTTTTGTCATGTTTCTTTGGAGTTTTGCGCCTGTTTTTAGTCTATTCATCATGTTTTTGTACAGTTTTGCGTCTGTTTTTAGTCGTTTCATCACATTTTTGTGGTGTCTTGCGTCTGTTTTTAGTCGTTTCATCACGTTTTTGTGGTGTGTTTCGTCTGTTTTTAGTTGTTTTATCATGTTTTTGTGGTGTTTTCATCTGTTTTTAGTCGTTTCATCACGTTTTTGTTGAGTTTTGCATCTGTTTTTAGTTGTTTCATCATGTTTTTGTGGTGTCTTCATCTGTTTTCAGTTTTTTTTGTGATGTCTTGCGTTTGTTTTTAGTTGTTTCATCACGTCTTTTGTGGTGTGTTTCATCTGTTTATAGTTGTTTTATCACGTTTTTGTGGTGTTTTCATCCGTTTTTAGTCGTTTTTGTCACGTTTTTGTGGTGTTTTCATCTGTTTTTAGTTGTTTCATCATGTTTTTCTGGAGTTTTGCGTCTGTTTTTAGTTGTTATGTCATGTTCTTCTGGTGTTTTCGTCTGTTTTTAGTCGATTTGTCACATTTTTGTGGTGCTTTCATCTGTTTTAAGTCGGTTCATCACGTTTTTGTGGTGTTTTCGTCTGTTTTTAGTAATTTCATCACGTTTTTGTGGTGTTTTCGTCTGTTTTTAGTAATTTCATCACGTTTTTGTGATGTTTTCGTCTGTTTTTAGTTTTTTTTTGTCATGTTTTTTGGTGTTTTCATCTGTTTTGAGGCGTTTCATCACGTTTCTGTGGTGTTTTTCATCTGTTTTTAGTCATTTTTGTAGTGTCTTGCGTCTGTTTTCAGCCGTTTCATCACGTTATTGTGGTGTGTTTCGTCTGTTTATAGTTGTTTTATCACGTTTTTGTGGTGTTTTCATCTGTTTCTAGTCATTTTTGTCATGTTTTTGTGGTGTTTTCATCTGTTTTTAGTCGTTTCATAATGTTTTTGTGGAGTGTTGCGTCTGTTTTTAGTCGTTTTGTCATGTATTTGTGGAGTCTTGGTCTGTTTTTAGTAGTTTTGACAGTTTTTTTGGTTTTTACATCTGATTTTAGTCGTTTCATCACGTTTTTGTGGTGTGTGTCGTCTGTTTTTTAGTTGTTTTATCAAGTTTTTGTGGTGTTTTCATCTGTTTTTAGTCGTTTCATCACGATTTTGTGGAGTTTTGCGTCTGTTTTTAGTCGTTTTGTCATGTTTTTGTTGAGCTTTCCGTCTGTTTTTAGTTGTTTCATCACGTTTTTGTGGTGTTTTCATTTGTTTTAAGTCGGTTCATTACATTTTAGTGGTATTTTAATCAGTTTTTAGTTGTTTTTGTGGTGTCTTGCGTCTGTTTTTAATCATTTCATCATGTTTTTGTGGTGTGTTTCGTCTGTTTTTAGTTGTTTTATCATATTTTTGTGGTGTTTTGATCTTTTTTTTGTCGTTTTGTCATTTTTTTGTGGTGTTTTAATCCGTTTTTAGTCGTTTTGTCACATTTTTGTGGTGTCTTGCGTCTGTTTTTAGTTGTTTCATCACGTTTTTGTGGTGTGTTTCGTCTGTTTTTAGTTGTTTTATCACGTTTTTGTGTTGTTTTCATCTGTTTTTAGTCGTTTTTTCACGTTTTTGTGGTGTGTTTCGTCTGTTTTTAGTTGTTTTATCACGTTTTTGTGTTGTTTTCATCTGTTTTTAGTCGTTTTTTCACGTTTTTGTGGTGTTTTCATCTGTTTTTAGTCGTTTTTTCACGTATTTGTGGTGTTTTCATCAGTTTTTAGTCGTTTTTGTCATCTTTTTGTGATGTTTTCATCTACTTTTTGTCATTTTTGTCACGTTTTTGTGGTGTTTTCATCCGTTTTTAGTCGTTTTTTCGTGTTTTTGTGGTGTTTTCGTCTGTTTTTAGTCGTTTCATCACGTATTTGTGGTGTTTTCATATGTTTTTAGTCGTTTCATAATGTTTTTGTGGAGTTTTGCGTCTATTTTGAGTCGTTTCATCACGTTTTTGTGGAGTTTTGTGTGTGTTTTTAGTTGTTTTGTCATGTTTTATGGAGCTTTGTGTCTGTTTTTAGTTGTTTCATTACGATTTTGTGGTGTTTTCCTCTGTTTTAAGTCGGTTCATCACGTTTTTTTGGTGTTTTCATCTTTTTTTAGTCGTTTTTGTGGTGTTTTCGTCTGTTTTTAGTTGTTTTGTCATGTTTTTGTGGTGTTTTCATCTTTTTTTAGGCGTTTCATCACGTTTTGCTATGTTTTCATCTGTTTTTAGTCTTTTTGTCACATTTTTGTGGTGTCTTGCGTCTGTTTTAAGTCGTTTCATCACGTTTTTGTGGTGTGTTTCGTCTGTTTTTAGTTGTTTTATCACGTTTTTGTGGTGTTTTCATCTGTTTTTAGTTGTTTTTTCACGTTTTTGTGGTGTTTTCTTCTGTTTTTAGTCGTTTCATCACGTATTTGTGGTGTTTTCATCTGTTTTTAGTCGTTTATAATGTTTTTGTGGAGTTTTGCGTCTGTTTTTAGTCGTTTATAATGTTTTTGTAGAGTCTTGGTCTGTTTTTAGTCTTTTTGTCAGGTTTTTTTAGTGTTTTCATCTGTTTTTAGTCGTTTTATCACGTTTTTGTGGAGTTTTGTGTCTGTTTTTAGCTGTTTTGTCATGTTTTATGGAAGTTTTGTGTCTGTTTTTAGTTGTTTCATTACGATTTTGTGGTGTTTTCATCTGTTTTAAGTCGGTTCATCACGTTTTTTCTGTGTTTTCATCTTTTTTTAGTCGTTTTTGTGGTGTCTTGCGTCTGTTTTTAGTCGTTTCATTACACTTTTGTGGTGTTTTTCGTCTGTTTATAGTTGTTTTATCACGTTTTTGTGGTGTTTTCATCCGTTTTTAATCATTTTTGTCACGTTTTTATGGTGTTTTCATCTGTTTTTAGTCTTTTCATCACGTTTTTGTGGTGTGTTTCGTCTGTTTTTAGTTGTCTTATCAAGTTTTGTGGTGTTTTCATCTGTTTTTAGTCGTTTCATCACGTTTCTGTGGTGTTTTCATCTGTTTTTAGTCATTTTTGTCATGTTTTTGTGGTGTTTTGCGTCTGTTTTCAGTCGTTTCATCATGTTTTGTGGAATTTTGAGTTCATTTTTTAGTCGTTTCATCACGTTTTTGTGGTGTTTTCGTCTGTTTTTAGTTGTTTTTATCATATTTTTGTGATGTTTTGATCTTTTTTTGGTCATTTCGTCATGTTTTTGTGGTGTTTTCATCCGTTTTTAGTCGTTTTGTCATGTTTTTGTTGTGTTTCCTGTTTTTAATCGTTTTGTCACGTTTTAGTGGTGTTTTCGTCTGTTTTTAGTCATTTTTTCATGTTTTTGTGGTGTCTTGTGTCATTTTTAAGTCGTTTCATCACATATTTGTGGTGTTTTCAAGTGTTTTTAGTCGTTTTATCACGTTTTTGTGGTGTTTTCGTCTGTTTTTAGTTGTTTTATCACGTTTTTGTGGTGTTTCATCTGTTTTTAGTCGTTTCATAATGTTTTTGTTGAGTTTTGCATCTGTTTTTAGTTGTTTCATCACGTTTTGTGGTGTTTTCATCTGTTTTTAGTCGTTTCATCACGTTTTTGTGGTGTTTTTCATCTGTTTTTAGTAGTTTCATAATGTTTTTGTGGAGTTTTGCCTCTGTTTTAAGTCGTTTTGTCCTGTTTTTTTGGTGTTTTCTGTTTTTAATCGTTTTGTCACGTTTTAGTGTTGTTTTCATCTGTTTTTAGTTGTTTTGTCATGTTTCTTTGGAGTTTTGCGTCTGTTTTTAGTCTATTCATCATGTTTTTGTACAGTTTTGCGTCTGTTTTTAGTCGTTTCATCACGTTTTTGTGGTGTCTTGCGTCATTTTTAAGTCGTTTCATCACATATTTGTGGTGTTTTCAAGTGTTTTTAGTCGTTTTTTCACGTTTTTGTGGTGTTTCCGTCTGTTTTTAGTTGTTTTGTCATGTTTTAGTGGTGTTTTCATCTGTTTTTAGGTGTTTCATCACGTATTTGCGCTGTATTCATCTGTTTTTAGTCTTTTAGTCACATTTTTGTGGTGTCTTGCGTCTGTTTTTAGTCGTTTCATCACGTTTTTGTGGTGTGTTTCGTCTGTTTTTAGTTGTTTTATCATGTTTTTGTGGTGTTTTCATCTGTTTTTAGTCGTTTCATCACGTTTTTGTTGAGTTTTGCATCTGTTTTTAGTTGTTTCATCATGTTTTTGTGGTGTCTTCATCTGTTTTCAGTTTTTTTTGTGATGTCTTGCGTTTGTTTTTAGTTGTTTCATCACGTCTTTTGTGGTGTGTTTCATCTGTTTATAGTTGTTTTATCACGTTTTTGTGGTGTTTTCATCCGTTTTTAGTCGTTTTTGTCACGTTTTTGTGGTGTTTTCATCTGTTTTTAGTTGTTTCATCATGTTTTTCTGGAGTTTTGCGTCAGTTTTTAGTTGTTATGTCATGTTCTTCTGGTGTTTTCGTCTGTTTTTAGTCGATTTGTCACATTTTTGTGGTGCTTTCATCTGTTTTAAGTCGGTTCATCACGTTTTTGTGGTGTTTTCGTCTGTTTTTAGTAATTTCATCACGTTTTTGTGATGTTTTCGTCTGTTTTTAGTTTTTTTTTGTCATGTTTTTTGGTGTTTTCATCTGTTTTGAGGCGTTTCATCACGTTTCTGTGGTGTTTTTCATCTGTTTTTAGTCATTTTTGTAGTGTCTTGCGTCTGTTTTCAGCCGTTTCATCACGTTATTGTGGTGTGTTTCGTCTGTTTATAGTTGTTTTATCACGTTTTTGTGGTGTTTTCATCTGTTTCTAGTCATTTTTGTCATGTTTTTGTGGTGTTTTCATCTGTTTTTAGTCGTTTCATAATGTTTTTGTGGAGTGTTGCGTCTGTTTTTAGTCGTTTTGTCATGTATTTGTGGAGTCTTGGTCTGTTTTTAGTAGTTTTGACAGTTTTTTTGGTTTTTACATCTGATTTTAGTCGTTTCATCACGTTTTTGTGGTGTGTGTCGTCTGTTTTTTAGTTGTTTTATCAAGTTTTTGTGGTGTTTTCATCTGTTTTTAGTCGTTTCATCACGATTTTGTGGAGTTTTGCGTCTGTTTTTAGTCGTTTTGTCATGTTTTTGTTGAGCTTTCCGTCTGTTTTTAGTTGTTTCATCACGTTTTTGTGGTGTTTTCATTTGTTTTAAGTCGGTTCATTACATTTTAGTGGTATTTTAATCAGTTTTTAGTTGTTTTTGTGGTGTCTTGCGTATGTTTTTAATCATTTCATCATGTTTTTGTGGTGTGTTTCGTCTGTTTTTAGTTGTTTTATCACGTTTTTGTGTTGTTTTCATCTGTTTTTAGTCGTTTTTTCACGTTTTTGTGGTGTTTTCATCTGTTTTTAGTCGTTTTTTCACGTTTTTGTGGTGTCTTGCGTCTGTTTTTAGTCGTTTCATCACGTTTTTGTGGTGTGTTTCGTCTGTTTTTAGTTGTTTTATCACGTTTTTGTGTTGTTTTCATCTGTTTTTAGTCGTTTTTTCACGTTTTTGTGGTGTTTTCATCTGTTTTTAGTCGTTTTTTCACGTATTTGTGGTGTTTTCATCAGTTTTTAGTCGTTTTTGTCATCTTTTTGTGATGTTTTCATCTACTTTTTGTCATTTTTGTCACGTTTTTGTGGTGTTTTCATCCGTTTTTAGTCGTTTTTTCGTGTTTTTTTGGTGTTTTCGTCTGTTTTTAGTCGTTTCATCACGTATTTGTGGTGTTTTCATATGTTTTTAGTCGTTTCATAATGTTTTTGTGGAGTTTTGCGTCTGTTTTTAGTCGTTTCGTCATGTTTTTGTAGAGTGTTGGTCTGTTTTTAGTCTTTTTGTTAGGTTTTTTTGGTGTTTTCATCTATTTTGAGTCGTTTCATCACGTTTTTGTGGAGTTTTGTGTGTGTTTTTAGTTGTTTTGTCATGTTTTATGGAGCTTTGTGTCTGTTTTTAGTTGTTTCATTACGATTTTGTGGTGTTTTCCTCTGTTTTAAGTCGGTTCATCACGTTTTTTTGGTGTTTTCATCTTTTTTTAGTCGTTTTTGTGGTGTTTTTGTCTGTTTTTAGTTGTTTTGTCATGTTTTTGTGGTGTTTTCATCTTTTTTCAGCCGTTTCATCACGTTATTGTGGTGTGTTTCGTCTGTTTATAGTTGTTTTATCACGTTTTTGTGGTGTTTTCATCTGTTTCTAGTCATTTTTGTCATGTTTTTGTGGTGTTTTCATCCGTTTTTAGTCGTTTTTTCGTGTTTTTGTGGTGTTTTCGTCTGTTTTTAGTCGTTTCATCACGTATTTGTGGTGTTTTCATATGTTTTTAGTCGTTTCATAATGTTTTTGTGGAGTGTTGCGTCTGTTTTTAGTCGTTTTGTCATGTATTTGTGGAGTCTTGGTCTGTTTTTAGTAGTTTTGCCAGTTTTTTCGGTTTTTACATCTGATTTTAGTCGGTTCATCACGTTTTTGTGGTGTTTTCGTCTGTTTTTAGTAATTTCATCACGTTTTTGTGATGTTTTCGTCTGTTTTTAGTTTTTTTTTTGTCATGTTTTTGTGGTGTTTTCATCTGTTTTTAGTCGTTTCATAACGTTTTTGTGGAGTGTTGCGTCTGTTTTTAGTCGTTTTGTCATGTATTTGTGGAGTCTTGGTCTGTTTTTAGTAGTTTTGCCAGTTTTTCCGTTTTTACATCTGATTTTAGTCGTTTCATCACGTTTTTGTGGTGTGTTTCGTCTGTTTTTTAGTTGTTTTATCAAGTTTTTGTGGTGTTTTCATCTGTTTTTAGTCGTTTCATCACGATTTTGTGGAGTTTTGCGTCTGTTTTTAGTCGTTTTGTCATGTTTTTGTTGAGCTTTCCGTCTGTTTTTAGTTGTTTCATCACGTTTTTGTGGTGTTTTCATTTGTTTTAAGTCGGATCATTACATTTTAGTGGTATTTTAATCAGTTTTTAGTTGTTTTTGTGGTGTCTTGCGTCTGTTTTTAATCATTTCATCATGTTTTTGTGGTGTGTTTCGTCTGTTTTTAGTTGTTTTATCATATTTTTGTGGTGTTTTGATCTTTTTTTTGTCGTTTTGTCATTTTTTTGTGGTGTTTTAATCCGTTTTTAGTCGTTTTGTCACATTTTTGTGGTGTCTTGCGTCTGTTTTTAGTTGTTTCATCACGTTTTTGTGGTGTGTTTCGTCTGTTTTTAGTTGTTTTATCACGTTTTTGTGTTGTTTTCATCTGTTTTTAGTCGTTTTTTCACGTTTTTGTGGTGTCTTGCGTCTGTTTTTAGTCGTTTCATCACGTTTTTGTGGTGTGTTTCGTCTGTTTTTAGTTGTTTTATCACGTTTTTGTGTTGTTTTCATCTGTTTTTAGTCGTTTTTTCACGTTTTTGTGGTGTTTTCATCTGTTTTTAGTCGTTTTTTCACGTATTTGTGGTGTTTTCATCAGTTTTTAGTCGTTTTTGTCATCTTTTTGTGATGTTTTCATCTACTTTTTGTCATTTTTGTCACGTTTTTGTGGTGTTTTCATCCGTTTTTAGTCGTTTTTTCGTGTTTTTGTGGTGTTTTCGTCTGTTTTTAGTCGGTTCATCACGTTTTTGTGGTGTTTTCGTCTGTTTTTAGTAATTTCATCACGTTTTTGTGATGTTTTCGTCTGTTTTTAGTTTTTTTTTGTCATGTTTTTGTGGTGTTTTCATCTGTTTTTAGTCGTTTCATAATGTTTTTGTGGAGTGTTGCGTCTGTTTTTAGTCGTTTTGTCATGTATTTGTGGAGTCTTGGTCTGTTTTTAGTAGTTTTGCCAGTTTTTTCGGTTTTTACATCTGATTTTAGTCGTTTCATCACGTTTTTGTGGTGTGTGTCGTCTGTTTTTTAGTTGTTTTATCAAGTTTTTGTGGTGTTTTCATCTGTTTTTAGTCGTTTCATCACGATTTTGTGGAGTTTTGCGTCTGTTTTTAGTCGTTTTGTCATGTTTTTGTTGAGCTTTCCGTCTGTTTTTAGTTGTTTCATCACGTTTTTGTGGTGTTTTCATTTGTTTTAAGTCGGTTCATTACATTTTAGTGGTATTTTAATCAGTTTTTAGTTGTTTTTGTGGTGTCTTGCGTCTGTTTTTAATCATTTCATCATGTTTTTGTGGTGTGTTTCGTCTGTTTTTAGTTGTTTTATCATATTTTTGTGGTGTTTTGATCTTTTTTTTGTCGTTTTGTCATTTTTTTGTGGTGTTTTAATCCGTTTTTAGTCGTTTTGTCACATTTTTGTGGTGTCTTGCGTCTGTTTTTAGTTGTTTCATCACGTTTTTGTGGTGTGTTTCGTCTGTTTTTAGTTGTTTTATCACGTTTTTGTGTTGTTTTCATCTGTTTTTAGTCGTTTTTTCACGTTTTTGTGGTGTCTTGCGTCTGTTTTTAGTCGTTTCATCACGTTTTTGTGGTGTGTTTCGTCTGTTTTTAGTTGTTTTATCACGTTTTTGTGTTGTTTTCATCTGTTTTTAGTCGTTTTTTCACGTTTTTGTGGTGTTTTCATCTGTTTTTAGTCGTTTTTTCACGTATTTGTGGTGTTTTCATCAGTTTTTAGTCGTTTTTGTCATCTTTTTGTGATGTTTTCATCTACTTTTTGTCATTTTTGTTACGTTTTTGTGGTGTTTTCATCCGTTTTTAGTCGTTTTTTCGTGTTTTTGTGGTGTTTTCGTCTGTTTTTAGTCGGTTCATCACGTTTTTGTGGTGTTTTCGTCTGTTTTTAGTAATTTCATCACGTTTTTGTGATGTTTTCGTCTGTTTTTAGTTTTTTTTTGTCATGTTTTTGTGGTGTTTTCATCTGTTTTTAGTCGTTTCATAATGTTTTTGTGGAGTGTTGCGTCTGTTTTTAGTCGTTTTGTCATGTATTTGTGGAGTCTTGGTCTGTTTTTAGTAGTTTTGCCAGTTTTTTCGGTTTTTACATCTGATTTTAGTCGTTTCATCACGTTTTTGTGGTGTGTGTCGTCTGTTTTTTAGTTGTTTTATCAAGTTTTTGTGGTGTTTTCATCTGTTTTTAGTCGTTTCATCACGATTTTGTGGAGTTTTGCGTCTGTTTTTAGTCGTTTTGTCATGTTTTTGTTGAGCTTTCCGTCTGTTTTTAGTTGTTTCATCACGTTTTTGTGGTGTTTTCATTTGTTTTAAGTCGGTTCATTACATTTTAGTGGTATTTTAATCAGTTTTTAGTTGTTTTTGTGGTGTCTTGCGTCTATTTTTAATCATTTCATCATGTTTTTGTGGTGTGTTTCGTCTGTTTTTAGTTGTTTTATCATATTTTTGTGGTGTTTTGATCTTTTTTTTGTCGTTTTGTCATTTTTTTGTGGTGTTTTAATCCGTTTTTAGTCGTTTCATCACATTTTTGTGGTGTCTTGCGTCTGTTTTTAGTTGTTTCATCACGTTTTTGTGGTGTGTTTCGTCTGTTTTTAGTTGTTTTATCACGTTTTTGTGTTGTTTTCATCTGTTTTTAGTCGTTTTTTCACGTTTTTGTGGTGTCTTGCGTCTGTTTTTAGTCGTTTCATCACGTTTTTGTGGTGTGTTTCGTCTGTTTTTAGTTGTTTTATCACGTTTTTGTGTTGTATTCATCTGTTTTTAGTCGTTTTTTCACGTTTTTGTGGTGTTTTCATCTGTTTTTAGTCGTTTTTTCACGTATTTGTGGTGTTTTCATCAGTTTTTAGTCGTTTTTGTCATCTTTTTGTGATGTTTTCATCTACTTTTTGTCATTTTTGTCACGTTTTTGTGGTGTTTTCATCCATTTTTAGTCGTTTTTTCGTGTTTTTGTGGTGTTTTCGTCTGTTTTTAGTCGGTTCATCACGTTTTTGTGGTGTTTTCGTCTGTTTTTAGTAATTTCATCACGTTTTTGTGATGTTTTCGTCTGTTTTTAGTTGTTTTATCACGTTTTTGTGGTGTTTTCATCTTTTCTTAGTTGTTTTTTCACGTTTTTGTGGTGTTTTCTTCTGTTTTTAGTCGTTTCATCACGTTTTTGTGTTGTTTCATCTGTTTTTAGTCGTTTCATAATGTTTTTGTTGAGTTTTGCATCTGTTTTTAGTTGTTTCATCACGTTTTGTGGTGTTTTCATCTGTTTTTAGTCGTTTCATCACGTTTTTGTGGTGTTTTTCATCTGTTTTTAGTAGTTTCATAATGTTTTTGTGGAGTTTTGCCTCTGTTTTAAGTCGTTTTGTCCTGTTTTTTTGGTGTTTTCTGTTTTTAATCGTTTTGTCACGTTTTAGTGTTGTTTTCATCTGTTTTTAGTTGTTTTGTCATGTTTCTTTGGAGTTTTGCGTCTGTTTTTAGTCTATTCATCATGTTTTTGTACAGTTTTGCGTCTGTTTTTAGTCGTTTCATCACGTTTTTGTGGTGTCTTGCGTCATTTTTAAGTCGTTTCATCACATATTTGTGGTGTTTTCAAGTGTTTTTAGTCGTTTTTTCACGTTTTTGTGGTGTTTCCGTCTGTTTTTAGTTGTTTTGTCATGTTTTAGTGGTGTTTTCATCTGTTTTTAGGTGTTTCATCACGTATTTGCGCTGTTTTCATCTGTTTTTAGTCTTTTAGTCACATTTTTGTGGTGTCTTGCGTCTGTTTTTAGTCGTTTCATCACGTTTTTGTGGTGTGTTTCGTCTGTTTTTAGTTGTTTTATCATGTTTTTGTGGTGTTTTCATCTGTTTTTAGTCGTTTCATCACGTTTTTGTTGAGTTTTGCATCTGTTTTTAGTTGTTTCATCATGTTTTTGTGGTGTCTTCATCTGTTTTCAGTTTTTTTTGTGATGTCTTGCGTTTGTTTTTAGTTGTTTCATCACGTCTTTTGTGGTGTGTTTCATCTGTTTATAGTTGTTTTATCACGTTTTTGTGGTGTTTTCATCCGTTTTTAGTCGTTTTTGTCACGTTTTTGTGGTGTTTTCATCTGTTTTTAGTTGTTTCATCATGTTTTTCTGGAGTTTTGCGTCTGTTTTTAGTTGTTATGTCATGTTCTTCTGGTGTTTTCGTCTGTTTTTAGTCGATTTGTCACATTTTTGTGGTGCTTTCATCTGTTTTAAGTCGGTTCATCACGTTTTTGTGGTGTTTTCGTCTGTTTTTAGTAATTTCATCACGTTTTTGTGGTGTTTTCGTCTGTTTTTAGTAATTTCATCACGTTTTTGTGATGTTTTCGTCTGTTTTTAGTTTTTTTTTGTCATGTTTTTTGGTGTTTTCATCTGTTTTGAGGCGTTTCATCACGTTTCTGTGGTGTTTTTCATCTGTTTTTAGTCATTTTTGTAGTGTCTTGCGTCTGTTTTCAGCCGTTTCATCACGTTATTGTGGTGTGTTTCGTCTGTTTATAGTTGTTTTATCACGTTTTTGTGGTGTTTTCATCTGTTTCTAGTCATTTTTGTCATGTTTTTGTGGTGTTTTCATCTGTTTTTAGTCGTTTCATAATGTTTTTGTGGAGTGTTGCGTCTGTTTTTAGTCGTTTTGTCATGTATTTGTGGAGTCTTGGTCTGTTTTTAGTAGTTTTGACAGTTTTTTTGGTTTTTACATCTGATTTTAGTCGTTTCATCACGTTTTTGTGGTGTGTGTCGTCTGTTTTTTAGTTTTTTTATCAAGTTTTTGTGGTGTTTTCATCTGTTTTTAGTCGTTTCATCACGATTTTGTGGAGTTTTGCGTCCGTTTTTAGTCGTTTTGTCATGTTTTTGTTGAGCTTTCCGTCTGTTTTTAGTTGTTTCATCACGTTTTTGTGGTGTTTTCATTTGTTTTAAGTCGGTTCATTACATTTTAGTGGTATTTTAATCAGTTTTTAGTTGTTTTTGTGGTGTCTTGCGTCTGTTTTTAATCATTTCATCATGTTTTTGTGGTGTGTTTCGTCTGTTTTTAGTTGTTTTATCATATTTTTGTGGTGTTTTGATCTTTTTTTTTGTCGTTTTGTCATTTTTTTGTGGTGTTTTAATCCGTTTTTAGTCGTTTTGTCACATTTTTGTGGTGTCTTGCGTCTGTTTTTAGTTGTTTCATCACGTTTTTGTGGTGTGTTTCGTCTGTTTTTAGTTGTTTTATCACGTTTTTGTGTTGTTTTCATCTGTTTTTAGTCGTTTTTTCACGTTTTTGTGGTGTCTTGCGTCTGTTTTTAGTCGTTTCATCACGTTTTTGTGGTGTGTTTCGTCTGTTTTTAGTTGTTTTATCACGTATTTGTGGTGTTTTCATATGTTTTTAGTCGTTTCATAATGTTTTTGTGGAGTTTTGCCTCTATTTTGAGTCGTTTCATCACGTTTTTGTGGAGTTTTGTGTGTGTTTTTAGTTGTTTTGTCATGTTTTATGGAGCTTTGTGTCTGTTTTTAGTTGTTTCATTACGATTTTGTGGTGTTTTCCTCTGTTTTAAGTCGGTTCATCACGTTTTTTTGGTGTTTTCATCTTTTTTTAGTCGTTTTTGTGGTGTTTTCGTCTGTTTTTAGTTGTTTTGTCATGTTTTTGTGGTGTTTTCATCTTTTTTTAGGCGTTTCATCACGTTTTGCGATGTTTTCATCTGTTTTTAGTCTTTTTGTCACATTTTTGTGGTGTCTTGCGTCTGTTTTTAGTCGTTTCATCACGTTTTTGTGGTGTGTTTCGTCTGTTTTTAGTTGTTTTATCACGTTTTTGTGGTGTTTTCATCTGTTTTTAGTTGTTTTTTCACGTTTTTGTGGTGTTTTCTTCTGTTTTTAGTCGTTTCATCACGTATTTGTGGTGTTTTCATCTGTTTTTAGTCGTTTATAATGTTTTTGTGGAGTTTTGCGTCTGTTTTTAGTCGTTTATAATGTTTTTGTAGAGTCTTGGTCTGTTTTTAGTCTTTTTGTCAGGTTTTTTTAGTGTTTTCATCTGTTTTTAGTCGTTTTATCACGTTTTTGTGGAGTTTTGTGTCTGTTTTTAGCTGTTTTGTCATGTTTTATGGAGCTTTGTGTCTGTTTTTAGTTGTTTCATTACGATTTTGTGGTGTTTTCATCTGTTTTAAGTCGGTTCATCACGTTTTTTCTGTGTTTTCATCTTTTTTTAGTCGTTTTTGTGGTGTCTTGCGTCTGTTTTTAGTCGTTTCATTACACTTTTGTGGTGTTTTTCGTCTGTTTATAGTTGTTTTATCACGTTTTTGTGGTGTTTTCATCCGTTTTTAATCATTTTTGTCACGTTTTTATGGTGTTTTCATCTGTTTTTAGTCTTTTCATCACGTTTTTGTGGTGTGTTTCGTCTGTTTTTAGTTGTCTTATCAAGTTTTGTGGTGTTTTCATCTGTTTTTAGTCGTTTCATCACGTTTCTGTGGTGTTTTCATCTGTTTTTAGTCATTTTTGTCATGTTTTTGTGGTGTTTTGCGTCTGTTTTCAGTCGTTTCATCATGTTTTGTGGAATTTTGAGTTCATTTTTTAGTCGTTTCATCACGTTTTTGTGGTGTTTTCGTCTGTTTTTAGTTGTTTTTATCATATTTTTGTGATGTTTTGATCTTTTTTTGGTCATTTCGTCATGTTTTTGTGGTGTTTTCATCCGTTTTTAGTCGTTTTGTCATGTTTTTGTTGTGTTTCCTGTTTTTAATCGTTTTGTCACGTTTTAGTGGTGTTTTCGTCTGTTTTTAGTCATTTTTTCATGTTTTTGTGGTGTCTTGTGTCATTTTTAAGTCGTTTCATCACATATTTGTGGTGTTTTCAAGTGTTTTTAGTCGTTTTATCACGTTTTTGTGGTGTTTTCGTCTGTTTTTAGTTGTTTTATCACGTTTTTGTGGTGTTTCATCTGTTTTTAGTCGTTTCATAATGTTTTTGTTGAGTTTTGCATCTGTTTTTAGTTGTTTCATCACGTTTTGTGGTGTTTTCATCTGTTTTTAGTCGTTTCATCACGTTTTTGTGGTGTTTTTCATCTGTTTTTAGTAGTTTCATAATGTTTTTGCGGAGTTTTGCCTCTGTTTTAAGTCGTTTTGTCCTGTTTTTTTGGTGTTTTCTGTTTTTAATCGTTTTGTCACGTTTTAGTGTTGTTTTCATCTGTTTTTAGTTGTTTTGTCATGTTTCTTTGGAGTTTTGCGTCTGTTTTTAGTCTATTCATCATGTTTTTGTACAGTTTTGCGTCTGTTTTTAGTCGTTTCATCACGTTTTTGTGGTGTCTTGCGTCATTTTTAAGTCGTTTCATCACATATTTGTGGTGTTTTCAAGTGTTTTTAGTCGTTTTTTCACGTTTTTGTGGTGTTTCCGTCTGTTTTTAGTTGTTTTGTCATGTTTTAGTGGTGTTTTCATCTGTTTTTAGGTGTTTCATCACGTATTTGCGCTGTATTCATCTGTTTTTAGTCTTTTAGTCACATTTTTGTGGTGTCTTGCGTCTGTTTTTAGTCGTTTCATCACGTTTTTGTGGTGTGTTTCGTCTGTTTTTAGTTGTTTTATCATGTTTTTGTGGTGTTTTCATCTGTTTTTAGTCGTTTCATCACGTTTTTGTTGAGTTTTGCATCTGTTTTTAGTTGTTTCATCATGTTTTTGTGGTGTCTTCATCTGTTTTCAGTTTTTTTTGTGATGTCTTGCGTTTGTTTTTAGTTGTTTCATCACGTCTTTTGTGGTGTGTTTCATCTGTTTATAGTTGTTTTATCACGTTTTTGTGGTGTTTTCATCCTTTTTTAGTCGTTTTTGTCACGTTTTTGTGGTGTTTTCATCTGTTTTTAGTCGTTTCATCATGTTTTTCTGGAGTTTTGCGTCTGTTTTTAGTTGTTATGTCATGTTCTTCTGGTGTTTTCGTCTGTTTTTAGTCGATTTGTCACATTTTTGTGGTGCTTTCATCTGTTTTAAGTCGGTTCATCACGTTTTTGTGGTGTTTTCGTCTGTTTTTAGTAATTTCATCACGTTTTTGTGATGTTTTCGTCTGTTTTTAGTTTTTTTTTGTCATGTTTTTTGGTGTTTTCATCTGTTTTGAGGCGTTTCATCACATTTCTGTGGTGTTTTTCATCTGTTTTTAGTCATTTTTGTAGTGTCTTGCGTCTGTTTTCAGCCGTTTCATCACGTTATTGTGGTGTGTTTCGTCTGTTTATAGTTGTTTTATCACGTTTTTGTGGTGTTTTCATCTGTTTCTAGTCATTTTTGTCATGTTTTTGTGGTGTTTTCATCTGTTTTTAGTCGTTTCATAATGTTTTTGTGGAGTGTTGCGTCTGTTTTTAGTCGTTTTGTCATGTATTTGTGGAGTCTTGGTCTGTTTTTAGTAGTTTTGCCAGTTTTTTCGGTTTTTACATCTGATTTTAGTCGTTTCATCACGTTTTTGTGGTGTGTGTCGTCTGTTTTTAGTCGTTTTGTCATGTATTTGTGGAGTCTTGGTCTGTTTTTAGTAGTTTTGCCAGTTTTTTCGGTTTTTACATCTGATTTTAGTCGTTTCATCACGTTTTTGTGGTGTGTGTCGTCTGTTTTTTAGTTGTTTTATCAAGTTTTTGTGGTGTTTTCATCTGTTTTTAGTCGTTTCATCACGATTTTGTGGAGTTTTGCGTCTGTTTTTAGTCGTTTTGTCATGTTTTTGTTGAGCTTTCCGTCTGTTTTTAGTTGTTTCATCACGTTTTTGTGGTGTTTTCATTTGTTTTAAGTCGGTTCATTACATTTTAGTGGTATTTTAATCAGTTTTTAGTTGTTTTTGTGGTGTCTTGCGTCTGTTTTTAATCATTTCATCATGTTTTTGTGGTGTGTTTCGTCTGTTTTTAGTTGTTTTATCATATTTTTGTGGTGTTTTGCGTCTGTTTTTAGTTGTTTCATCACGTTTTTGTGGTGTGTTTCGTCTGTTTTTAGTTGTTTTATCACGTTTTTGTGTTGTTTTCATCTGTTTTTAGTCGTTTTTTCACGTTTTTGTGGTGTCTTGCGTCTGTCTTTAGTCGTTTCATCACGTTTTTGTGGTGTGTTTCGTCTGTTTTTAGTTGTTTTGTCACGTTTTTGTGTTGTTTTCATCTGTTTTTAGTCGTTTTTTCACATTTTTGTGGTGTTTTCATCTGTTTTTAGTCGTTTTTTCACGTTTTTGTGGTGTTTTCATCTGTTTTTAGTCGTTTTTTCACGTATTTGTGGTGTTTTCATCAGTTTTTAGTCGTTTTTGTCATCTTTTTGTGATGTTTTCATCTACTTTTTGTCATTTTTGTCACGTTTTTGTGGTGTTTTCATCCGTTTTTAGTCGTTTTTTCGTGTTTTTTTGGTGTTTTCGTCTGTTTTTAGTCGTTTCATCACGTATTTGTGGTGTTTTCATATGTTTTTAGTCGTTTCATAATGTTTTTGTGGAGTTTTGCGTCTGTTTTTAGTCGTTTCGTCATGTTTTTGTAGAGTGTTGGTCTGTTTTTAGTCTTTTTGTCAGTTTTTTTTGGTGTTTTCATCTATTTTGAGTCGTTTCATCACGTTTTTGTGGAGTTTTGTGTGTGTTTTTAGTTGTTTTGTCATGTTTTATGGAGCTTTGTGTCTGTTTTTAGTTGTTTCATTACGATTTTGTGGTGTTTTCCTCTGTTTTAAGTCGGTTCATCACGTTTTTTTGGTGTTTTCATCTTTTTTTAGTCGTTTTTGTGGTGTTTTCGTCTGTTTTTAGTTGTTTTGTCATGTTTTTGTGGTGTTTTCATCTTTTTTCAGCCGTTTCATCACGTTATTGTGGTGTGTTTCGTCTGTTTATAGTTGTTTTATCACGTTTTTGTGGTGTTTTCATCTGTTTCTAGTCATTTTTGTCATGTTTTTGTGGTGTTTTCATCTGTTTTTAGTCGTTTCATAATGTTTTTGTGGAGTGTTGCGTCTGTTTTTAGTCGTTTTGTCATGTATTTGTGGAGTCTTGGTCTGTTTTTAGTAGTTTTGCCAGTTTTTTCGGTTTTTACATCTGATTTTAGTCGTTTCATCACGTTTTTGTGGTGTGTGTCGTCTGTTTTTTAGTTGTTTTATCAAGTTTTTGTGGTGTTTTCATCTGTTTTTAGTCGTTTCATCACGATTTTGTGGAGTTTTGCGTCTGTTTTTAGTCGTTTTGTCATGTTTTTGTTGAGCTTTCCGTCTGTTTTTAGTTGTTTCATCACGTTTTTGTGGTGTTTTCATTTGTTTTAAGTCGGTTCATTACATTTTAGTGGTATTTTAATCAGTTTTTAGTTGTTTTTGTGGTGTCTTGCGTCTGTTTTTAATCATTTCATCATGTTTTTGTGGTGTGTTTCGTCTGTTTTTAGTTGTTTTATCATATTTTTGTGGTGTTTTGATCTTTTTTTTGTCGTTTTGTCATTTTTTTGTGGTGTTTTAATCCGTTTTTAGTCGTTTTGTCACATTTTTGTGGTGTCTTGCGTCTGTTTTTAGTTGTTCCATCACGTTTTTGTGGTGTGTTTCGTCTGTTTTTAGTTGTTTTATCACGTTTTTGTGGTGTGTTTCGTCTGTTTTTAGTTGTTTTATCACGTTTTTGTGTTGTTTTCATCTGTTTTTAGTCGTTTTTTCACGTTTTTGTGGTGTTTTCATCTGTTTTTAGTCGTTTTTTCACGTATTTGTGGTGTTTTCATCAGTTTTTAGTCGTTTTTGTCATCTTTTTGTGATGTTTTCATCTACTTTTTGTCATTTTTGTCACGTTTTTGTGGTGTTTTCATCCGTTTTTAGTCGTTTTTTCGTGTTTTTTTGGTGTTTTCGTCTGTTTTTAGTCGTTTCATCACGTATTTGTGGTGTTTTCATATGTTTTTAGTCGTTTCATAATGTTTTTGTGGAGTTTTGCGTCTGTTTTTAGTCGTTTCGTCATGTTTTTGTAGAGTGTTGGTCTGTTTTTAGTCTTTTTGTCAGGTTTTTTTGGTGTTTTCATCTATTTTGAGTCGTTTCATCACGTTTTTGTGGAGTTTTGTGTGTGTTTTTAGTTGTTTTGTCATGTTTTATGGAGCTTTGTGTCTGTTTTTAGTTGTTTCATTACGATTTTGTGGTGTTTTCCTCTGTTTTAAGTCGGTTCATCACGTTTTTTTGGTGTTTTCATCTTTTTTTAGTCGTTTTTGTGGTGTTTTCGTCTGTTTTTAGTTGTTTTGTCATGTTTTTGTGGTGTTTTCATCTTTTTTCAGCCGTTTCATCACGTTATTGTGGTGTGTTTCGTCTGTTTATAGTTGTTTTATCACGTTTTTGTGGTGTTTTCATCTGTTTCTAGTCATTTTTGTCATGTTTTTGTGGTGTTTTCATCTGTTTTTAGTCGTTTCATAATGTTTTTGTGGAGTGTTGCGTCTGTTTTTAGTCGTTTTGTCATGTATTTGTGGAGTCTTGGTCTGTTTTTAGTAGTTTTGCCAGTTTTTTCGGTTTTTACATCTGATTTTAGTCGTTTCATCACGTTTTTGTGGTGTGTGTCGTCTGTTTTTTAGTTGTTTTATCAAGTTTTTGTGGTGTTTTCATCTGTTTTTAGTCGTTTCATCACGATTTTGTGGAGTTTTGCGTCTGTTTTTAGTCGTTTTGTCATGTTTTTGTTGAGCTTTCCGTCTGTTTTTAGTTGTTTCATCACGTTTTTGTGGTGTTTTCATTTGTTTTAAGTCGGTTCATTACATTTTAGAGGTATTTTAATCAGTTTTTAGTTGTTTTTGTGGTGTCTTGCGTCTGTTTTTAATCATTTCATCATGTTTTTGTGGTGTGTTTCGTCTGTTTTTAGTTGTTTTATCATATTTTTGTGGTGTTTTGATCTTTTTTTTGTCGTTTTGTCATTTTTTTGTGGTGTTTTAATCCGTTTTTAGTCGTTTTGTCACATTTTTGTGGTGTCTTGCGTCTGTTTTTAGTTGTTCCATCACGTTTTTGTGGTGTGTTTCGTCTGTTTTTAGTTGTTTTATCACGTTTTTGTGGTGTGTTTCGTCTGTTTTTAGTTGTTTTATCACGTTTTTGTGTTGTTTTCATCTGTTTTTAGTCGTTTTTTCACGTTTTTGTGGTGTTTTCATCTGTTTTTAGTCGTTTTTTCACGTATTTGTGGTGTTTTCATCTGTTTTTCGTCGTTTTTTCACGTTTTTGTGGTGTCTTGCGTCTGTTTTTAGTCGTTTCATCACGTTTTTGTGGTGTGTTTCGTCTGTTTTTAGTTGTTTTATCACGTTTTTGTGTTGTTTTCATCTGTTTTTAGTCGTTTTTTCACGTTTTTGTGGTGTTTTCATCTGTTTTTAGTCGTTTTTTCACGTATTTGTGGTGTTTTCATCAGTTTTTAGTCGTTTTTGTCATCTTTTTGTGATGTTTTCATCTACTTTTTGTCATTTTTGTCACGTTTTTGTGGTGTTTTCATCCGTTTTTAGTCGTTTTTTCGTGTTTTTTTGGTGTTTTCGTCTGTTTTTAGTCGTTTCATCACGTATTTGTGGTGTTTTCATATGTTTTTAGTCGTTTCATAATGTTTTTGTGGAGTTTTGCGTCTGTTTTTAGTCGTTTCGTCATGTTTTTGTAGAGTGTTGGTCTGTTTTTAGTCTTTTTGTCAGGTTTTTTTGGTGTTTTCATCTATTTTGAGTCGTTTCATCACGTTTTTGTGGAGTTTTGTGTGTGTTTTTAGTTGTTTTGTCATGTTTTATGGAGCTTTGTGTCTGTTTTTAGTTGTTTCATTACGATTTTGTGGTGTTTTCCTCTGTTTTAAGTCGGTTCATCACGTTTTTTTGGTGTTTTCATCTTTTTTTAGTCGTTTTTGTGGTGTTTTCGTCTGTTGTTAGTTGTTTTGTCATGTTTTTGTGGTGTTTTCATCTTTTTTTAGGCGTTTCATCACGTTTTGCGATGTTTTCATCTGTTTTTAGTCTTTTTGTCACATTTTTGTGGTGTCTTGCGTCTGTTTTTAGTCGTTTCATCACGTTTTTGTGGTGTGTTTCGTCTGTTTTTAGTTGTTTTATCACGTTTTTGTGGTGTTTTCATCTGTTTTTAGTTGTTTTTTCACGTTTTTGTGGTGTTTTCTTCTGTTTTTAGTCGTTTCATCACGTATTTGTGGTGTTTTCATCTGTTTTTAGTCGTTTATAATGTTTTTGTGGAGTCTTGCGTCTGTTTTTAGTCGTTTTGTCATGTTTTTGTAGAGTCTTGGTCTGTTTTTAGTCTTTTTGTCAGTTTTTTTTAGTGTTTTCATCTGTTTTTAGTCGTTTTATCACGTTTTTGTGGAGTTTTGTGTCTGTTTTTAGCTGTTTTGTCATGTTTTATGGAGCTTTGTGTCTGTTTTTAGTTGTTTCATTACGATTTTGTGGTGTTTTCATCTGTTTTAAGTCGGTTCATCACGTTTTTTCTGTGTTTTCATCTTTTTTTAGTCGTTTTTGTGGTGTCTTGCGTCTGTTTTTAGTCGTTTCATTACACTTTTGTGGTGTTTTTCGTCTGTTTATAGTTGTTTTATCACGTTTTTGTGGTGTTTTCATCCGTTTTTAGTCGTTTTTTCACGTATTTGTGGTGTTTTTATCAGTTTTTAGTCTTTTTGTCACATTTTTGTGGTGTCTTGCGTCTGTTTTTAGTCGTTTCATTACGTTTTTGTGGTGTTTCGTCTGTTTTTAGTTGTTTTATCACGTTTTTGTGGTGTTTTCATCTGTTTTTAGTCGTTTTTTCACCTTTTTATGATGTTTTCATCTACTTTTGTCATTTTTGTCACGTTTTTGTGGTGTTTTCATCCGTTTTTAGTCGTTTTTTCACGTATTTGTGGTGTTTTCATCAGTTTTTAGTCGTTTTTGTCTACTTTTTGTGATGTTTTCATCTACTTTTTGTCATTTTTGTCACGTTTTTGTGGTGTTTTCATCCGTTTTTAGTCGTTTTTTCGTGTTTTTGTGGTGTTTTCGTCTGTTTTTAGTCGTTTCATCACGTATTTGTGGTGTTTTCATATGTTTTTAGTCGTTTCATAATGTTTTTGTGGAGTTTTGTGTCTGTTTTTAGTCGTTTCGTCATGTTTTTGTAGAGTGTTGGTCTGTTTTTAGTATTTTTGTCAGGTTTTTTTGGTGTTTTCATCTGTTTTGAGTCGTTTCATCATGTTTTTGTGGAGTTTTGTGTGTGTTTTTAGTTGTTTTGTCATGTTTTATGGAGCTTTTTGTCTGTTTTTAGTTGTTTCATTACGATTTTGTGGTGTTTTCATTTGTATTAAGTCGGCTCATCACGTTTTTTCTGTGTTTTCATCTTTTTTTAGTCGTTTTTGTGGTGTCTTGCGTCTGTTTTTAGTCGTTTCATTACCCTTTCGTGGTGTTTTTCGTCTGTTTATAGTTGTTTTATCACGTTTTTGTGGTGTTTTCATCCGTTTCTAATCATTTTTGTCACGTTTTTATGGTGTTTTCATCTGTTTTTAGTCTTTTCATCACGCTTTTGTGGTGTGTTTCGTCTGTTTTTAGTTGTCTTATCAAGTTTTGTGGTGTTTTCATCTGTTTTTAGTCGTTTCATCGCGTTTCTGTGGTGTTTTCATCTGTTTTTAGTCATTTTTGTCATGTTTTTGTGGTGTTTTGCGTCTGTTTTCAGTCGTTTCATCATGTTTTGTGGAATTTTGAGTTCATTTTTTAGTTGTTTCACCACGTTTTTGTGGTGTTTTCGTCTGTTTTTAGTTGTTTTATCATATTTTTGTGATGTTTTGATCTTTTTTTGGTCATTTCGTCATGTTTTTGTGGTGTTTTCATCCGTTTTTAGTCGTTTTGTCATGTTTTTGTTGTGTTTCCTGTTTTTAATCGTTTTGTCACGTTTTAGTGGTGTTTTCGTCTGTTTTTAGTCATTTTGTCATGTTTTTGTGGTGTCTTGCGTCATTTTTAAGTCGTTTCATCACATATTTGTGGTGTTTTCAAGTGTTTTTAGTCGTTTTTTCACGTTTTTGTGGTGTTTCCGTCTGTTTTTAGTTGTTTTGTCATGTTTTAGTGGTTTTTTCATCTGTTTTTAGGTGTTTCATCACGTATTTGCGCTGTTTTCCTCTGTTTTTAGTCTTTTAGTCAAATTTTTGTGGTGTCTTGCGTCTGTTTTTAGTCGTTTCATCACGTTTTTGTGGTGTGTTTCGTCTGTTTTTAGTTGTTTTATCATGTTTTTGTGGTGTTTTCATCTGTTTTTAGTCGTTTCATCACGTTTTTGTTGAGTTTTGCATCTGTTTTTAGTTGTTTCATCATGTTTTTGTGGTGTCTTCATCTGTTTTCAGTTTTTTTTGTGATGTCTAGCGTTTGTTTTTAGTTGTTTCATCACGTCTTTTGTGGTGTGTTTCATCTGTTTATAGTTGTTTTATCACGTTTTTGTGGTGTTTTCATCCGTTTTTAGTCGTTTTTGTCACGTTTTTGTGGTGTTTTCATCTGTTTTTAGTCGTTTCATCATGTTTTTCTGGAGTTTTGCGTCTGTTTTTAGTTGTTATGTCATGTTCTTCTGGTGTTTTCGTCTGTTTTTAGTCGATTTGTCACATTTTTGTGATGCTTTCATCTGTTTTAAGTCGGTTCATCACGTTTTTGTGGTGTTTTCGTCTGTTTTTAGTAATTTCATCACGTTTTTGTGATGTTTTCGTCTGTTTTTAGTTTTTTTTTGTCATGTTTTTTGGTGTTTTCATTTGTTTTGAGGCGTTTCAACACGTTTCTGTGGTGTTTTTCATCTGTTTTTAGTCATTTTTGTAGTGTCTTGCGTCTGTTTTTAGTTGTTTCATCACGTTTTTGTGGCGTTTTCATCTGTTTTAAGTTGTTTCATCACGTTTTTGTGGTGTTTTCATTTGTTTTTAGTCGTTTTTGTGGTGTCTTGCGTCTGTTTTCAGCCGTTTCATCACGTTATTGTGGTGTGTTTCGTCTGTTTATAGTTGTTTTATCACGTTTTTGTGGTGTTTTCATCTGTTTCTAGTCATTTTTGTCATGTTTTTGTGGTGTTTTCATCTGTTTTTAGTCGTTTCATAATGTTTTTGTGGAGTGTTGCGTCTGTTTTTAGTCGTTTTGTCATGTATTTGTGGAGTCTTGGTCTGTTTTTAGTAGTTTTGCCAGTTTTTTTGGTTTTTACATCTGATTTTAGTCGTTTCATCACGTTTTTGTGGTGTGTGTCGTCTGTTTTTTAGTTGTTTTATCAAGTTTTTGTGGTGTTTTCATCTGTTTTTAGTCGTTTCATCACGATTTTGTGGAGTTTTGCGTCTGTTTTTAGTCGTTTTGTCATGTTTTTGTTGAGCTTTCCGTCTGTTTTTAGTTGTTTCATCACGTTTTTGTGGTGTTTTCATTTGTTTTAAGTCGGTTCATTACATTTTAGTGGTATTTTAATCAGTTTTTAGTTGTTTTTGTGGTGTCTTGCGTCTGTTTTTAATCATTTCATCATGTTTTTGTGGTGTGTTTCGTCTGTTTTTAGTTGTTTTATCATATTTTTGTGGTGTTTTGATCTTTTTTTTGTCGATTTGTCATTTTTTTGTGGTGTTTTAATCCGTTTTTAGTCGTTTTGTCACATTTTTGTGGTGTCTTGCGTCTGTTTTTAGTTGTTCCATCACGTTTTTGTGGTGTGTTTCGTCTGTTTTTAGTTGTTTTATCACGTTTTTGTGTTGTTTTCATCTGTTTTTAGTCGTTTTTTCACGTTTTTGTGGTGTCTTGCGTCTGTTTTTAGTCGTTTCATCACGTTTTTGTGGTGTGTTTCGTCTGTTTTTAGTTGTTTTATCACGTTTTTGTGTTGTTTTCATCTGTTTTTAGTCGTTTTTTCACGTTTTTGTGGTGTTTTCATCTGTTTTTAGTCGTTTTTTCGTGTTTTTGTGGTGTTTTCGTCTGTTTTTAGTCGTTTCATCACGTATTTGTGGTGTTTTCATCTGTTTTTAGTCTTTTTGTCACATTTTTGTGGTGTCTTGCGTCTGTTTTTAGTCGTTTCATCACGTTTTTGTGGTGTGTTTCGTCTGTTTTTAGTTGTTTTATCACGTTTTTGTGGTGTTTTCATCTGTTTTTAGTTGTTTTTTCACGTTTTTGTGGTGTTTTCTTCTGTTTTTAGTCGTTTCATCACGTATTTGTAGTGTTTTCATCTGTCTTTAGTCGTTTATAATGTTTTTGTGGAGTTTTGCGTCTGTTTTTAGTCGTTTTGTCATGTTTTTGTAGAGTCTTGGTCTGTTTTTAGTCTTTTTGTCAGGTTTTTTTAGTGTTTTCATCTGTTTTTAGTCGTTTTATCACGTTTTTGTGGAGTTTTGTGTCTGTTTTTAGCTGTTTTGTCATGTTTTATGGAGCTTTGTGTCTGTTTTTAGTTGTTTCATTACGATTTTGTGGTGTTTTCATCTGTTTTAAGTCGGTTCATCACGTTTTTTCTGTGTTTTCATCTTTTTTTAGTCGTTTTTGTGGTGTCTTGCGTCTGTTTTTAGTCGTTTCATTACACTTTTGTGGTGTTTTTCGTCTGTTTATAGTTGTTTTATCACGTTTTTGTGGTGTTTTCATCCGTTTTTAATCATTTTTGTCACGTTTTTATGGTGTTTTCATCTGTTTTTAGTCTTTTCATCACGTTTTTGTGGTGTGTTTCGTCTGTTTTTAGTTGTCTTATCAAGTTTTGTGGTGTTTTCATCTGTCTTTAGTCGTTTCATCACGTTTCTGTGGTGTTTTCATCTGTTTTTAGTCATTTTTGTCATGTTTTTGTGGTGTTTTGCGTCTGTTTTCAGTCGTTTCATCATGTTTTGTGGAATTTTGAGTTCATTTTTTAGTCGTTTCATCACGTTTTTGTGGTGTTTTCGTCTGTTTTTAGTTGTTTTATCATATTTTTGTGATGTTTTGATCTTTTTTTGGTTATTTCGTCATGTTTTTGTGGTGTTTTCATCCGTTTTTAGTCGTTTTGTCATGTTTTTGTTGTGTTTCCTGTTTTTAATCGTTTTGTCACGTTTTAGTGGTGTTTTCGTCTGTTTTCGTCTGTTTTTAGTCATTTTTTCATGTTTTTGTGGTGTCTTGCGTCATTTTTAAGTCGTTTCATCACATATTTGTGGTGTTTTCAAGTGTTTTTAGTCGTTTTATCACGTTTTTGTGGTGTTTTCGTCTGTTTTTAGTTGTTTTATCACGTTTTTGTGGTGTTTCATCTGTTTTTAGTCGTTTCATAATGTTTTTGTTGAGTTTTGCATCTGTTTTTAGTTGTTTCATCACGTTTTGTGGTGTTTTCATCTGTTTTTAGTCGTTTCATCACGTTTTTGTGGTGTTTTTCATCTGTTTTTAGTAGTTTCATAATGTTTTTGTGGAGTTTTGCCTCTGTTTTAAGTCGTTTTGTCCTGTTTTTTTGGTGTTTTCTGTTTTTAATCGTTTTGTCACGTTTTAGTGTTGTTTTCATCTGTTTTTAGTTGTTTTGTCATGTTTCTTTGGAGTTTTGCGTCTGTTTTTAGTCTATTCATCATGTTTTTGTACAGTTTTGCGTCTGTTTTTAGTCGTTTCATCACGTTTTTGTGGTGTTTTCGTCTGTTTTTAGTCATTTTGTCATGTTTTTGTGGTGTCTTGCGTAATTTTTAAGTCGTTTCATCACGTTTTTGTGGTGTTTTCATCTGTTTTTAGTCGTTTCATCACGTTTTTGTGGTGTTTTCGTCTGTTTTTAGTTGTTTTGTCATGTTTTTGTGGTGTTTTCATCTGTTTTGAGGCGTTTCATCACGTTTTTGCGCTGTTTTCATCTGTTTTTAGTCTTTTTGTCACATTTTTGTGGTGTCTTGCGTCTGTTTTTAGTCGTTTCATTACGTTTTTGTGGTGTTTCGTCTGTTTTTAGTTTTATCACGTTTTTGTGGTGTTTTCATCTGTTTTTAGTCGTTTTTTCACGTTTTTGTGGTGTTTTCATCTGTTTTTAGTGGTTTTTTCACGTATTGGTGGTGTTTTCATCAGTTTTTAGTCGTTTTTGTCACCTTTTTATGATCTTTTCATCTACTTTTGTCATTTTTGTCACGTTTTTGTGTTGTTTTCATCTGTTTTTAGTCGTTTTTTCACGTATTTGTGGTGTTTTCATCAGTTTTTAGTCGTTTTTGTCATCTTTTTGTGATGTTTTCATCTACTTTTTGTCATTTTTGTCACGTTTTTGTGGTGTTTTCATCCGTTTTAAGTCGTTTTTTCGTGTTTTTGTGGTGTTTTCGTCTGTTTTTAGTCGTTTCATCACGTATTTGTGGTGTTTTCATATGTTTTTAGTCGTTTCATAATGTTTTTGTGGAGTTTTGCGTCTGTTTTTAGTCGTTTCGTCATGTTTTTGTAGAGTGTTGGTCTGTTTTTAGTATTTTTGTCAGGTTTTTTTGGTGTTTTCATCTGTTTTGAGTCGTTTCATCACGTTTTTGTGGAGTTTTGTGTGTGTTTTTAGTTGTTTTGTCATGTTTTATGGAGCTTTGTGTCTGTTTTTAGTTGTTTCATTACGATTTTGTGGTGTTTTCCTCTGTTTTAAGTCGGTTCATCACGTTTTTTTGGTGTTTTCATCTTTTTTTAGTCGTTTTTGTGGTGTCTTTCGTCTGTTTTTAGTCGTTTCATTACCCTTTTGTGGTGTTTTTCGTCTGTTTATAGTTGTTTTATCACGTTTTTGTGGTGTTTTCATCCGTTTTTAATCATTTTTGTCACGTTTTTATGGTGTTTTCATCTGTTTTTAGTCTTTTCATCACGTTTTTGTGGTGTGTTTCGTCTGTTTTTAGTTTTCTTATCAAGTTTTGTGGTGTTTTCATCTGTTTTTAGTCGTTTCATCACGTTTCTGTGGTGTTTTCATCTGTTTTTAGTCATTTTTGTCATGTTTTTGGGGTGTTTTGCGTCTGTTTTCAGTCGTTTCATCATGTTTTGTGGAATTTTGAGTTCATTTTTTAGTCGTTTCATCACGTTTTTGTGGTGTTTTAGTCTGTTTTTAGTTGTTTTTATCATATTTTTGTGATGTTTTGATCTTTTTTTGGTCATTTCGTCATGTTTTTGTGGTGTTTTCATCCGTTTTTAGTCGTTTTGTCATGTTTTTGTTGTGTTTCCTGTTTTTAATCGTTTTGTCACGTTTTAGTGGTGTTTTCGTCTGTTTTTAGTCATTTTTTCATGTTTTTGTGGTGTCTTGTGTCATTTTTAAGTCGTTTCATCACATATTTGTGGTGTTTTCAAGTGTTTTTAGTCGTTTTATCACGTTTTTGTGGTGTTTTCGTCTGTTTTTAGTTGTTTTATCACGTTTTTGTGGTGTTTCATCTGTTTTTAGTCGTTTCATAATGTTTTTGTTGAGTTTTGCATCTGTTTTTAGTTGTTTCATCACGTTTTGTGGTGTTTTCATCTGTTTTTAGTTGTTTTGTCATGTTTCTTTGGAGTTTTGCGTCTGTTTTTAGTCTATTCATCATGTTTTTGTACAGTTTTGCGTCTGTTTTTAGTCGTTTCATCACGTTTTTGTGGTGTCTTGCGTCATTTTTAAGTCGTTTCATCACATATTTGTGGTGTTTTCAAGTGTTTTTAGTCGTTTTTTCACGTATTTTTGGTGTTTTCATCAGTTTTTAGTCGTTTTTGTCATCTTTTTGTGATGTTTTCATCTACTTTTTGTCATTTTTGTCACGTTTTTGTGGTGTTTTCATCCGTTTTTAGTCGTTTTTTCGTGTTTTTGTGGTGTTTTCGTCTGTTTTTAGTCGTTTCATCACGTATTTGTGGTGTTTTCATATGTTTTTAGTCGTTTCATAATGTTTTTGTGGAGTTTTGCGTCTGTTTTTAGTCGTTTCGTCATGTTTTTGTAGAGTGTTGGTCTGTTTTTAGTATTTTTGTCAGGTTTTTTTGGTGTTTTCATCTGTTTTGAGTCGTTTCATCACGTTTTTGTGGAGTTTTGTGTGTGTTTTTAGTTGTTTTGTCATGTTTTATGGAGCTTTGTGTCTGTTTTTAGTTGTTTCATTACGATTTTGTGGTGTTTTCCTCTGTTTTAAGTCGGTTCATCACGTTTTTTTGGTGTTTTCATCTTTTTTTAGTCGTTTTTGTGGTGTCTTTCGTCTGTTTTTAGTCGTTTCATTACCCTTTTGTGGTGTTTTTCGTCTGTTTATAGTTGTTTTATCACGTTTTTGTGGTGTTTTCATCCGTTTTTAATCATTTTTGTCACGTTTTTATGGTGTTTTCATCTGTTTTTAGTCTTTTCATCACGTTTTTGTGGTGTGTTTCGTCTGTTTTTAGTTGTCTTATCAAGTTTTGTGGTGTTTTCATCTGTTTTTAGTCGTTTCATCACGTTTCTGTGGTGTTTTCATCTGTTTTTAGTCATTTTTGTCATGTTTTTGGGGTGTTTTGCGTCTGTTTTCAGTCGTTTCATCATGTTTTGTGGAATTTTGAGTTCATTTTTTAGTCGTTTCATCACGTTTTTGTGGTGTTTTCGTCTGTTTTTAGTTGTTTTTATCATATTTTTGTGATGTTTTGATCTTTTTTTGGTCATTTCGTCATGTTTTTGTGGTGTTTTCATCCGTTTTTAGTCGTTTTGTCATGTTTTTGTTGTGTTTCCTGTTTTTAATCGTTTTGTCACGTTTTAGTGGTGTTTTCGTCTGTTTTTAGTCATTTTTTCATGTTTTTGTGGTGTCCTGTGTCATTTTTAAGTCGTTTCATCACATATTTGTGGTGTTTTCAAGTGTTTTTAGTCGTTTTATCACGTTTTTGTGGTGTTTTCGTCTGTTTTTAGTTGTTTTATCACGTTTTTGTGGTGTTTCATCTGTTTTTAGTCGTTTCATAATGTTTTTGTTGAGTTTTGCATCTGTTTTTAGTTGTTTCATCACGTTTTGTGGTGTTTTCATCTGTTTTTAGTTGTTTTGTCATGTTTCTTTGGAGTTTTGCGTCTGTTTTTAGTCTATTCATCATGTTTTTGTACAGTTTTGCGTCTGTTTTTAGTCGTTTCATCACGTTTTTGTGGTGTCTTGCGTCATTTTTAAGTCGTTTCATCACATATTTGTGGTGTTTTCAAGTGTTTTTAGTCGTTTTTTCACGTTTTTGTGGTGTTTCCGTCTGTTTTTAGTTGTTTTGTCATGTTTTAGTGGTGTTTTCATCTGTTTTTAGGTGTTTCATCACGTATTTGCGCTGTATTCATCTGTTTTTAGTCTTTTAGTCACATTTTTGTGGTGTCTTGCGTCTGTTTTTAGTCGTTTCATCACGTTTTTGTGGTGTGTTTCGTCTGTTTTTAGTTGTTTTATCATGTTTTTGTGGTGTTTTCATCTGTTTTTAGTCGTTTCATCACGTTTTTGTTGAGTTTTGCATCTGTTTTTAGTTGTTTCATCATGTTTTTGTGGTGTCTTCATCTATTTTCAGTTTTTTTTGTGATGTCTTGCGTTTGTTTTTAGTTGTTTCATCACGTCTTTTGTGGTGTGTTTCATCTGTTTATAGTTGTTTTATCACGTTTTTGTGGTGTTTTCATCCGTTTTTAGTCGTTTTTGTCACGTTTTTGTGGTGTTTTCATCTGTTTTTAGTCGTTTCATCATGTTTTTCTGGAGTTTTGCGTCTGTTTTTAGTTGTTATGTCATGTTCTTCTGGTGTTTTCGTCTGTTTTTAGTCGATTTGTCACATTTTTGTGGTGCTTTCATCTGTTTTAAGTCGGTTCATCACGTTTTTGTGGTGTTTTCGTCTGTTTTTAGTAATTTCATCACGTTTTTGTGATGTTTTCGTCTGTTTTTAGGTTTTTTTTGTCATGTTTTTTGGTGTTTTCATCTGTTTTGAGGCGTTTCATCACGTTTCTGTGGTGTTTTTCATCTGTTTTTAGTCATTTTTGTAGTGTCTTGCGTCTGTTTTCAGCCGTTTCATCACGTTATTGTGGTGTGTTTCGTCTGTTTATAGTTGTTTTATCACGTTTTTGTGGTGTTTTCATCTGTTTCTAGTCATTTTTGTCATGTTTTTGTGGTGTTTTCATCTGTTTTTAGTCGTTTCATAATGTTTTTGTGGAGTGTTGCGTCTGTTTTTAGTCGTTTTGTCATGTATTTGTGGAGTCTTGGTCTGTTTTTAGTTGTTTCATCACGTTTTTGTGGTGTTTTCATTTGTTTTAAGTCGGTTCATTACATTTTAGTGGTATTTTAATCAGTTTTTAGTTGTTTTTGTGGTGTCTTGCGTCTGTTTTTAATCATTTCATCATGTTTTTGTGGTGTGTTTCGTCTGTTTTTAGTTGTTTTATCTTATTTTTGTGGTGTTTTGATCTTTTTTTTGTCGTTTTGTCATTTTTTTGTGGTGTTTTAATCCGTTTTTAGTCGTTTTGTCACATTTTTGTGGTGTCTTGCGTCTGTTTTTAGTTGTTTCATCACGTTTTTGTGGTGTGTTTCGTCTGTTTTTAGTTGTTTTATCACGTTTTTGTGTTGTTTTCATCTGTTTTTAGTCGTTTTTTCACGTTTTTGTGGTGTCTTGCGTCTGTTTTTAGTCGTTTCATCACGTTTTTGTGGTGTGTTTCGTCTGTTTTTAGTTGTTTTATCACGTTTTTGTGTTGTTTTCATCTGTTTTTAGTCGTTTTTTCACGTTTTTGTGGTGTTTTCATCTGTTTTTAGTCGTTTTTTCACGTATTTGTGGTGTTTTCATCAGTTTTTAGTCGTTTTTGTCATCTTTTTGTGATGTTTTCATCTACTTTTTGTCATTTTTGTCACGTTTTTGTGGTGTTTTCATCCGTTTTTAGTCGTTTTTTCGTGTTTTTTTGGTGTTTTCGTCTGTTTTTAGTCGTTTCATCACGTATTTGTGGTGTTTTCATATGTTTTTAGTCGGTTCATCACGTTTTTTTGGTGTTTTCATCTTTTTTTAGTCGTTTTTGTGGTGTCTTTCGTCTGTTTTTAGTCGTTTCATTACCCTTTTGTGGTGTTTTTCGTCTGTTTATAGTTGTTTTATCACGTTTTTGTGGTGTTTTCATCCGTTTTTAATCATTTTTGTCACGTTTTTATGGTGTTTTCATCTGTTTTTAGTCTTTTCATCACGTTTTTGTGGTGTGTTTCGTCTGTTTTTAGTTGTCTTATCAAGTTTTGTGGTGTTTTCATCTGTTTTTAGTCGTTTCATCACGTTTATGTGGTGTTTTCATCTGTTTTTAGTCATTTTTGTCATGTTTTTGGGGTGTTTTGCGTCTGTTTTCAGTCGTTTCATCATGTTTTGTGGAATTTTGAGTTCATTTTTTAGTCGTTTCATCACGTTTTTGTGGTGTTTTCGTCTGTTTTTAGTTGTTTTTATCATATTTTTGTGATGTTTTGATCTTTTTTTGGTCATTTCGTCATGTTTTTGTGGTGTTTTCATCCGTTTTTAGTCGTTTTGTCATGTTTTTGTTGTGTTTCCTGTTTTTAATCGTTTTGTCACGTTTTAGTGGTGTTTTCGTCTGTTTTTAGTCATTTTTTCATGTTTTTGTGGTGTCCTGTGTCATTTTTAAGTCGTTTCATCACATATTTGTGGTGTTTTCAAGTGTTTTTAGTCGTTTTATCACGTTTTTGTGGTGTTTTCGTCTGTTTTTAGTTGTTTTATCACGTTTTTGTGGTGTTTCATCTGTTTTTAGTCGTTTCATAATGTTTTTGTTGAGTTTTGCATCTGTTTTTAGTTGTTTCATCACGTTTTGTGGTGTTTTCATCTGTTTTTAGTTGTTTTGTCATGTTTCTTTGGAGTTTTGCGTCTGTTTTTAGTCTATTCATCATGTTTTTGTACAGTTTTGCGTCTGTTTTTAGTCGTTTCATCACGTTTTTGTGGTGTCTTGCGTCATTTTTAAGTCGTTTCATCACATATTTGTGGTGTTTTCAAGTGTTTTTAGTCGTTTTTTCACGTTTTTGTGGTGTTTCCGTCTGTTTTTAGTTGTTTTGTCATGTTTTAGTGGTGTTTTCATCTGTTTTTAGGTGTTTCATCACGTATTTGCGCTGTATTCATCTGTTTTTAGTCTTTTAGTCACATTTTTGTGGTGTCTTGCGTCTGTTTTTAGTCGTTTCATCACGTTTTTGTGGTGTGTTTCGTCTGTTTTTAGTTGTTTTATCATGTTTTTGTGGTGTTTTCATCTGTTTTTAGTCGTTTCATCACGTTTTTGTTGAGTTTTGCATCTGTTTTTAGTTGTTTCATCATGTTTTTGTGGTGTCTTCATCTATTTTCAGTTTTTTTTGTGATGTCTTGCGTTTGTTTTTAGTTGTTTCATCACGTCTTTTGTGGTGTGTTTCATCTGTTTATAGTTGTTTTATCACGTTTTTGTGGTGTTTTCATCCGTTTTTAGTCGTTTTTGTCACGTTTTTGTGGTGTTTTCATCTGTTTTTAGTCGTTTCATCATGTTTTTCTGGAGTTTTGCGTCTGTTTTTAGTTGTTATGTCATGTTCTTCTGGTGTTTTCGTCTGTTTTTAGTCGATTTGTCACATTTTTGTGGTGCTTTCATCTGTTTTAAGTCGGTTCATCACGTTTTTGTGGTGTTTTCGTCTGTTTTTAGTAATTTCATCACGTTTTTGTGATGTTTTCGTCTGTTTTTAGTTTTTTTTTGTCATGTTTTTTGGTGTTTTCATCTGTTTTGAGGCGTTTCATCACGTTTCTGTGGTGTTTTTCATCTGTTTTTAGTCATTTTTGTAGTGTCTTGCGTCTGTTTTCAGCCGTTTCATCACGTTATTGTGGTGTGTTTCGTCTGTTTATAGTTGTTTTATCACGTTTTTGTGGTGTTTTCATCTGTTTCTAGTCATTTTTGTCATGTTTTTGTGGTGTTTTCATCTGTTTTTAGTCGTTTCATAATGTTTTTGTGGAGTGTTGCGTCTGTTTTTAGTCGTTTTGTCATGTATTTGTGGAGTCTTGGTCTGTTTTTAGTTGTTTCATCACGTTTTTGTGGTGTTTTCATTTGTTTTAAGTCGGTTCATTACATTTTAGTGGTATTTTAATCAGTTTTTAGTTGTTTTTGTGGTGTCTTGCGTCTGTTTTTAATCATTTCATCATGTTTTTGTGGTGTGTTTCGTCTGTTTTTAGTTGTTTTATCTTATTTTTGTGGTGTTTTGATCTTTTTTTTGTCGTTTTGTCATTTTTTTGTGGTGTTTTAATCCGTTTTTAGTCGTTTTGTCACATTTTTGTGGTGTCTTGCGTCTGTTTTTAGTTGTTTCATCACGTTTTTGTGGTGTGTTTCGTCTGTTTTTAGTTGTTTTATCACGTTTTTGTGTTGTTTTCATCTGTTTTTAGTCGTTTTTTCACGTTTTTGTGGTGTCTTGCGTCTGTTTTTAGTCGTTTCATCACGTTTTTGTGGTGTGTTTCGTCTGTTTTTAGTTGTTTTATCACGTTTTTGTGTTGTTTTCATCTGTTTTTAGTCGTTTTTTCACGTTTTTGTGGTGTTTTCATCTGTTTTTAGTCGTTTTTTCACGTATTTGTGGTGTTTTCATCAGTTTTTAGTCGTTTTTGTCATCTTTTTGTGATGTTTTCATCTACTTTTTGTCATTTTTGTCACGTTTTTGTGGTGTTTTCATCCGTTTTTAGTCGTTTTTTCGTGTTTTTTTGGTGTTTTCGTCTGTTTTTAGTCGTTTCATCACGTATTTGTGGTGTTTTCATATGTTTTTAGTCGTTTCATAATGTTTTTGTGGAGTTTTGCGTCTGTTTTTAGTCGTTTCGTCATGTTTTTGTAGAGTGTTGGTCTGTTTTTAGTCTTTTTGTCAGGTTTTTTTGGTGTTTTCATCTATTTTGAGTCGTTTCATCACGTTTTTGTGGAGTTTTGTGTGTGTTTTTAGTTGTTTTGTCATGTTTTATGGAGCTTTGTGTCTGTTTTTAGTTGTTTCATTACGGTTTTTGTGGTGTTTTCCTCTGTTTTAAGTCGGTTCATCACGTTTTTTTGGTGTTTTCATCTTTTTTTAGTCGTTTTTGTGGTGTTTTCGTCTGTTTTTAGTTGTTTTGTCATGTTTTTGTGGTGTTTTCATCTTTTTTTAGGCGTTTCATCACGTTTTGCGATGTTTTCATCTGTTTTTAGTCTTTTTGTCACATTTTTGTGGTGTCTTGCGTCTGTTTTTAGTCGTTTCATCACGTTTTTGTGGTGTGTTTCGTCTGTTTTTAGTTGTTTTATCACGTTTTTGTGGTGTTTTTATCTGTTTTTAGTCGTTTTTTCACGTTTTTGTGGTGTTTTCTTCTGTTTTTAGTCGTTTCATCACGTATTTGTGGTGTTTTCATCTGTTTTTAGTCATTTATAATGTTTTTGTGGAGTTTTGCGTCTGTTTTTAGTCGTTTTGTCATGTTTTTGTAGAGTCTTGGTCTGTTTTTAGTCTTTTTGTCAGGTTTTTTTAGTGTTTTCATCTGTTTTTAGTCGTTTTATCACGTTTTTGTGGAGTTTTGTGTCTGTTTTTAGCTGTTTTGTCATGTTTTATGGAGCTTTGTGTCTGTTTTTAGTTGTTTCATTACGATTTTGTGGTGTTTTCATCTGTTTTAAGTCGGTTCATCACGTTTTTTCTGTGTTTTCATCTTTTTTTAGTCGTTTTTGTGGTGTCTTGCGTCTGTTTTTAGTCGTTTCATTACACTTTTGTGGTGTTTTTCGTCTGTTTATAGTTGTTTTATCACGTTTTTGTGGTGTTTTCATCCGTTTTTAATCATTTTTGTCACGTTTTTATGGTGTTTTCATCTGTTTTTAGTCTTTTCATCACGTTTTTTGTGGTGTGTTTCGTCTGTTTTTAGTTGTCTTATCAAGTTTTGTGGTGTTTTCATCTGTTTTTAGTCGTTTCATCACGTTTCTGTGGTGTTTTCATCTGTTTTTAGTCATTTTTGTCATGTTTTTGTGGTGTTTTGCGTCTGTTTTCAGTCGTTTCATCATGTTTTGTGGAATTTTGAGTTCATTTTTTAGTCGTTTCATCACGTTTTTGTGGTGTTTTCGTCTGTTTTTAGTTGTTTTATCATATTTTTGTGATGTTTTGATCTTTTTTTGGTTATTTCGTCATGTTTTTGTGGTGTTTTAATCCGTTTTTAGTCGTTTTGTCATGTTTTTGTTGTGTTTCCTGTTTTTAATCGTTTTGTCACGTTTTAGTGGTGTTTTCGTCTGTTTTTAGTCATTTTTTCATGTTTTTGTGGTGTCTTGCGTCATTTTTAAGTCGTTTCATCACATATTTGTGGTGTTTTCAAGTGTTTTTAGTCGTTTTATCACGTTTTTGTGGTGTTTTCATCTGTTTTTAGTTGTTTTATCACGTTTTTGTGGTGTTTCATCTGTTTTTAGTCGTTTCATAATGTTTTTGTTGAGTTTTGCATCTGTTTTTAGTTGTTTCATCACGTTTTGTGGTGTTTTCATCTGTTTTTAGTTGTTTTGTCATGTTTCTTTGGAGTTTTGCGTCTGTTTTTAGTCTATTCATCATGTTTTTGTACAGTTTTCATCTGCTTTTAGTCGTTTCATCACGTTTTTGTGGTGTTTTTCATCTGTTTTTAGTAGTTTCATAATGTTTTTGTGGAGTTTTGCCTCTGTTTTAAGTCGTTTTGTCCTGTTTTTTTGGTGTTTTCTGTTTTTAATCGTTTTGTCACGTTTTAGTGTTGTTTTCATCTGTTTTTAGTTGTTTTGTCATGTTTCTTTGGAGTTTTGCGTCTGTTTTTAGTCTATTCATCATGTTTTTGTACAGTTTTGCGTCTGTTTTTAGTCGTTTCATCACGTTTTTGTGGTGTTTTCATCTGTTTTTAGTCGTTTCATCACGTTTTTGTGGTGTTTTCGTCTGTTTTTAGTTGTTTTGTCATGTTTTTGTGGTGTTTTCATCTGTTTTGAGGCGTTTCATCACGTTTTTGCGCTGTTTTCATCTGTTTTTAGTCGTTTTTTCACGTATTAGTGGTGTTTTCATCAGTTTTTAGTCGTTTTTGTCACCTTTTTATGTTTTCATCTACTTTTGTCATTTTTGTCACGTTTTTGTGGTGTTTTCATCCGTTTTTAGTCGTTTTTTCACGTGTTTGTGGTGTTTTCATCAGTTTTTAGTCTTTTTGTCACATTTTTGTGGTGTCTTGCGTCTGTTTTTAGTCGTTTCATTACGTTTTTGTGGTGTTTCGTCTGTTTTTAGTTGTTTTATCACGTTTTTGTGGTGTTTTCATCTGTTTTTAGTCGTTTTTTCACGTTTTTGTGGTGTTTTCATCTGTTTTTAGTCGTTTTTTCACGTATTAGTGGTGTTTTCATCAGTTTTTAGTCGTTTTTGTCACCTTTTTATGATGTTTTCATCTACTTTTGTCATTTTTGTCACGTTTTTGTGGTGTTTTCATCCGTTTTTAGTCGTTTTTTCACGTATTTGTGGTGTTTTCATCAGTTTTTAGTCGTTTTTGTCTACTTTTGTGATGTTTTCATCTACTTTTTGTCATTTTTGTCACGTTTTTGTGGTGTTTTCATCCGTTTTTAGTCGTTTTTTCGTGTTTTTGTGGTGTTTTCGTCTGTTTTTAGTCGTTTCATCACGTATTTGTGGTGTTTTCATATGTTTTTAGTCGTTTCATAATGTTTTTGTGGAGTTTTGCGTCTGTTTTTAGTCGTTTCGTCATGTTTTTGTAGAGTGTTGGTCTGTTTTTAGTATTTTTGTCAGGTTTTTTTGGTGTTTTCATCTGTTTTGAGTCGTTTCATCACGTTTTTGTGGAGTTTTGTGTGTGTTTTTAGTTGTTTTGTCATGTTTTATGGAGCTTTGTGTCTGTTTTTAGTTGTTTCATTACGATTTTGTGGTGTTTTCATTTGTATTAAGTCGGCTCATCACGTTTTTTCTGTGTTTTCATCTTTTTTTAGTCGTTTTTGTGGTGTCTTGCGTCTGTTTTTAGTCGTTTCATTACCCTTTTTTCTGGGGTTTTTCGTCTGTTTATAGTTGTTTTATCACGTTTTTGTGGTGTTTTCATCCGTTTTTAATCATTTTTGTCACGTTTTTATGGTGTTTTCATCTGTTTTTAGTCTTTTCATCACGTTTTTGTGGTGTGTTTCGTCTGTTTTTAGTTGTCTTATCAAGTTTTGTGGTGTTTTCATCTGTTTTTAGTCGTTTCATCACGTTTCTGTGGTGTTTTCATCTGTTTTTAGTCATTTTTGTCATGTTTTTGTGGTGTTTTGCGTCTGTTTTCAGTCGTTTCATCATGTTTTGTGGAATTTTGAGTTCATTTTTTAGTCGTTTCATCACGTTTTTGTGGTGTTTTCGTCTGTTTTTAGTTGTTTTATCATATTTTTGTGATGTTTTGATCTTTTTTTGGTCATTTCGTCATGTTATTGTGGTGTTTTCATCCGTTTTTAGTCGTTTTGTCATGTTTTTGTTGTGTTTCCTGTTTTTAATCGTTTTGTCACGTTTTAGTGGTGTTTTCGTCTGTTTTTAGTCATTTTGTCATGTTTTTGTGGTGTCTTGCGTCATTTTTAAGTCGTTTCATCACATATTTGTGGTGTTTTCAAGTGTTTTTAGTCGTTTTTTCACGTTTTTGTGGTGTTTCCGTCTGTTTTTAGTTGTTTTGTCATGTTTTAGTGGTGTTTTCATCTGTTTTTAGGTGTTTCATCACGTATTTGCGCTGTTTTCCTCTGTTTTTAGTCTTTTAGTCACATTTTTGTGGTGTCTTGCGTCTGTTTTTAGTCGTTTCATCACGTTTTTGTGGTGTGTTTCGTCTGTTTTTAGTTGTTTTATCATGTTTTTGTGGTGTTTTCATCTGTTTTTAGTCGTTTCATCACGTTTTTGTTGAGTTTTGCATCTGTTTTTAGTTGTTTCATCATGTTTTTGTGGTGTCTTCATCTGTTTTCAGTTTTTTTTGTGATGTCTTGCGTTAGTTTTTAGTTGTTTCATCACGTCTTTTGTGGTGTGTTTCATCTGTTTATAGTTGTTTTATCACGTTTTTGTGGTGTTTTCATCCGTTTTTAGTCGTTTTTGTCACGTTTTTGTGGTGTTTTCATCTGTTTTTAGTCGTTTCATCATGTTTTTCTGGAGTTTTGCGTCTGTTTTTAGTTGTTATGTCATGTTCTTCTGGTGTTTTCGTCTGTTTTTAGTCGATTTGTCACATTTTTGTGGTGCTTTCATCTGTTTTAAGTCGGTTCATCACGTTTTTGTGGTGTTTTCGTCTGTTTTTAGTAATTTCATCACGTTTTTGTGATGTTTTCGTCTGTTTTTAGTTTTTTTTTGTCATGTTTTTTGGTGTTTTCATCTGTTTTGAGGCGTTTCATCACGTTTCTGTGGTGTTTTTCATCTGTTTTTAGTCATTTTTGTAGTGTCTTGCGTCTGTTTTCAGCCGTTTCATCACGTTTTTGTGGCGTTTTTATCTGTTTTAAGTTGTTTCATCACGTTTTTGTGGTGTTTTCATTTGTTTTTAGTCGTTTTTGTGGTGTCTTGCGTCTGTTTTCAGCCGTTTCATCACGTTATTGTGGTGTGTTTCGTCTGTTTATAGTTGTTTTATCACGTTTTTGTGGTGTTTTCATCTGTTTCTAGTCATTTTTGTCATGTTTTTGTGGTGTTTTCATCTGTTTTTAGTCGTTTCATAATGTTTTTGTGGAGTGTTGCGTCTGTTTTTAGTCGTTTTGTCATGTATTTGTGGAGTCTTGGTCTGTTTTTAGTAGTTTTGCCAGTTTTTTTGGTTTTTACATCTGATTTTAGTCGTTTCATCACGTTTTTGTGGTGTGTGTCGTCTGTTTTTTAGTTGTTTTATCAAGTTTTTGTGGTGTTTTCATCTGTTTTTAGTCGTTTCATCACGATTTTGTGGAGTTTTGCGTCTGTTTTTAGTCGTTTTGTCATGTTTTTGTTGAGCTTTCCGTCTGTTTTTAGTTGTTTCATCACGTTTTTGTGGTGTTTTCATTTGTTTTAAGTCGGTTCATTACATTTTAGTGGTATTTTAATCAGTTTTTAGTTGTTTTTGTGGTGTCTTGCGTCTGTTTTTAATCATTTCATCATGTTTTTGTGGTGTGTTTCGTCTGTTTTTAGTTGTTTTATCATATTTTTGTGGTGTTTTGATCTTTTTTTTGTCGTTTTGTCATTTTTTTGTGGTGTTTTAATCCGTTTTTAGTCGTTTTGTCACATTTTTGTGGTGTCTTGCGTCTGTTTTTAGTTGTTCCATCACGTTTTTGTGGTGTGTTTCGTCTGTTTTTAGTTGTTTTATCACGTTTTTTTGTTGTTTTCATCTGTTTTTAGTCGTTTTTTCACGTTTTTGTGGTGTCTTGCGTCTGTTTTTAGTCGTTTCATCACGTTTTTGTGGTGTGTTTCGTCTGTTTTTAGTTGTTTTATCACGTTTTTGTGTTGTTTTCATCTGTTTTTAGTCGTTTTTTCACGTTTTTGTGGTGTTTTCATCTGTTTTTAGTCGTTTTTTCACGTATTTGTGGTGTTTTCATCAGTTTTTAGTCGTTTTTGTCATCTTTTTGTGATGTTTTCATCTACTTTTTGTCATTTTTGTCACGTTTTTGTGGTGTTTTCATCCGTTTTTAGTCTTTTTTTTCGTGTTTTTGTGGTGTTTTCGTCTGTTTTTAGTCGTTTCATCACGTATTTGTGGTGTTTTCATATGTTTTTAGTCGTTTCATAATGTTTTTGTGGAGTTTTGTGTCTGTTTTTAGTCGTTTCGTCATGTTTTTGTAGAGTGTTGGTCTGTTTTTAGTCTTTTTGTCAGTTTTTTTTGGTGTTTTCATCTATTTTGAGTCGTTTCATCACGTTTTTGTGGAGTTTTGTGTGTGTTTTTAGTTGTTTTGTCATGTTTTATGGAGCTTTGTGTCTGTTTTTAGTTGTTTCATTACGATTTTGTGGTGTTTTCTTCTGTTTTAAGTCGGTTCATCACGTTTTTTTGGTGTTTTCATCTTTTTTTAGTCGTTTTTGTTGTGTTTTCGTCTGTTTTTAGTTGTTTTGTCATGTTTTTGTGGTGTTTTCATCTTTTTTTAGGCGTTTCATCACGTTTTGCGATGTTTTCATCTGTTTTTAGTCTTTTTGTCACATTTTTGTGGTGTCTTGCGTCTGTTTTTAGTCGTTTCATCACGTTTTTGTGGTGTGTTTCGTCTGTTTTTAGTTGTTTTATCACGTTTTTGTGGTGTTTTCATCTGTTTTTAGTTGTTTTTTCACGTTTTTGTGGTGTTTTCTTCTGTTTTTAGTCGTTTCATCACGTATTTGTGGTGTTTTCATCTGTTTTTAGTCGTTTATAATGTTTTTGTGGAGTTTTGCGTCTGTTTTTAGTCGTTTTGTCATGTTTTTGTAGAGTCTTGGTCTGTTTTTAGTCTTTTTGTCAGGTTTTTTTAGTGTTTTCATCTGTTTTTAGTCGTTTTATCACGTTTTTGTGGAGTTTTGTGTCTGTTTTTAGCTGTTTTGTCATGTTTTATGGAGCTTTGTGTCTGTTTTTAGTTGTTTCATTACGATTTTGTGGTGTTTTCATCTGTTTTAAGTCGGTTCATCACGTTTTTTCTGTGTTTTCATCTTTTTTTAGTCGTTTTTGTGGTGTCTTGCGTCTGTTTTTAGTCGTTTCATTACACTTTTGTGGTGTTTTTCGTCTGTTTATAGTTGTTTTATCACGTTTTTGTGGTGTTTTCATCCGTTTTTAATCATTTTTGTCACGTTTTTATGGTGTTTTCATCTGTTTTTAGTCTTTTCATCACGTTTTTGTGGTGTGTTTCGTCTGTTTTTAGTTGTCTTATCAAGTTTTGTGGTGTTTTCATCTGTCTTTAGTCGTTTCATCACGTTTCTGTGGTGTTTTCATCTGTTTTTAGTCATTTTTGTCATGTTTTTGTGGTGTTTTGTGTCTGTTTTCAGTCGTTTCATCATGTTTTGTGGAATTTTGAGTTCATTTTTTAGTCGTTTCATCACGTTTTTGTGGTGTTTTCGTCTGTTTTTAGTTGTTTTATCATATTTTTGTGATGTTTTGATCTTTTTTTGGTCATTTCGTCATGTTTTTGTGGTGTTTTCATCCGTTTTTAGTCGTTTTGTCATGTTTTTGCTGTGTTTCCTGTTTTTAATCGTTTTGTCACGTTTTAGTGGTGTTTTCGTCTGTTTTTAGTCATTTTTTCATGTTTTTGTGGTGTCTTGCGTCATTTTTAAGTCGTTTCATCACATATTTGTGGTGTTTTCAAGTGTTTTTAGTCGTTTTATCACGTTTTTGTGGTGTTTTCGTCTGTTTTTAGTTGTTTTATCACGTTTTTGTGGTGATTCATCTGTTTTTAGTCGTTTCATAATGTTTTTGTGGAGTTTTGCCTCTGTTTTAAGTCGTTTTGTCCTGTTTTTTTGGTGTTTTCTGTTTTTAATCGTTTTGTCACGTTTTAGTGTTGTTTTCATCTGTTTTTAGTTGTTTTGTCATGTTTCTTTGGAGTTTTGCGTCTGTTTTTAGTCTATTCATCATGTTTTTGTACAGTTTTGCGTCTGTTTTTAGTCGTTTCATCACGTTTTTGTGGTGCTTTCGTCTGTTTTTAGTCATTTTGTCATGTTTTTGTGGTGTCTTGCGTAATTTTTAAGTCGTTTCATCACGTTTTTGTGGTGTTTTCATCTGTTTTTAGTCGTTTCATCACGTTTTTGTGGTGTTTTCGTCTGTTTTTAGTTGTTTTGTCATGTTTTTGTGGTGTTTTCATCTGTTTTGAGGCGTTTCATCACGTTTTTGCGCTGTTTTCATCTGTTTTTAGTCTTTTTGTCACATTTTTGTGGTGTCTTGCGTCTGTTTTTAGTCGTTTCATTACGTTTTTGTGGTGTTTCGTCTGTTTTTAGTTTTATCACGTTTTTGTGGTGTTTTCATCTGTTTTTAGTCGTTTTTTCACGTTTTTGTGGTGTTTTCATCTGTTTTTAGTCGTTTTTTCACGTATTGGTGGTGTTTACATCAGTTTTTAGTCGTTTTTGTCACCTTTTTTATGATGTTTTCATCTACTTTTGTCATTTTTGTCACGTTTTTGTGGTGTTTTCATCCGTTTTTAGTCGTTTTTTCACGTATTTGTGGTGTTTTCATCAGTTTTTAGTCGTTTTTGTCATCTTTTTGTGATGTTTTCATCTACTTTTTGTCATTTTTGTCACGTTTTTGTGGTGTTTTCATCCGTTTTTAGTCGTTTTTTCGTGTTTTTGTGGTGTTTTCGTCTGTTTTTAGTCGTTTCATCACGTATTTGTGGTGTTTTCATATGTTCTTAGTCGTTTCATAATGTTTTTGTGGAGTTTTGCGTCTGTTTTTAGTCGTTTCGTCATGTTTTTGTAGAGTGTTGGTCTGTTTTTAGTATTTTTTTGTCAGGTTTTTTTGGTGTTTTCATCTGTTTTGAGTCGTTTCATCACGTTTTTGTGGAGTTTTGTGTGTGTTTTTAGTTGTTTTGTCATGTTTTATGGAGCTTTGTGTCTGTTTTTAGTTGTTTCATTACGATTTTGTGGTGTTTTCCTCTGTTTTAAGTCGGTTCATCACGTTTTTTTGGTGTTTTCATCTTTTTTTAGTCGTTTTTGTGGTGTCTTTCGTCTGTTTTTAGTCGTTTCATTACCCTTTTGTGGTGTTTTTTGTCTGTTTATAGTTGTTTTATCACGTTTTTGTGGTGTTTTCATCCGTTTTTAATCATTTTTGTCACGTTTTTATGGTGTTTTCATCTGTTTTTAGTCTTTTCATCACGTTTTTGTGGTGTGTTTCGTCTGTTTTTAGTTGTCTTATCAAGTTTTGTGGTGTTTTCATCTGTTTTTAGTCGTTTCATCACGTTTCTGTGGTGTTTTCATCTGTTTTTAGTCATTTTTGTCATGTTTTTGTGGTGTTTTGCGTCTGTTTTCAGTCGTTTCATCATGTTTTGTGGAATTTTGAGTTCATTTTTTAGTCGTTTCATCACGTTTTTGTGGTGTTTTCGTCTGTTTTTAGTTGTATTATCATATTTTTGTGATGTTTTGATCTTTTTTTGGTTATTTCGTCATGTTTTTGTGGTGTTTTCATCCGTTTTTAGTCGTTTTGTCATGTTTTTGTTGTGTTTCCTGTTTTTAATCGTTTTGTCACGTTTTAGTGGTGTTTTCGTCTGTTTTTAGTCATTTTTTCATGTTTTTGTGGTGTCTTGCGTCATTTTTAAGTCGTTTCATCACATATTTGTGGTGTTTTCAAGTGTTTTTAGTCGTTTTATCACGTTTTTGTGGTGTTTTCGTCTGTTTTTAGTTGTTTTATCACGTTTTTGTGGTGTTTCATCTGTTTTTAGTCGTTTCATAATGTTTTTGTTGAGTTTTGCATCTGTTTTTAGTTGTTTCATCACGTTTTGTGGTGTTTTCATCTGTTTTTAGTCGTTTCATCACGTTTTTGTGGTGTTTTTCATCTGTTTTTAGTAGTTTCATAATGTTTTTGTGGAGTTTTGCCTCTGTTTTAAGTCGTTTTGTCCTGTTTTTTTGGTGCATTCTGTTTTTAATCGTTTTGTCACGTTTTAGTGTTGTTTTCATCTGTTTTTAGTTGTTTTGTCATGTTTCTTTGGAGTTTTGCGTCTGTTTTTAGTCTATTCATCATGTTTTTGTACAGTTTTGCGTCTGTTTTTAGTCGTTTCATCACGTTTTTGTGGTGTTTTCGTCTGTTTTTAGTCATTTTGTCATGTTTTTGTGGTGTCTTGCGTAATTTTTAAGTCGTTTCATCACGTTTTTGTGGTGTTTTCATCTGTTTTTAGTCGTTTCATCACGTTTTTGTGGTGTTTTCGTCTGTTTTTAGTTGTTTTGTCATGTTTTTGTGGTGTTTTCATCTGTTTTGAGGCGTTTCATCACGTTTTTGCGCTGTTTTCATCTGTTTTTAGTCTTTTTGTCACATTTTTGTGGTGTCTTGCGTCTGTTTTTAGTCGTTTCATTACGTTTTTGTGGTGTTTCGTCTGTTTTTAGTTGTTTTATCACGTTTTTGTGGTGTTTTCATCTGTTTTTAGTCGTTTTTTCAAGTTTTTGTGGTGTTTTCATCTGTTTTTAGTCGTTTTTTCACGTATTAGTGGTGTTTTCATCAGTTTTTAGTCGTTTTTGTCACCTTTTTATGATGTTTTCATCTACTTTTGTCATTTTTGTCACGTTTTTGTGGTATTTTCATCCGTTTTTAGTCGTTTTTTCACGTATTTGTGGTGTTTTCATCAGTTTTTAGTCGTTTTTGTCTACTTTTTGTGATGTTTTCAAATACTTTTTGTCATTTTTGTCACGTTTTTGTGGTGTTTTCATCCGTTTTTAATCATTTTTGTCACGTTTTTATGGTGTTTTCATCTGTTTTTAGTCTTTTCATCACGTTTTTGTGGTGTGTTTCGTCTGTTTTTAGTTGTCTTATCAAGTTTTGTGGTGTTTTCATCTGTTTTTAGTCGTTTCATCACGTTTCTGTGGTGTTTTCATCTGTTTTTAGTCATTTTTGTCATGTTTTTGTGGTGTTTTGCGTCTGTTTTCAGTCGTTTCATCATGTTTTGTGGAATTTTGAGTTCATTTTTTAGTCGTTTCATCACGTTTTTGTGGTGTTTTCATCTGTTTTTAGTTGTTTTATCATATTTTTGTGATGTTTTGATCTTTTTTTGGTCATTTCGTCATGTTTTTGTGGTGTTTTCATCCGTTTTTAGTCGTTTTGTCATGTTTTTGTTGTGTTTCCTGTTTTTAATCGTTTTGTCACGTTTTAGTGGTGTTTTCGTCTGTTTTTAGTCATTTTTTCATGTTTTTGTGGTGTCTTGCGTCATTTTTAAGTCGTTTCATCACATATTTGTGGTGTTTTCAAGTGTTTTTAGTCGTTTTATCACGTTTTTGTGGTGTTTTCGTCTGTTTTTAGTTGTTTTATCACGTTTTTGTGGTGTTTCATCTGTTTTTAGTCGTTTCATAATGTTTTTGTTGAGTTTTCATCTGTTTTTAGTTCTTTCATCACGTTTTGTGGTGTTTTCATCTGTTTTTAGTCGTTTCATCACGTTTTTGTGGTGTTTTTCATCTGTTTTTAGTAGTTTCATAATGTTTTTGTGGAGTTTTGCCTCTGTTTTAAGTAGTTTTGTCCTGTTTTTTTGGTGTTTTCTGTTTTTAATCGTTTTGTCACGTTTTAGTGTTGTTTTCATCTGTTTTTAGTTGTTTTGTCATGTTTCTTTGGAGTTTTGCGTCTGTTTTTAGTCTATTCATCATGTTTTTGTACAGTTTTGCGTCTGTTTTTAGTCGTTTCATCACGTTTTTGTGGTGTTTTCGTCTGTTTTTAGTCATTTTGTCATGTTTTTGTGGTGTCTTGCGTAATTTTTAAGTCGTTTCATCACGTTTTTGTGGTGTTTTCATCTGTTTTTAGTCGTTTCATCACGTTTTTGTGGTGTTTTCTTCTGTTTTTAGTTGTTTTGTCATTTTTTTGTGGTGTTTTCATCTGTTTTGAGGCGTTTCATCACGTTTTTGCGCTGTTTTCATCAGTTTTTAGTCTTTTTGTCACATTTTTGTGTGGTCTTGCGTCTGTTTTAAGTCGTTTCATTACGTTTTTGTGGTGTTTCGTCTGTTTTTAGTTTTATCACGTTTTTGTGGTGTTTTCATCTGTTTTTAGTCGTTTTTTCACGTTTTTGTGGTGTTTTCATCTGTTTTTAGTCGTTTTTTCACGTATTGGTGGTGTTTTCATCAGTTTTTAGTCGTTTTTGTCACCTTTTTTATGATGTTTTCATCTACTTTTGTCATTTTTGTCACGTTTTTGTGGTGTTTTCATCCGTTTTTAGTCGTTTTTTCACGTATTTGTGGTGTTTTCATCAGTTTTTAGTCGTTTTTGTCATCTTTTTGTGATGTTTTCATCTACTTTTTGTCATTTTTGTCACGTTTTTGTGCTGTTTTCATCCGTTTTTAGTCGTTTTTTCGTGTTTTTGTGGTGTTTTCGTCTGTTTTTAGTCGTTTCATCACGTATTTGTGGTGTTTTCATATGTTTTTAGTCGTTTCATAATGTTTTTGTGGAGTTTTGCGTCTGTTTTTAGTCGTTTCGTCATGTTTTTGTAGAGTGTTGGTCTGTTTTTAGTATTTTTGTCAGGTTTTTTTGGTGTTTTCATCTGTTTTGAGTCGTTTCATCACGTTTTTGTGGAGTTTTGTGTGTGTTTTTAATTGTTTTGTCATGTTTTATGGAGCTTTGTGTCTGTTTTTAGTTGTTTCATTACGATTTTGTGGTGTTTTCCTCTGTTTTAAGTCGGTTCATCACGTTTTTTTGGTTTTTTCATCTTTTTTTAGTCGTTTTTGTGGTGTCTTTCGTCTGTTTTTAGTCGTTTCATTACCCTTTTGTGGTGTTTTTCGTCTGTTTATAGTTGTTTTATCACGTTTTTGTGGTGTTTTCATCCGTTTTTAATCATTTTTGTCACGTTTTTATGGTGTTTTCATCTGTTTTTAGTCTTTTCATCACGTTTTTGTGGTGTGTTTCGTCTGTTTTTAGTTGTCTTATCAAGTTTTGTGGTGTTTTCATCTGTTTTTAGTCGTTTTTTCACGTTTTTGTGGTGTTTTCTTCTGTTTTTAGTCGTTTCATCACGTATTTGTGGTGTTTTCATCTGTTTTTAGTCGTTTATAATGTTTTTGTGGAGTTTTGCGTCTGTTTTTAGTCGTTTTGTCATGTTTTTGTAGAGTCTTGGTCTGTTTTTAGTCTTTTTGTCAGGTTTTTTTAGTGTTTTCATCTGTTTTTAGTCGTTTTATCACGTTTTTGTGGAGTTTTGTGTCTGTTTTTAGCTGTTTTGTCATGTTTTATGGAGCTTTGTGTCTGTTTTTAGTTGTTTCATTACGAACAACATTTTTAACGTTTTTAGTCGTTTCATCACGTTTCTGTGGTGTTTTCATCTGTTTTTAGTCATTTTTGTCATGTTTTTGTGGTGTTTTGCGTCTGTTTTCAGTCGTTTCATCATGTTTTGTGGAATTTTGAGTTCATTTTTTAGTCGTTTCATCACGTTTTTGTGGTGTTTTCGTCTGTTTTTAGTTGTTTTATCATATTTTTGTGATGTTTTGATCTTTTTTTGGTTATTTCGTCATGTTTTTGTGGTGTTTTCATCCGTTTTTAGTCGTTTTGTCATGTTTTTGTTGTGTTTCCTGTTTTTAATCGTTTTGTCACGTTTTAGTGGTGTTTTCGTCTGTTTTTAGTCATTTTTTCATGTTTTTGTGGTGTCTTGCGTCATTTTTAAGTCGTTTCATCACATATTTGTGGTGTTTTCAAGTGTTTTTAGTCGTTTTATCACGTTTTTGTGGTGTTTTCGTCTGTTTTTAGTTGTTTTATCACGTTTATGTGGTGTTTCATCTGTTTTTAGTCGTTTCATAATGTTTTTGTTGAGTTTTGCATCTGTTTTTAGTTGTTTCATCACGTTTTGTGGTGTTTTCATCTGTTTTTAGTCGTTTCATCACGTTTTTGTGGTGTTTTTCATCTGTTTTTAGTAGTTTCATAATGTTTTTGTGGAGTTTTGCCTCTGTTTTAAGTCGTTTTGTCCTGTTTTTTTGGTGTTTTCTGTTTTTAATCGTTTTGTCACGTTTTAGTGTTGTTTTCAAACAACTAAAAACAGATGCAAGACACCACAAAAATGTGACAAAAAGACTAAAAACTGATGAAAACAGCGCAAAAACGTGATGAAACGCTTAAAAACAGATGAAAACACCACAAAAACATGACAAAACAACTTAAAACAGATCAAAACACCACAAAAACGTGATGAAACAACTAAAAACAGACGCAAGACACCACAGAAAACGACTAAATAGATGAAAACACCACAGAAACGTAATGAATCGCCTCAAAACAGATGAAAACACTAAAAAACATGACAAAAAAAAAACTAAAAACAGACAAAAACATCACAAAAACGTATTGAAATTACTAAAAACAGACGAAAACACCACAAAAACGTGATGAACCAACTTAAAACAGATGAAAACACCACAAAAATGTGACCAAACGACTAAAAACAGACGAAAACACCACAAGAACATGAGAAAACAACTAAAAACAGACGCAAAACTCCAGAAAAACATGATGAAATGACTAAAAACGGATGAAAACACCACAAAAACGTGACAAAAACGACTAAAAAACGGATGAAAACACCACAAAAACGTGAATAGAAAGAGACGAAACACACCACAATAACGTGATGAAACGACCAAAAACAGACGCACAACACCACAAAAATGTGACAAAAAGACTAAAAACTAATGAAAACAGCGCAAAAACGTGATGAAACGCCTAAAAACAGATGAAAACACCACAAAAACATGACAAAACAACTAAAAACAGACGAAAACACCACAAAAACGTGATGAAAACGACTAAAAACAGACGCAAAACTCCAGAAAAACATGATGAAATGACTAAAAACAGATGAAAACACCACAAAAACATGACAAAAACGACTAATAAACGGATGAAAACACATCAAAAACGTGATAAAACAACTAGAAAGAGACGAAACACACCACAATAACGTGATGAAACGACCAAAAACAGACGCACAACACCACAAAAATGTGACAAAAAGACTAAAAACTAATGAAAACAGCGCAAAAACGTGATGAAACGCCTAAAAACAGATCAAAACTCCACAAAAACATTATGAAACGACTAAAAACAGACGCAAGACACCACAAAAACAACTAAAAACTGATTAAAATACCACTAAAATGTAATGAACCGACTTAAAACAAATGAAAACACCACAAAAACGTGATGAAACAACTAAAAACAGACGGAAAGCTCAACAAAAACATGACAAAACGACTAAAAACAGACGCAAAACTCCACAAAATCGTGATGAAACGACTAAAAACAGATGAAAACACCACAAAAACTTGATAAAACAACTAAAAAACAGACGAAACACACCACAAAAACGTGATAAAACAACTTAAAATAGATGAAAACACCACAAAAACGTGATGAAACAACTAAAAACAGACGCAAGACACCACAAAAATGTGACAAAAAGACTAAAAACTGATGAAAACAGCGCAAAAACGTGATGAAACGCTTAAAAACAGATGAAAACACCACAAAAACATGACAAAACGACTTAAAACAGATCAAAACACCACAAAAACGTGATGAAACAACTAAAAACAGACGCAAGACACCACAGAAAACGACTAAATAGATGAAAACACCACAGAAACGTAATGAATCGCCTCAAAACAGATGAAAACACTAAAAAACATGACAAAAAAACAACTAAAAACAGACAAAAACATCACAAAAACGTATTGAAATTACTAAAAACAGACGAAAACACCACAAAACGTGATGAACCAACTTAAAACAGATGAAAACACCACAAAAATGTGACCAAACGACTAAAAACAGACGAAAACACCACAAGAACATGAGAAAACAACTAAAAACAGACGCAAAACTCCAGAAAAACATGATGAAATGACTAAAAACGGATGAAAACACCACAAAAACGTGACAAAAACGACTAAAAAACGGATGAAAACACCACAAAAACGTGACTAGAAAGAGACGAAACACACCACAATAACGTGATGAAACGACCAAAAACAGACGCACAACACCACAAAAATGTGACAAAAAGACTAAAAACTAATGAAAACAGCGCAAAAACGTGATGAAACGCCTAAAAACAGATGAAAACACCACAAAAACATGACAAAACAACTAAAAACAGACGAAAACACCACAAAAACGTGATGAAAACGACTAAAAACAGACGCAAAACTCCAGAAAAACATGATGAAATGACTAAAAACAGATGAAAACACCACAAAAACGTGACAAAAACGACTAATAAACGGATGAAAACACATCAAAAACGTGATAAAACAACTAGAAAGAGACGAAACACACCACAATAACGTGATGAAACGACCAAAAACAGACGCACAACACCACAAAAATGTGACAAAAAGACTAAAGACTAATGAAAACAGCGCAAAAACGTGATGAAACGCCTAAAAACAGATCAAAACTCCACAAAAACATTATGAAACGACTAAAAACAGACGCAAGACACCACAAAAACAACTAAAAACTGATTAAAATACCACTAAAATGTAATGAACTGATTAAAATACCACAGACAAAAAGACTAAAAACTAATGAAAACAGCGCAAAAACGTGATGAAACGCCTAAAAACAGATGAAAACACCACAAAAACATGACAAAACAACTAAAAACAGACGAAAACACCACAAAAACGTGATGAAAACGACTAAAAACAGACGCAAAACTCCAGAAAAACATGATGAAATGACTAAAAACAGATGAAAACACCACAAAAACGTGACAAAAACGACTAATAAACGGATGAAAACACATCAAAAACGTGATAAAACAACTAGAAAGAGACGAAACACACCACAATAACGTGATGAAACGACCAAAAACAGACGCACAACACCACAAAAATGTGACAAAAAGACTAAAAACTAATGAAAACAGCGCAAAAACGTGATGAAACGCCTAAAAACAGATCAAAACTCCACAAAAACATTATGAAACGACTTAAAACAGATGAAAACACCACAAAAACGTGATGAAACGACTAAAAACAGACGAAAACACCACAAAAACGTGATGAAACGACTAAAAACAGACGCAAGACACCACAAAAACAACTAAAAACTGATTAAAATACCACTAAAATGTAATGAACCGACTTAAAACAAATGAAAACACCACAAAAACGTGATGAAACAACTAAAAACAGACGGAAAGACAAAACGACTAAAAACAGACGCAAAACTCCACAAAATCGTGATGAAACGACTAAAAACAGATGAAAACACCACAAAAACTTGATAAAACAACTAAAAAACAGACGAAACACACCACAAAAACGTGATGAAACGACTAAAATCAGATGTAAAAACCAAAAAAACTGGCAAAACTACTAAAAACAGACCAAAACTCCACAAATACATGACAAAACGACTAAAAACAGACGCAACACTCCACAAAAACATTATGAAACGGCTAAAAACAAATGAAAACACCACAAAAACGTGACAAAAACGACTAAAAAACGGATGAAAACACCACAAAAACGTGACTAGAAAGAGACGAAACACACCACAATAACGTGATGAAACGACCAAAAAACAGACGCACAACACCACAAAAATGTGACAAAAAGACTAAAAACTAATGAAAACAGCGCAAAAACGTGATGAAACGCCTAAAAACAGATGAAAACACCACAAAAACATGACAAAACAACTAAAAACAGACGAAAACACCACAAAAACGTGATGAAAACGACTAAAAACAGACGCAAAACTCCAGAAAAACATGATGAAATGACTAAAAACAGATGAAAACACCACAAAAACGTGACAAAAACGACTAATAAACGGATGAAAACACATCAAAAACGTGATAAAACAACTAGAAAGAGACGAAACACACCACAATAACGTGATGAAACGACCAAAAACAGACGCACAACACCACAAAAATGTGACAAAAAGACTAAAAACTAATGAAAACAGCGCAAAAACGTGATGAAACGCCTAAAAACAGATCAAAACTCCACAAAAACATTATGAAACGACTTAAAACAGATGAAAACACCACAAAAACGTGATGAAACGACTAAAAACAGACGAAAACACCACAAAAACGTGATGAAACGACTAAAAACAGACGCAAGACACCACAAAAACAACTAAAAACTGATTAAAATACCACTAAAATGTAATGAACCGACTTAAAACAAATGAAAACACCACAAAAACGTGATGAAACAACTAAAAACAGACGGAAAGCTCAACAAAAACATGACAAAACGACTAAAAACAGACGCAAAACTCCACAAAATCGTGATGAAACGACTAAAAACAGATGAAAACACCACAAAAACTTGATAAAACAACTAAAAAACAGACGAAACACACCACAAAAACGTGATGAAACGACTAAAATCAGATGTAAAAACCAAAAAAACTGGCAAAACTACTAAAAACAGACCAAGACTCCACAAATACATGACAAAACGACTAAAAACAGACGCAACACTCCACAAAAACATTATGAAACGGCTAAAAACAAATGAAAACACCACAAAAACATGACAAAAATGACTAGAAACAGATGAAAACACCACAAAAACGTGATAAAACAACTATAAACAGACGAAACACACCACAATAACGTGATGAAACGGCTGAAAACAGATGAAAACACCACAAAAACTTGATAAAACAACTAAAAAACAGACGAAACACACCACAAAAACGTGATGAAACGACTAAAATCAGATGTAAAAAACAAAAAAACTGGCAAAACTACTAAAAACAGACCAAGACTCCACAAATACATGACAAAACGACTAAAAACAGACGCAACACTCCACAAAAACATTATGAAACGGCTAAAAACAAATGAAAACACCACAAAAACATGACAAAAATGACTAGAAACAGATGAAAACACCACAAAAACGTGATAAAACAACTATAAACAGACGAAACACACCACAATAACGTGATGAAACGGCTGAAAACAGACGCAAGACACCACAAAAACGACTAAAAACAAATGAAAACACCACAACAACGTGATGAAACAACTTAAAACAGATGAAAACGCCACAAAAACGTGATGAAACAACTAAAAACAGACGCAAGACACTACAAAAATGACTAAAAACAGATGAAAACACCACGGAAACGTGATGAAATGCCTCAAAACAGATGAAAACACCAAAAAACATGATAAAAAAAAAACTAAAAACAGACGAAAACATCACAAAAACGTGATGAAATTACTAAAAACAGACGAAAACACCACAAAAACGTGATGAACCGACTTAAAACAGATGAAAACACCACAAAAATGTGACAAATCGACTAAAAACAGACGAAAACACCAGAAGAACATGACATAACAACTAAAAACAGACGCAAAACTCCAGAAAAACATGATGAAACGACTAAAAACAGATGAAAACACCACAAAAACGTGACAAAAACGACTAAAAACGGATGAAAACACCACAAAAACGTAATAAAACAACTATAAACAGATGAAACACACCACAAAAGACGTGATGAAACAACTAAAAACAAACGCAAGACATCACAAAAAAAACTGAAAACAGATGAAGCCACCACAAAAACATGATGAAACAACTAAAAACAGATGCAAAACTCAACAAAAACGTGATGAAACGACTAAAAACAGATGAAAACACCACAAAAACATGATAAAACAACTAAAAACAGACGAAACACACCACAAAAACGTGATGAAACGAGTAAAAACAGACGCAAGACACCACAAAAATGTGACAAAAAGACTAAAAACAGATGAAAACAGCGCAAATACGTAATGAAACACCTAAAAACAGATGAAAACACCACTAAAACATGACAAAACAACTAAAAACAGACGAAAACACCACAAAAACGTGATAAAACGACTAAAAACACTTGAAATCACCACAAATATGTGATGAAACGACTTAAAAATGACGCAAGACACCACAAAAACATGACAAAATTACTAAAAACAAACGAAAACACCACTAAAACGTGACAAAACGATTAAAAACAGGAAACACAACAAAAACATGACAAAACGACTAAAAACGGATGAAAACACCACAAAAACATGACGAAATGACCAAAAAAAGATCAAAACATCACAAAAATATGATAAAACAACTAAAAACAGACGAAAACACCACAAAAACGTGATGAAACGACTAAAAAATTAACTCAAAATTCCACAAAACATGATGAAACGACTGAAAACAGACGCAAAACACCACAAAAACATGACAAAAATGACTAAAAACAGATGAAAACACCACAGAAACGTGATGAAACGACTAAAAACAGATGAAAACACCACAAAACTTGATAAGACAACTAAAAACAGACGAAACACACCACAAAAACGTGATGAAAAGACTAAAAACAGATAAAAACACCATAAAAACGTGACAAAAATGATTAAAAACGGATGAAAACACCACAAAAACTTGATAAAACAACTATTAACAGACGAAAAACACCACAAAAGGGTAATGAAACGACTAAAAACAGACGCAAGACACCACAAAAGACGTGATGAAACAACTAAAAACAAACGCAAGACATCACAAAAAAAACTGAAAACAGATGAAGACACCACAAAAACATGATGAAACAACTAAAAACAGATGCAAAACTCAACAAAAACGTGATGAAACGACTAAAAACAGATGAAAACACCACTAAAACATGACCAAAACAACTAAAAACAGACGAAAACACCACAAAAACGTGATAAAACGACTAAAAACACTTGAAATCACCACAAATATGTGATGAACCAACTTAAAACAGATGAAAACACCACAAAAATGTGACCAAACGACTAAAAACAGACGAAAACACCACAAGAACATGAGAAAACAACTAAAAACAGACGCAAAACTCCAGAAAAACATGATGAAATGACTAAAAACGGATGAAAACACCACAAAAACGTGACAAAAACGACTAAAAAACGGATGAAAACACCACAAAAACGTGACTAGAAAGAGACGAAACACACCACAATAACGTGATGAAACGACCAAAAACAGACGCACAACACCACAAAAATGTGACAAAAAGACTAAAAACTAATGAAAACAGCGCAAAAACGTGATGAAACGCCTAAAAACAGATGAAAACACCACAAAAACATGACAAAACAACTAAAAACAGACGAAAACACCACAAAAACGTGATGAAAACGACTAAAAACAGACGCAAAACTCCAGAAAAACATGATGAAATGACTAAAAACAGATGAAAACACCACAAAAACGTGACAAAAACGACTAATAAACGGATGAAAACACATCAAAAACGTGATAAAACAACTAGAAAGAGACGAAACACACCACAATAACGTGATGAAACGACCAAAAACAGACGCACAACACCACAAAAATGTGACAAAAAGACTAAAAACTAATGAAAACAGCGCAAAAACGTGATGAAACGCCTAAAAACAGATCAAAACTCCACAAAAACATTATGAAACGACTTAAAACAGATGAAAACACCACAAAAACGTGATGAAACGACTAAAAACAGACGAAAACACCACAAAAACGTGATGAAACGACTAAAAACAGACGCAAGACACCACAAAAACAACTAAAAACTGATTAAAATACCACTAAAATGTAATGAACCGACTTAAAACAAATGAAAACACCACAAAAACGTGATGAAACAACTAAAAACAGACGGAAAGCTCAACAAAAACATGACAAAACGACTAAAAACAGACGCAAAACTCCACAAAATCGTGATGAAACGACTAAAAACAGATGAAAACACCACAAAAACTTGATAAAACAACTAAAAAACAGACGAAACACACCACAAAAACGTGATGAAACGACTAAAATCAGATGTAAAAACCAAAAAAACTGGCAAAACTACTAAAAACAGACCAAAACTCCACAAATACATGACAAAACGACTAAAAACAGACGCAACACTCCACAAAAACATTATGAAACGGCTAAAAACAAATGAAAACACCACAAAAACGTGACAAAAACGACTAAAAAACGGATGAAAACACCACAAAAACGTGACTAGAAAGAGACGAAACACACCACAATAACGTGATGAAACGACCAAAAACAGACGCACAACACCACAAAAATGTGACAAAAAGACTAAAAACTAATGAAAACAGCGCAAAAACGTGATGAAACGCCTAAAAACAGATGAAAACACCACAAAAACATGACAAAACAACTAAAAACAGACGAAAACACCACAAAAACGTGATGAAAACGTCTAAAAACAGACGCAAAACTCCAGAAAAACATGATGAAATGACTAAAAACAGATGAAAACACCACAAAAACGTGACAAAAACGACTAATAAACGGATGAAAACACATCAAAAACGTGATAAAACAACTAGAAAGAGACGAAACACACCACAATAACGTGATGAAACGACCAAAAACAGACGCACAACACCACAAAAATGTGACAAAAAGACTAAAAACTAATGAAAACAGCGCAAAAACGTGATGAAACGCCTAAAAACAGATCAAAACTCCACAAAAACATTATGAAACGACTTAAAACAGATGAAAACACCACAAAAACGTGATGAAACGACTAAAAACAGACGAAAACACCACAAAAACGTGATGAAACGACTAAAAACAGACGCAAGACACCACAAAAACAACTAAAAACTGATTAAAATACCACTAAAATGTAATGAACCGACTTAAAACAAATGAAAACACCACAAAAACGTGATGAAACAACTAAAAACAGACGGAAAGCTCAACAAAAACATGACAAAACGACTAAAAACAGACGCAAAACTCCACAAAATCGTGATGAAACGACTAAAAACAGATGAAAACACCACAAAAACTTGATAAAACAACTAAAAAACAGACGAAACACACCACAAAAACGTGATGAAACGACTAAAATCAGATGTAAAAACCAAAAAAACTGGCAAAACTACTAAAAACAGACCAAGACTCCACAAATACATGACAAAACGACTAAAAACAGACGCAACACTCCACAAAAACATTATGAAACGGCTAAAAACAAATGAAAACACCACAAAAACATGACAAAAATGACTAGAAACAGATGAAAACACCACAAAAACGTGATAAAACAACTATAAACAGACGAAACACACCACAATAACGTGATGAAACGGCTGAAAACAGATGAAAACACCACAAAAACTTGATAAAACAACTAAAAAACAGACGAAACACACCACAAAAACGTGATGAAACGACTAAAATCAGATGTAAAAACCAAAAAAACTGGCAAAACTACTAAAAACAGACCAAGACTCCACAAATACATGACAAAACGACTAAAAACAGACGCAACACTCCACAAAAACATTATGAAACGGCTAAAAACAAATGAAAACACCACAAAAACATGACAAAAATGACTAGAAACAGATGAAAACACCACAAAAACGTGATAAAACAACTATAAACAGACGAAACACACCACAATAACGTGATGAAACGGCTGAAAACAGACGCAAGACACCACAAAAACGACTAAAAACAAATGAAAACACCACAACAACGTGATGAAACAACTTAAAACAGATGAAAACGCCACAAAAACGTGATGAAACAACTAAAAACAGACGCAAGACACTACAAAAATGACTAAAAACAGATGAAAACACCACGGAAACGTGATGAAATGCCTCAAAACAGATGAAAACACCAAAAAACATGATAAAAAAAAAACTAAAAACAGACGAAAACATCACAAAAACGTGATGAAATTACTAAAAACAGACGAAAACACCACAAAAACGTGATGAACCGACTTAAAACAGATGAAAACACCACAAAAATGTGACAAAAAGACTAAAAACAGATGAAAACAGCGCAAATACGTAATGAAACACCTAAAAACAGATGAAAACACCACTAAAACATGACAAAACAACTAAAAACAGACGAAAACACCACAAAAACGTGATAAAACGACTAAAAACACTTGAAATCACCACAAATATGTGATGAAACGACTTAAAAATGACGCAAGACACCACAAAAACATGACAAAATTACTAAAAACAAACGAAAACACCACTAAAACGTGACAAAACGATTAAAAACAGGAAACACAACAAAAACATGACAAAACGACTAAAAACGGATGAAAACACCACAAAAACATGACGAAATGACCAAAAAAAGATCAAAACATCACAAAAATATGATAAAACAACTAAAAACAGACGAAAACACCACAAAAACGTGATGAAACGACTAAAAAATTAACTCAAAATTCCACAAAACATGATGAAACGACTGAAAACAGACGCAAAACACCACAAAAACATGACAAAAATGACTAAAAACAGATGAAAACACCACAGAAACGTGATGAAACGACTAAAAACAGATGAAAACACCACAAAACTTGATAAGACAACTAAAAACAGACGAAACACACCACAAAAACGTGATGAAAAGACTAAAAACAGATAAAAACACCATAAAAACGTGACAAAAATGATTAAAAACGGATGAAAACACCACAAAAACTTGATAAAACAACTATTAACAGACGAAAAACACCACAAAAGGGTAATGAAACGACTAAAAACAGACGCAAGACACCACAAAAGACGTGATGAAACAACTAAAAACAAACGCAAGACATCACAAAAAAAACTGAAAACAGATGAAGACACCACAAAAACATGATGAAACAACTAAAAACAGATGCAAAACTCAACAAAAACGTGATGAAACGACTAAAAACAGATGAAAACACCACTAAAACATGACCAAAACAACTAAAAACAGACGAAAACACCACAAAAACGTGATAAAACGACTAAAAACACTTGAAATCACCACAAATATGTGATGAACCAACTTAAAACAGATGAAAACACCACAAAAATGTGACCAAACGACTAAAAACAGACGAAAACACCACAAGAACATGAGAAAACAACTAAAAACAGACGCAAAACTCCAGAAAAACATGATGAAATGACTAAAAACGGATGAAAACACCACAAAAACGTGACAAAAACGACTAAAAAACGGATGAAAACACCACAAAAACGTGACTAGAAAGAGACGAAACACACCACAATAACGTGATGAAACGACCAAAAACAGACGCACAACACCACAAAAATGTGACAAAAAGACTAAAAACTAATGAAAACAGCGCAAAAACGTGATGAAACGCCTAAAAACAGATGAAAACACCACAAAAACATGACAAAACAACTAAAAACAGACGAAAACACCACAAAAACGTGATGAAAACGACTAAAAACAGACGCAAAACTCCAGAAAAACATGATGAAATGACTAAAAACAGATGAAAACACCACAAAAACGTGACAAAAACGACTAATAAACGGATGAAAACACATCAAAAACGTGATAAAACAACTAGAAAGAGACGAAACACACCACAATAACGTGATGAAACGACCAAAAACAGACGCACAACACCACAAAAATGTGACAAAAAGACTAAAGACTAATGAAAACAGCGCAAAAACGTGATGAAACGCCTAAAAACAGATCAAAACTCCACAAAAACATTATGAAACGACTAAAAACAGACGCAAGACACCACAAAAACAACTAAAAACTGATTAAAATACCACTAAAATGTAATGAACTGATTAAAATACCACAGACAAAAAGACTAAAAACTAATGAAAACAGCGCAAAAACGTGATGAAACGCCTAAAAACAGATGAAAACACCACAAAAACATGACAAAACAACTAAAAACAGACGAAAACACCACAAAAACGTGATGAAAACGACTAAAAACAGACGCAAAACTCCAGAAAAACATGATGAAATGACTAAAAACAGATGAAAACACCACAAAAACGTGACAAAAACGACTAATAAACGGATGAAAACACATCAAAAACGTGATAAAACAACTAGAAAGAGACGAAACACACCACAATAACGTGATGAAACGACCAAAAACAGACGCACAACACCACAAAAATGTGACAAAAAGACTAAAAACTAATGAAAACAGCGCAAAAACGTGATGAAACGCCTAAAAACAGATCAAAACTCCACAAAAACATTATGAAACGACTTAAAACAGATGAAAACACCACAAAAACGTGATGAAACGACTAAAAACAGACGAAAACACCACAAAAACGTGATGAAACGACTAAAAACAGACGCAAGACACCACAAAAACAACTAAAAACTGATTAAAATACCACTAAAATGTAATGAACCGACTTAAAACAAATGAAAACACCACAAAAACGTGATGAAACAACTAAAAACAGACGGAAAGCTCAACAAAAACATGACAAAACGACTAAAAACAGACGCAAAACTCCACAAAATCGTGATGAAACGACTAAAAACAGATGAAAACACCACAAAAACTTGATAAAACAACTAAAAAACAGACGAAACACACCACAAAAACGTGATGAAACGACTAAAATCAGATGTAAAAACCAAAAAAACTGGCAAAACTACTAAAAACAGACCAAGACTCCACAAATACATGACAAAACGACTAAAAACAGACGCAACACTCCACAAAAACATTATGAAACGGCTAAAAACAAATGAAAACACCACAAAAACATGACAAAAATGACTAGAAACAGATGAAAACACCACAAAAACGTGATAAAACAACTATAAACAGACGAAACACACCACAATAACGTGATGAAACGGCTGAAAACAGATGAAAACACCACAAAAACTTGATAAAACAACTAAAAAACAGACGAAACACACCACAAAAACGTGATGAAACGACTAAAATCAGATGTAAAAACCAAAAAAACTGGCAAAACTACTAAAAACAGACCAAGACTCCACAAATACATGACAAAACGACTAAAAACAGACGCAACACTCCACAAAAACATTATGAAACGGCTAAAAACAAATGAAAACACCACAAAAACATGACAAAAATGACTAGAAACAGATGAAAACACCACAAAAACGTGATAAAACAACTATAAACAGACGAAACACACCACAATAACGTGATGAAACGGCTGAAAACAGACGCAAGACACCACAAAAACGACTAAAAACAAATGAAAACACCACAACAACGTGATGAAACAACTTAAAACAGATGAAAACGCCACAAAAACGTGATGAAACAACTAAAAACAGACGCAAGACACTACAAAAATGACTAAAAACAGATGAAAACACCACGGAAACGTGATGAAATGCCTCAAAACAGATGAAAACACCAAAAAACATGATAAAAAAAAAACTAAAAACAGACGAAAACATCACAAAAACGTGATGAAATTACTAAAAACAGACGAAAACACCACAAAAACGTGATGAACCGACTTAAAACAGATGAAAACACCACAAAAATGTGACAAATCGACTAAAAACAGACGAAAACACCAGAAGAACATGACATAACAACTAAAAACAGACGCAAAACTCCAGAAAAACATGATGAAACGACTAAAAACAGATGAAAACACCACAAAAACGTGACAAAAACGACTAAAAACGGATGAAAACACCACAAAAACGTAATAAAACAACTATAAACAGATGAAACACACCACAAAAGACGTGATGAAACAACTAAAAACAAACGCAAGACATCACAAAAAAAACTGAAAACAGATGAAGCCACCACAAAAACATGATGAAACAACTAAAAACAGATGCAAAACTCAACAAAAACGTGATGAAACGACTAAAAACAGATGAAAACACCACAAAAACATGATAAAACAACTAAAAACAGACGAAACACACCACAAAAACGTGATGAAACGAGTAAAAACAGACGCAAGACACCACAAAAATGTGACAAAAAGACTAAAAACAGATGAAAACAGCGCAAATACGTAATGAAACACCTAAAAACAGATGAAAACACCACTAAAACATGACAAAACAACTAAAAACAGACGAAAACACCACAAAAACGTGATAAAACGACTAAAAACACTTGAAATCACCACAAATATGTGATGAAACGACTTAAAAATGACGCAAGACACCACAAAAACATGACAAAATTACTAAAAACAAACGAAAACACCACTAAAACGTGACAAAACGATTAAAAACAGGAAACACAACAAAAACATGACAAAACGACTAAAAACGGATGAAAACACCACAAAAACATGACGAAATGACCAAAAAAAGATCAAAACATCACAAAAATATGATAAAACAACTAAAAACAGACGAAAACACCACAGAAACGTGATGAAACGACTAAAAACAGATGAAAACACCACAAAACTTGATAAGACAACTAAAAACAGACGAAACACACCACAAAAACGTGATGAAAAGACTAAAAACAGATAAAAACACCATAAAAACGTGACAAAAATGATTAAAAACGGATGAAAACACCACAAAAACTTGATAAAACAACTATTAACAGACGAAAAACACCACAAAAGGGTAATGAAACGACTAAAAACAGACGCAAGACACCACAAAAGACGTGATGAAACAACTAAAAACAAACGCAAGACATCACAAAAAAAACTGAAAACAGATGAAGACACCACAAAAACATGATGAAACAACTAAAAACAGATGCAAAACTCAACAAAAACGTGATGAAACGACTAAAAACAGATGAAAACACCACTAAAACATGACCAAAACAACTAAAAACAGACGAAAACACCACAAAAACGTGATAAAACGACTAAAAACACTTGAAATCACCACAAATATGTGATGAAACGACTTAAAAATGACGCAAGACACCACAAAAACATGACAAAATGACTAAAAACAAACGAAAACACCACTAAAACGTGACAAAACGATTAAAAACAGGAAACACAACAAAAACATGACAAAACGACTAAAAACGGATGAAAACACCACAAAAACATGACGAAATGACCAAAAAAAGATCAAAACATCACAGAAATATGATAAAACAACTAAAAACAGACGAAAACACCACAAAAACGTGATGAAACGACTAAAAAATTAACTCAAAATTCCACAAAACATAATGAAACGACTGAAAACAGACGCAAAACACCACAAAAACATGACAAAAATGACTAAAAACAGATGAAAACACCACAGAAACGTGATGAAACGACTAAAAACAGATGAAAACACCACAAAACTTGATAAGACAACTAAAAACAGACGAAACACACCACAAAAACGTGATGAAAAGACTAAAAACAGATAAAAACACCATAAAAACGTGACAAAAATGATTAAAAACGGATGAAAACACCACAAAAACTTGATAAAACAACTATTAACAGACGAAAAACACCACAAAAGGGTAATGAAACGACTAAAAACAGACGCAAGACACCACAAAAACGACTAAAAAAAGATGAAAACACAGAAAAAACGTGATGAACCGACTTAAAACAGATGAAAACACCACAAAATCGTAATGAAACAACTAAAAACAGACACAAAGCTCCATAAAACATGACAAAACAGCTAAAAACAGACACAAAACTCCACAAAAAAGTGATGAAACTACTAAAAACAGATGAAAACACTAAAAAAACCTGACAAAAAGACTAAAAACAGACCAAGACTCTACAAAAACATGACAAAACGACTAAAAACAGACGCAAAACTCAACAAAAACATTATAAACGACTAAAAACAGATGAAAACACAACAAAATCGTGATGAAACGACTAAAAACAGATGAAAACACCACAAAAACTTGATAAAACAACTAAAAAACAGACGAAACACACCACAAAAACGTGATGAAACGACTAAAATCAGATGAAAACACCACAAAAACGTGATGAAACAACTAAAAACAGACGCAAGACACCACAAAAATGTGACAAAAAGACTAAAAACAGATGAAAACACCACAAAAACGTGATGAAACGCTTAAAAACAGATGAAAACACCACAAAAACATGACAAAACAACTTAAAACAGATCAAAACACCACAAAAACGTGATGAAACAACTAAAAACAGACGCAAGACACCACAAAAACGACTAAAAACAGATGAAAACACCACAGAAACGTAATGAATCGCCTCAAAACAGATGAAAACACTAAAAAACATGACAAAAAAACAACTAAAAACAGACAAAAACATCACAAAAACGTATTGAAATTACTAAAAACAGACGAAAACACCACAAAAACGTGATGAACCAACTTAAAACAGATGAAAACACCACAAAAATGTGACCAAACGACTAAAAACAGACGAAAACACCACAAGAACATGAGAAAACAACTAAAAACAGACGCAAAACTCCAGAAAAACATGATGAAATGACTAAAAACAGATGAAAACACCACAAAAACGTGACAAAAACGACTAAAAAACGGATGAAAACACCACAAAAACGTGATAAAACAACTAGAAAGAGACGAAACACACCACAATAACGTGATGAAACGACCAAAAACAGACGCACAACATCACAAAAATGTGACAAAAAGACTAAAAACTAATGAAAACAGCGCAAAAACGTGATGAAACGCCTAAAAACAGATGAAAACACCACAAAAACATGACAAAACAACTAAAAACAGACGAAAACACCACAAAAATGTGATGAAACGACAAAAAACACACGAAAACACCCCAAATATGTGATGAAACGACTTAAAAATGACGCAAGACACCACTAAAACGTGACAAAACAACTAGAAAGAGACGAAACACACCACAATAACGTGATGAAACGACCAAAAACAGACGCACAACACCACAAAAATGTGACAAAAAGACTAAAAACTAATGAAAACAGCGCAAAAACGTGATGAAACGCCTAAAAACAGATGAAAACACCACAAAAACATGACAAAACAACTAAAAACAGATGAAAACACCACAAAAACATGACAAAATGACTAAAAACAGACGCAAGACACCACAAAAACGACTAAAAACGGATGAAAACACCACAGAAAAGTGATGAATCGCCTCAAAACAGATGAAAACACTAAAAAACATGACAAAAAAACAACTAAATCAGACGAAAACATCACAAAAACGTGATGAAATTACTAAAAACAGACGAAAACACCACAGAAACGTGATGAACCGACTTAAAACAGATGAAAACACCACAAAAATGTGACCAAACGACTAAAAACAGACGAAAACACCACAAGAACATGAGAAAACAACTAAAAACAGACGCAAAACTCCAGAAAAACATGATGAAATGACTAAAAACAGATGATAACACAACAAAAACGTGACAAAAACGACTAAAAACGGATGAAAACACCACAAAAACGTGATAAAACAACTTAAAATAGATGAAAACACCACAAAAACGTGATGAAACAACTAAAAACAGACGCAAGACACCACAAAAATGTGACAAAAAGACTAAAAACTGATGAAAACAGCGCAAAAACGTGATGAAACGCTTAAAAACAGATGAAAACACCACAAAAACATGACAAAACAACTTAAAACAGATCAAAACACCACAAAAACGTGATGAAACAACTAAAAACAGACGCAAGACACCACAGAAAACGACTAAATAGATGAAAACACCACAGAAACGTAATGAATCGCCTCAAAACAGATGAAAACACTAAAAAACATGACAAAAAAACAACTAAAAACAGACAAAAACATCACAAAAACGTATTGAAATTACTAAAAACAGACGAAAACACCACAAAAACGTGATGAACCAACTTAAAACAGATGAAAACACCACAAAAATGTGACCAAACGACTAAAAACAGACGAAAACACCACAAGAACATGAGAAAACAACTAAAAACAGACGCAAAACTCCAGAAAAACATGATGAAATGACTAAAAACGGATGAAAACACCACAAAAACGTGACAAAAACGACTAAAAAACGGATGAAAACACCACAAAAACGTGACTAGAAAGAGACGAAACACACCACAATAACGTGATGAAACGACCAAAAACAGACGCACAACACCACAAAAATGTGACAAAAAGACTAAAAACTAATGAAAACAGCGCAAAAACGTGATGAAACGCCTAAAAACAGATGAAAACACCACAAAAACATGACAAAACAACTAAAAACAGACGAAAACACCACAAAAATGTGATGAAACGACAAAAAACACACGAAAACACCCCAAATATGTGATGAAACGACTTAAAAATGACGCAAGACACCACTAAAACGTGACAAAACAACTAGAAAGAGACGAAACACACCACAATAACGTGATGAAACGACCAAAAACAGACGCACAACACCACAAAAATGTGACAAAAAGACTAAAAACTAATGAAAACAGCGCAAAAACGTGATGAAACGCCTAAAAACAGATGAAAACACCACAAAAACATGACAAAACAACTAAAAACAGATGAAAACACCACAAAAACATGACAAAATGACTAAAAACAGACGCAAGACACCACAAAAACGACTAAAAAAAGATGAAAACACAGAAAAAACGTGATGAACCGACTTAAAACAGATGAAAACACCACAAAATCGTAATGAAACAACTAAAAACAGACACAAAGCTCCATAAAACATGACAAAACAGCTAAAAACAGACACAAAACTCCACAAAAAAGTGATGAAACTACTAAAAACAGATGAAAACACTAAAAAAACCTGACAAAAAGACTAAAAACAGACCAAGACTCTACAAAAACATGACAAAACGACTAAAAACAGACGCAAAACTCCACAAAAACATTATAAACGACTAAAAACAGATGAAAACACAACAAAATCGTGATGAAACGACTAAAAACAGATGAAAACACCACAAAAACTTGATAAAACAACTAAAAAACAGACGAAACACACCACAAAAACGTGATGAAACGACTAAAATCAGATGAAAACACCACAAAAAACGTGATGAAACAACTAAAAACAGACGCAAGACACCACAAAAATGTGACAAAAAGACTAAAAACAGATGAAAACAGCGCAAAAACGTGATGAAACGCTTAAAAACAGATGAAAACACCACAAAAACATGACAAAACAACTTAAAACAGATCAAAACACCACAAAAACGTGATGAAACAACTAAAAACAGACGCAAGACACCACAAAAACGACTAAAAACAGATGAAAACACCACAGAAACGTAATGAATCGCCTCAAAACAGATGAAAACACTAAAAAACATGACAAAAAAACAACTAAAAACAGACAAAAACATCACAAAAACGTATTGAAATTACTAAAAACAGACGAAAACACCACAAAAACGTGATGAACCAACTTAAAACAGATGAAAACACCACAAAAATGTGACCAAACGACTAAAAACAGACGAAAACACCACAAGAACATGAGAAAACAACTAAAAACAGACGCAAAACTCCAGAAAAACATGATGAAATGACTAAAAACAGATGAAAACACCACAAAAACGTGACAAAAACGACTAAAAAACGGATGAAAACACCACAAAAACGTGATAAAACAACTAGAAAGAGACGAAACACACCACAATAACGTGATGAAACGACCAAAAACAGACGCACAACACCACAAAAATGTGACAAAAAGACTAAAAACTAATGAAAACAGCGCAAAAACGTGATGAAACGCCTAAAAACAGATGAAAACACCACAAAAACATGACAAAACAACTAAAAACAGACGAAAACACCACAAAAATGTGATGAAACGACAAAAAACACACGAAAACACCCCAAATATGTGATGAAACGACTTAAAAATGACGCAAGACACCACTAAAACGTGACAAAACAACTAGAAAGAGACGAAACACACCACAATAACGTGATGAAACGACCAAAAACAGACGCACAACACCACAAAAATGTGACAAAAAGACTAAAAACTAATGAAAACAGCGCAAAAACGTGATGAAACGCCTAAAAACAGATGAAAACACCACAAAAACATGACAAAACAACTAAAAACAGATGAAAACACCACAAAAACATGACAAAATGACTAAAAACAGACGCAAGACACCACAAAAACGACTAAAAACGGATGAAAACACCACAGAAAAGTGATGAATCGCCTCAAAACAGATGAAAACACTAAAAAACATGACAAAAAAACAACTAAATCAGACGAAAACATCACAAAAACGTGATGAAATTACTAAAAACAGACGAAAACACCACAGAAACGTGATGAACCGACTTAAAACAGATGAAAACACCACAAAAATGTGACCAAACGACTAAAAACAGACGAAAACACCACAAGAACATGAGAAAACAACTAAAAACAGACGCAAAACTCCAGAAAAACATGATGAAATGACTAAAAACAGATGATAACACAACAAAAACGTGACAAAAACGACTAAAAACGGATGAAAACACCACAAAAACATGATAAAACAACTTAAAATAGATGAAAACACCACAAAAACGTGATGAAACAACTAAAAACAGACGCAAGACACCACAAAAATGTGACAAAAAGACTAAAAACTGATGAAAACAGCGCAAAAACGTGATGAAACGCTTAAAAACAGATGAAAACACCACAAAAACATGACAAAACAACTTAAAACAGATCAAAACACCACAAAAACGTGATGAAACAACTAAAAACAGACGCAAGACACCACAGAAAACGACTAAATAGATGAAAACACCACAGAAACGTAATGAATCGCCTCAAAACAGATGAAAACACTAAAAAACATGACAAAAAAACAACTAAAAACAGACAAAAACATCACAAAAACGTATTGAAATTACTAAAAACAGACGAAAACACCACAAAAACGTGATGAACCAACTTAAAACAGATGAAAACACCACAAAAATGTGACCAAACGACTAAAAACAGACGAAAACACCACAAGAACATGAGAAAACAACTAAAAACAGACGCAAAACTCCAGAAAAACATGATGAAATGACTAAAAACGGATGAAAACACCACAAAAACGTGACAAAAACGACTAAAAAACGGATGAAAACACCACAAAAACGTGACTAGAAAGAGACGAAACACACCACAATAACGTGATGAAACGACCAAAAACAGACGCACAACACCACAAAAATGTGACAAAAAGACTAAAAACTAATGAAAACAGCGCAAAAACGTGATGAAACGCCTAAAAACAGATGAAAACACCACAAAAACATGACAAAACAACTAAAAACAGACGAAAACACCACAAAAACGTGATGAAAACGACTAAAAACAGACGCAAAACTCCAGAAAAACATGATGAAATGACTAAAAACAGATGAAAACACCACAAAAACGTGACAAAAACGACTAATAAACGGATGAAAACACCACAAAAACGTGATAAAACAACTAGAAAGAGACGAAACACACCACAATAACGTGATGAAACGACCAAAAACAGACGCACAACACCACAAAAATGTGACAAAAAGACTAAAAACTAATGAAAACAGCGCAAAAACGTGATGAAACGCCTAAAAACAGATCAAAACTCCACAAAAACATTATGAAACGACTTAAAACAGATGAAAACACCACAAAAATGTGATGAAACGACTAAAAACAGACGAAAACACCACAAAAACGTGATGAAACGACTAAAAACAGACGCAAGACACCACAAAAACAACTAAAAACTGATTAAAATACCACTAAAACGTGATGAACCGACTTAAAACAAATGAAAACACCACAAAAACGTGATGAAACAACTAAAAACAGACGGATGAAAAGACCACAAAAACGACTAAAAACAGATGAAAACACCACAAATATATGATAAAACAACTAAAAACATACGAAACACACCACAAAAACGACTAAAAGCAGATGAAAACACCACAAAAACGTGATGAAACGACTTAAAACAGATGAAAATACCACAAAAACGTGATGAAACAACTAAAAACAGACGCAAGACACCACAAAAACGACTAACAACAGATGAAAACACCACAGAAACGTGATGAAACGCCTTAAAACAGATGAAAACACCACAAAAACGTGATAAAACAACTAAAAACAGACGGAAAGCTCAACAAAAACATGACAAAACGACTAAAAATAGACGCAAAACTCCACAAAATCGTGATGAAACGACTAAAAAACGGATGAAAACACCACAAAAACGTGATAAAACAACTAGAAAGAGACGAAACACACCACAATAACGTGATGAAACGACCAAAAACAGACGCACAACACCACAAAAATGTGACAAAAAGACTAAAAACTAATGAAAACAGCGCAAAAACGTGATGAAACGCCTAAAAACAGATGAAAACACCACAAAAACATGACAAAACAACTAAAAACAGACGAAAACACCACAAAAATGTGATGAAACGACAAAAAACACACGAAAACACCCCAAATATGTGATGAAACGACTTAAAAATGACGCAAGACACCACTAAAACGTGACAAAACAACTAGAAAGAGACGAAACACACCACAATAACGTGATGAAACGACCAAAAACAGACGCACAACACCACAAAAATGTGACAAAAAGACTAAAAACTAATGAAAACAGCGCAAAAACGTGATGAAACGCCTAAAAACAGATGAAAACACCACAAAAACATGACAAAACAACTAAAAACAGATGAAAACACCACAAAAACATGACAAAATGACTAAAAACAGACGCAAGACACCACAAAAACGACTAAAAACGGATGAAAACACCACAGAAAAGTGATGAATCGCCTCAAAACAGATGAAAACACTAAAAAACATGACAAAAAAACAACTAAATCAGACGAAAACATCACAAAAACGTGATGAAATTACTAAAAACAGACGAAAACACCACAGAAACGTGATGAACCGACTTAAAACAGATGAAAACACCACAAAAATGTGACCAAACGACTAAAAACAGACGAAAACACCACAAGAACATGAGAAAACAACTAAAAACAGACGCAAAACTCCAGAAAAACATGATGAAATGACTAAAAACAGATGATAACACAACAAAAACGTGACAAAAACGACTAAAAACGGATGAAAACACCACAAAAACGTGATAAAACAACTTAAAATAGATGAAAACACCACAAAAACGTGATGAAACAACTAAAAACAGACGCAAGACACCACAAAAATGTGACAAAAAGACTAAAAACTGATGAAAACAGCGCAAAAACGTGATGAAACGCTTAAAAACAGATGAAAACACCACAAAAACATGACAAAACAACTTAAAACAGATCAAAACACCACAAAAACGTGATGAAACAACTAAAAACAGACGCAAGACACCACAGAAAACGACTAAATAGATGAAAACACCACAGAAACGTAATGAATCGCCTCAAAACAGATGAAAACACTAAAAAACATGACAAAAAAACAACTAAAAACAGACAAAAACATCACAAAAACGTATTGAAATTACTAAAAACAGACGAAAACACCACAAAAACGTGATGAACCAACTTAAAACAGATGAAAACACCACAAAAATGTGACCAAACGACTAAAAACAGACGAAAACACCACAAGAACATGAGAAAACAACTAAAAACAGACGCAAAACTCCAGAAAAACATGATGAAATGACTAAAAACGGATGAAAACACCACAAAAACGTGACAAAAACGACTAAAAAACGGATGAAAACACCACAAAAACGTGACTAGAAAGAGACGAAACACACCACAATAACGTGATGAAACGACCAAAAACAGACGCACAACACCACAAAAATGTGACAAAAAGACTAAAAACTAATGAAAACAGCGCAAAAACGTGATGAAACGCCTAAAAACAGATGAAAACACCACAAAAACATGACAAAACAACTAAAAACAGACGAAAACACCACAAAAACGTGATGAAAACGACTAAAAACAGACGCAAAACTCCAGAAAAACATGATGAAATGACTAAAAACAGATGAAAACACCACAAAAACGTGACAAAAACGACTAATAAACGGATGAAAACACCACAAAAACGTGATAAAACAACTAGAAAGAGACGAAACACACCACAATAACGTGATGAAACGACCAAAAACAGACGCACAACACCACAAAAATGTGACAAAAAGACTAAAAACTAATGAAAACAGCGCAAAAACGTGATGAAACGCCTAAAAACAGATCAAAACTCCACAAAAACATTATGAAACGACTTAAAACAGATGAAAACACCACAAAAATGTGATGAAACGACTAAAAACAGACGAAAACACCACAAAAACGTGATGAAACGACTAAAAACAGACGCAAGACACCACAAAAACAACTAAAAACTGATTAAAATACCACTAAAACGTGATGAACCGACTTAAAACAAATGAAAACACCACAAAAACGTGATGAAACAACTAAAAACAGACGGATGAAAAGACCACAAAAACGACTAAAAACAGATGAAAACACCACAAATATATGATAAAACAACTAAAAACATACGAAACACACCACAAAAACGACTAAAAGCAGATGAAAACACCACAAAAACGTGATGAAACGACTTAAAACAGATGAAAATACCACAAAAACGTGATGAAACAACTAAAAACAGACGCAAGACACCACAAAAACGACTAACAACAGATGAAAACACCACAGAAACGTGATGAAACGCCTTAAAACAGATGAAAACACCACAAAAACGTGATAAAACAACTATAAACAGACGGAAAGCTCAACAAAAACATGACAAAACGACTAAAAATAGACGCAAAACTCCACAAAATCGTGATGAAACGACTAAAAAACAGATGAAAACACCACAAAAACTTGATAAAACAACTACAAAACAGACGAAACACACCACAAAAACATGAAAAAACAAATAAACACAGATGAAAAGACCTCGAAAAGGTGACAAAAACGACTAAAAACAGATGAAAACACCACAAAAACGTGGAAAAACGACTAAAAACAGATGAAAACACCACAAAAACGTGATGAAACGACTCAAAACAGATGAAAACACCAAAAAAACCTGACAAAAAGACTAAAAACAGGCCAACACTCTACAAAAACATGACGAAACGACTATAAACAGACGCAAAACTCCACAAAAACATTATGAAACGACTAAAAACATATGAAAACACCACAAATACGTGAAAAAACAACTAAAAACAGATGAAAACACCACAAAAACGTGAAAAAACGACTAAAAACAGATGAAAACAACACAAAAACGTGATAAAACAACTAAAAACAGACAAAACACACCACAAAAACGTGATGAAACGACTAAAAACAGACGCAAGACACCACAAAAATGTGACAAAAAGACTAAAAACAGATGAAAACAGCGCAGAAACGTGATGAAACGCCTCAAAACAGATGAAAACACCACAAAAACGTGATGAAACGACTTAAAAACAGATGAAAACACCACAAAAACGTGATGAAACAACTAAAAACAGACGCAAGACACCACAAAAACGACTAAAAACAGACGAAAACACCACAAAAACGTGATGAACCGACTTAAAACAGATGAAAACACCACAAAAATGTGACAAATCGACTAAAAACAGACGAAAACACCAGAAGAACATGACATAACAACTAAAAACAGACGCAAAACTCCAGAAAAACATGATGAAACGACAAAAACAGATGAAAACACCACAAAAACGTGACAAAAACGACTAAAAACGGATGAAAACACCACAAAAACGTGATAAAACAACTATAAACAGATGAAACACACCACAAAAGACGTGATGAAACAACTAAAAACAAACGTCAGACATCACAAAAAAAACTGAAAACAGATGAAGACACCACAAAAACATGATGAAACAACTAAAAACAGATGCAAAACTCAACAAAAACGTGATGAAACGACTAAAAACAGATGAAAACACCACAAAAACATGATAAAACAACTAAAAACAGACGAAACACACCACAAAAACGTGATGAAACGACTAAAAACAGAGCCAAGACACCACAAAAATGTGACAAAAAGACTAAAAACAGATGAAAACAGCTCAAATACGTGATGAAACACCTAAAAACAGATGAAAACACCACTAAAACATGACAAAACAACTAAAAACAGACGAAAACACCACAAAAACGTGATAAAACGACTAAAAACACTTGAAAACACCACAAATATGTGATGAAACGACTAATAAACGGATGAAAACACCACAAAAACGTGATAAAACAACTAGAAAGAGACGAAACACACCACAATAACGTGATGAAACGACCAAAAACAGACGCACAACACCACAAAAATGTGACAAAAAGACTAAAAACTAATGAAAACAGCGCAAAAACGTGATGAAACGCCTAAAAACAGATCAAAACTCCACAAAAACATTATGAAACGACTTAAAACAGATGAAAACACCACAAAAATGTGATGAAACGACTAAAAACAGACGAAAACACCACAAAAACGTGATGAAACGACTAAAAACAGACGCAAGACACCACAAAAACAACTAAAAACTGATTAAAATACCACTAAAACGTGATGAACCGACTTAAAACAAATGAAAACACCACAAAAACGTGATGAAACAACTAAAAACAGACGGATGAAAAGACCACAAAAACGACTAAAAACAGATGAAAACACCACAAATATATGATAAAACAACTAAAAACATACGAAACACACCACAAAAACGACTAAAAGCAGATGAAAACACCACAAAAACGTGATGAAACGACTTAAAACAGATGAAAATACCACAAAAACGTGATGAAACAACTAAAAACAGACGCAAGACACCACAAAAACGACTAACAACAGATGAAAACACCACAGAAACGTGATGAAACGCCTTAAAACAGATGAAAACACCACAAAAACGTGATAAAACAACTAAAAACAGACGGAAAGCTCAACAAAAACATGACAAAACGACTAAAAATAGACGCAAAACTCCACAAAATCGTGATGAAACGACTAAAAAACAGATGAAAACACCACAAAAACTTGATAAAACAACTACAAAACAGACGAAACACACCACAAAAACATGAAAAAACAAATAAACACAGATGAAAAGACCTCGAAAAGGTGACAAAAACGACTAAAAACAGATGAAAACACCACAAAAACGTGGAAAAACGACTAAAAACAGATGAAAACACCACAAAAACGTGATGAAACGACTCAAAACAGATGAAAACACCAAAAAAACCTGACAAAAAGACTAAAAACAGGCCAACACTCTACAAAAACATGACGAAACGACTATAAACAGACGCAAAACTCCACAAAAACATTATGAAACGACTAAAAACATATGAAAACACCACAAATACGTGAAAAAACAACTAAAAACAGATGAAAACACCACAAAAACGTGAAAAAACGACTAAAAACAGATGAAAACAACACAAAAACGTGATAAAACAACTAAAAACAGACAAAACACACCACAAAAACGTGATGAAACGACTAAAAACAGACGCAAGACACCACAAAAATGTGACAAAAAGACTAAAAACAGATGAAAACAGCGCAGAAACGTGATGAAACGCCTCAAAACAGATGAAAACACCACAAAAACGTGATGAAACGACTTAAAAATTACGCAAGACACCACAAAAACATGACAAAATGACTAAAAACAGACGAAAACACCACAAAAACGTGATGAAACGACTAAAAACAGACGCAAAACTGTACAAAAACATGATGAATAGACTAAAAACAGACGCGAAACTCCAAAGAAAGATGACAAAACAACTAAAAGCAGATGAAAACACCACAAAAACGTGATGAAACAACTTAAAACAGATAAAAACACCACAAAAACGTGATGAAACAACTAAAAACAGACGCAAGACACCACAAAAACGACTAAAAACAGACGAAAACACCACAAAAACGTGATGAACCGACTTAAAACAGATGAAAACACCACAAAAATGTGACAAATCGACTAAAAACAGACGAAAACACCAGAAGAACATGACATAACAACTAAAAACAGACGCAAAACTCCAGAAAAACATGATGAAACGACAAAAACAGATGAAAACACCACAAAAACGTGACAAAAACGACTAAAAACGGATGAAAACACCACAAAAACGTGATAAAACAACTATAAACAGATGAAACACACCACAAAAGACGTGATGAAACAACTAAAAACAAACGTCAGACATCACAAAAAAAACTGAAAACAGATGAAGACACCACAAAAACATGATGAAACAACTAAAAACAGATGCAAAACTCAACAAAAACGTGATGAAACGACTAAAAACAGATGAAAACACCACAAAAACATGATAAAACAACTAAAAACAGACGAAACACACCACAAAAACGTGATGAAACGACTAAAAACAGAGCCAAGACACCACAAAAATGTGACAAAAAGACTAAAAACAGATGAAAACAGCTCAAATACGTGATGAAACACCTAAAAACAGATGAAAACACCACTAAAACATGACAAAACAACTAAAAACAGACGAAAACACCACAAAAACGTGATAAAACGACTAAAAACACTTGAAAACACCACAAATATGTGATGAAACGACTTAAAAATGACGCAAGACACCACAAAAACATGACAAAATGACTAAAAACAGACGAAAACACCACTAAAACGTGACAAAACGATTAAAAACAGGAAACACAACAAAACATGACAAAACGACTAAAAACGGATGAAAACACCACAAAAACATGACGAAATGACCAAAAAAAGATCAAAACATCACAAAAATATGATAAAACAACTAAAAACAGACGAAAACACCACAAAAACGTGATGAAACGACTAAAAAATGAACTCAAAAATCCACAAAACATGATGAAACGACTGAAAACAGACGCAAAACACCACAAAAACATGACAAAAATGACTAAAAACAGATGAAAACACCACAGAAACGTGATGAAAAGACTAAAAACAGATGAAAACACCATAAAAACGTGACAAAAATGATTAAAAACGGATGAAAACACCACAAAAACGTGATAAAACAACTATAAACAGACGAAAAACACCACAAAAGGGTAATGAAACGACTAAAAACAGACGCAAGACACCACAAAAACGACTAAAAAAAGATGAAAACACAGAAAAAACGTGATGAACCGACTTAAAACAGATGAAAACACCACAAAATCATAATGAAACAACTAAAAACAGACACAAAGCTCCATAAAACATGACAAAACAGCTAAAAACAGACACAAAACTCCACAAAAACATGACAAAACGACATAAAACAGACGCAAAACTCCACAAAAACATTGTAAACGACTAAAAACAGATGAAAACACCACAAATACGTGATGAAACGACTAAAAACAGACGAAAACACCACAAAAACATGAAAAAACGACTGAAAACGGATGAAAACACCACAAAAACGTGACAAAAATGACAAAAAGTAGATGAAAACATCACAAAAGGTGACAAAAACGACTAAAAACTAATGAAAACACCACAAATACGTGAAAAAACGACTAAAAACAGAAGAAAACACCAAAAAAACGTGAAAAAACGACTAAAAACAGATGAAAACACCACAAAAATGTGACAAAAAGACTAAAAACAGATGAAAACAGCGCAAAAACGTGATGAAACGCCTCAAAACAGATGAAAACACCACAAAAACGTGATGAAACGACTTAAAAATTACGCAAGACACCACAAAAACATGACAAAATGACTAAAAACAGACGAAAACACCACAAAGACGTGATGAAACGACTAAAAACAGACGCAAAACTGTACAAAAACATGATGAATAGACTAAAAACAGACGCGAAACTCCAAAGAAACATGACAAAACAACTAAAAACAGATGAAAACACCACTAAAACGTGACAAAAAATGATTAAAAACGGATGAAAACACCACAAAAACGTGATAAAACAACTATAAACAGACGAAAAACCCCAGAAAAAAGGGTAATGAAACGACTAAAAACAGACGCAAGACACCACAAAAACGACTAAAAAAAGGTGAAAACACCAAAAAAACGTGATGAACAGACTTAAAACAGATGAAAACACCACAAAATCGTAATGAAACAACAAAAAACAGACACAAAACTCCACAAAAACGTGATGAAACGACTAAAAACAGATGAAAACACCAAAAAAAACTGACAAAAAGACTAAAAACAGACCAAGACTCTACAAAAACATGATGAAACGACTAAAAACAGACGCAAAACTCCACAAAAATATTTTAAACGACTAAAACAGATGAAAACACCACAAATACGTGATGAAACGACTAAAAACGGATGAAAACACCACAAAAACGTGACAAAAATGACAAAAAGTAGATGAAAACATCACAAAAGGTGACAAAAACGACTAAAAACTGATGAAAACACCACGAATACGTGAAAAAACAACCAAAAACAGAAGAAAACACCACAAAAACGTGAAAAAACGACTAAAAACAGATGAAAACACCACAAAAACGTGATAAAACAACTTAAAACAGACGAAACACACCACAAAAACGTGATGAATCGACTAAAAACAGACGCAAGACACCACAAAAATGTGACAAAAAGACTAAAAACAGATGAAAACATCGCAAAAACGTGATGAAACGCCTAAAAAAAGATGAAAACACCAAAAAAACGTGATGAACCGACTTAAAACAGATGAAAACACCACAAAACTTGATAAGACAACTAAAAACAGACGAAACACACCACAAAAACGTGATGAAAAGACTAAAAACAGATGAAAACACCACAAAATCGTAATGAAACAACTAAAAACAGACACAAAGCTCCATAAAACATGACAAAACAGCTTAAAACAGACACATAACTCCACAAAAACATGAAAAAACGACTAAAAACGGATGAAAACACCACAAAAACGTGACAAAAATGACAAAAAGTAGATGAAAACATCACAAAAGGTGACAAAAACGACTAAAAACTGATGAAAACACCACGAATACGTGAAAAAACAACCAAAAACAGAAGAAAACACCACAAAAACGTGAAAAAACGACTAAAAACAGATGAAAACACCACAAAAACGTGATAAAACAACTAAAAACAGACGAAACACACCACAAAAACGTGATGAATCGACTAAAAACAGACGCAAGACACCACAAAAATGTGACAAAAAGACTAAAAACAGATGAAAACATCGCAAAAACGTGATGAAACGCCTTAAAAAAGATGAAAAAACCACAAAAACATGACAAAACAACTAAAAACAGACGAAAACACCACAAAAACGACTAAAAAAAGATGAAAACACCAAAAAAACGTGATGAACCGACTTAAAACAGAGGAAAACACCACAAAATCGTAATGAAACAACTAAAAACAGACACAAAGCTCCTTAAAACATGACAAAACAACTAAAAACACACACAAAACTCCACAAAAACGTGATGAAACGACTCAAAACAGATGAAAACACGTAAAAAACCTGACAAAAATACTAAAAACGGACCAACACTCAAAACATATGAAAACACCACAAATACGTGATGAAACGACTAAAAACAGACGAAAACACCACAAAAACACGAAAAAACGACTAAAAACGGATGAAAACACCACAAAAACGTGACAAAAATGACAAAAAGTAGATGAAAACATCACAAAAAGATGACAAAAACGACTAAAAACTGATGAAAACACCACAAATACGTGAAAAAACGACTAAAAACGGATGAAAACACCACAAAAACGTGACAAAAATGACAAAAGTAGATGAAAACATCATAAAAAGGTGACAAAAACGACTAAAAACTGATGAAAACACCACCAATACGTGAAAAAACGACTAAAAACAGATGAAAACACCACAAAAACGTGATAAAACAACTAAAAACAGACGAAACACCACAAAAACGTAATGAAACGACTAAAAACAGACGCAAGACACCACAAAAATGTGACAAAAAGACTAAAAACAGATGAAAACAGCGCAAAAACGTGATGAAACGCCTCAAAACAGATGAAAACACCACACAAACATGTCAAAACAACTAAAAACAGACGAAAACACCACAAAAACGTGATGAAACGACTAAAAACAGATGAAAACACCACAAAAACGTGATGAAACGACTTAAAAATTACGCAAGACACCACAAAAACATGACAAAATGACTAAAAACAGACGAAAGCACCACAAAAACGTGATGAAACGACTAAAAACAGACGCAAAACTGTACAAAAACATGATGAATAGACTAAAAACAGACGCAAAACTCCAAAGAAACATGACAAAACAACTAAAAACAGATGAAAACAACACTAAAACGTGACAATGCGATTAAAAACAGAAAACACCAAAAAAACAGGACAAAACGACTTAAAACAGAGGCAAAACTCCACAAAAACATTATGAAACTACTAAAAACAGATGAAAAACACCACAAAAACGTGATGAAACGACTAAAAACAGATGAAAACACCATAAAACGTGATGAAACAACTAAAAACAGATGCAAAACTCAACAAAAACATTATGAAATGACTAAAAACAGATGAAACACCACAAAAACGTGATAAAACAACTAAAAACAGACGAAAACACCACAAAAACGTGATAAAACGACTAAAAACACTTGAAAACACCACAAATATGTGATGAAACGACTTAAAAATGACGCAAGACACCACAAAAACATGAAAAAATGACTAAAAACAGACGAAAACACCACTAAAACGTGACAAAACGATTAATAACAGGAAACACAACAAAAACATGACAAAACGACTAAAAATGGATGAAAACACCACAAAAACATGACGAAATAACCAAAAAAAGATCAAAACATCACAAAAATATGATAAAACAACTAAAAACAGACGAAAACACCACAAAAACGTGATGAAACGACTAAAAAATGAACTCAAAATTCCACAAAACATGATGAAACGACTGAAAACAGACGCAAAACACCACAAAAACATGACAAAAATGACTAAAAACAGATGAAAACACCACAGAAACGTGATGAAACGACTAAAAACAGATGAAAACACCACAAAACTTGATAAGACAACTAAAAACAGACGAAACACACCACAAAAACGTGATGAAAAGACTAAAAACAGATGAAAACACCATAAAAACGTGACAAAAATGATTAAAAACGGATGAAAACACCACAAAAACGTGATAAAACAACTATAAACAGACAAAAAACACCACAAAAGTGTAATGAAACGACTAAAAACAGACGCAAGACACCACAAAAACGACTAAAAAGAGATGAAAACACAGAAAAAACGTGATGAACCGACTTAAAACAGATGAAAACACCACAAAATCGTAATGAAACAACTAAAAACAGACACAAAGCTCCATAAAACATGACAAAACAGCTAAAAACAGACACAAAACTCCACAAAAACGTGATAAAACGACTAAAAACAGATGAAAACACTAAAAAAACCTGACAAAAAGACTAAAAACAGACCAAGACTCTACAAAAACATGACAAAACGACTAAAAACAGACGCAAAACTCCACAAAAACATTATAAACGACTAAAAACAGATGAAAACACCACAAATACGTGATGAAACGACTAAAAACAGAAGAAAACACCACAAAAACGTGAAAAAACGACTAAAAACAGATGAAAACACCACAAAAACGTGATAAAACAACTAAAAACAGACGAAACACACCACAAAAACGTGATGAAACGACTAAAAACAGACGCAAGACACCACAAAAATGTGACAAAAAGACTAAAAACAGATGAAAACATCGCAAACTGTGATGAAACGCCTAAAAAAAGATGAAAACACCACAAAAACATGACAAAACAACTAAAAACAGACGAAAACACCACAAAAACGACTAAAAAAAGATGAAAACACCAAAAAAACGTGATGAACCGACTTAAAACAGAGGAAAACACCACAAAATCGTAATGAAACAACTAAAAACAGACACAAAGCTCCATAAAACATGACAAAACAACTAAAAACGCACACAAAACTCCACAAAAACGTGATGAAACGACTCAAAACAGATGAAAACACCAAAAAAACCTGACAAAAATACTAAAAACAGACCAACACTCTACAGAACATGACGAAACGACTAAAAACAGACGCAAAACTCCACAAAAACATTATGAAACGACTAAAAACATATGAAAACACCACAAATACGTGATGAAACGACTAAAAATAGACGAAAACACCACAAAAACACGAAAAAACGACTAAAAACGGATGAAAACACCACAAAAACGTGACAAAAATGACAAAAAGTAGATGAAAAAATCACAAAAAGATGACAAAAACGACTAAAAACTGATGAAAACACCACAAATACGTGAAAAAACGACTAAAAACGGATGAAAACACCACAAAAACGTGACAAAAATGACAAAAGTAGATGAAAACATCATAAAAAGGTGACAAAAACGACTAAAAACTGATGAAAACACCACCAATACGTGAAAAAACGACTAAAAACAGATGAAACCACCACAAAAACGTGAAAAAACGACTAAAAACAGATGAAAACACCACAAAAACGTGATAAAACTAAAAACAGACGAAACACCACAAAAACGTAATGAAACGACTTAAAACAGACGCAAGACCACACAAAAATGTGACAAAAAGCCTAAAAACAGATGAAAACAGCGCAAAAACGTGATGAAACGCCTCAAAACAGATGAAAACACCACAAAAAAATGACAAAACAACTAAAAACAGAAGAAAACACCACAAAAACGTGATGAAACGACTAAAAACAGATGAAAACACCACAAAAACGTGATGAAACGACTTAAAAATTACGCAAGACACCACAAAAACATGACAAAATGACTAAAAACAGACGAAAACACCACAAAAACGTGATGAAACGACTAAAAACAGACGCAAAACTGTACAAAAACATGATGAATAGACTAAAAACAGACGCAAAACTCCAAAGAAACATGACAAAACAACTAAAAACAGATGAAAACAACACTAAAACGTGACAAAACGATTAAAAACAGAAAACACCAAAAAAACAGGACAAAACGACTTAAAACAGAGGCAAAACTCCACAAAAACATTATGAAACTACTAAAAACAGATGAAAAACACCACAAAAACGTGATGAAACGACTAAAAACAGATGAAAACACCACAAAACGTGATGAAACAACTAAAAACAGATGAAAACTCAACAAAAACATTATGAAACGACTAAAAACAGATGAAAACACCACAAAAACGTGAAAAAACGACTAAAAACAGATGAAAACACCACAAAAACGTGATAAAACAACTAAAAACAGACGAAACACCACAAAAACGTGATGAAACGACTAAAAACAGACGCAAGACACCACAAAAATGTGACAAAAAGACTAAAAACAGATGAAAACAGCGCAAAAACGTGATGAAACGCCTCAAAACAGATGAAAACACCACAAAAACATGACAAAACAACTAAAAACAGACGAAAACACCACAAAAACGTGATAAAACGACTAAAAACACTTGAAAACACCACAAATATGTGATGAAACGACTTAAAAATGACGCAAGACACCACAAAAACATGAAAAAATGACTAAAAACAGACGAAAACACCACTAAAACGTGACAAAACGATTAAAAACAGGAAACACAACAAAAACATGACAAAACGACTAAAAACGGATGAAAACACCACAAAAACATGACGAAATGACCAAAAAAAGATCAAAACATCACAAAAATATGATAAAACAACTAAAAACAGATGAAAACACCACAAAAACATGACAAAAATGACTAAAAACAGATAAAAAAACACCACAGAAACGTGATGAAACGACTAAAAACAGATGAAAACACCACAAAACATGACAAAAATGACTAAAAACAGATGAAAACACCACAGAAACGTGATGAAACGACTAAAAACAGATGAAAACACCACAAAACTTGATAAGACAAGTAAAAACAGACGAAACACACCACAAAAACGTGATGAAAAGACTAAAAACAGATGAAAACACCATAAAAACGTGACAAAAATGATTAAAAACGGATGAAAACACCACAAAAACGTGATAAAACAACTATAAACAGACGAAAAACACCACAAAAGGGTAATGAAACGACTAAAAACTGACGAAAGACACCACAAAAACGACTAAAAAAAGATGAAAACACCAAAAAAACGTGATGAACCGACTTAAAACAGAGGAAAACACCACAAAATCGTAATGAAACAACTAAAAACAGACACAAAGCTCCATAAAACATGACAAAACAATTAAAAACACACACAAAACTCCACAAAAACGTGATGAAACGACTCAAAACAGATGAAAACACCAAAAAAACCTGACAAAAATACTAAAAACAGACCAACACTCTACAAAAACATGACGAAACGACTAAAAACAGACGCAAAACTCCACAAAAACATTATGAAACGACTAAAAACATATGAAAACACCACAAATACGTGATGAAACGACTAAAAACAGACGAAAACACCACAAAAACACGAAAAAACGACTAAAAACGGATGAAAACACCACAAAAACGTGACAAAAATGACAAAAAGTAGATGAAAACATCACAAAAAGATGACAAAAACGACTAAAAACTGATGAAAACACCACAAATACGTGAAAAAACGACTAAAAACGGATGAAAACACCACAAAAACGTGACAAAAATGACAAAAGTAGATGAAAACATCATAAAAAAGGTGACAAAAACGACTAAAAACTGATGAAAACACCACCAATACGTGAAAAAACGACTAAAAACAGATGAAAACACCACAAAAACGTGAAAAAACGACTAAAAACAGATGAAAACACCACAAAAACGTGATAAAACTAAAAACAGACGAAACACCACAAAAACGTAATGAAACGACTTAAAACAGACGCAAGACCACACAAAAATGTGACAAAAAGACTAAAAACAGATGAAAACAGCGCAAAAACGTGATGAAACGCCTCAAAACAGATGAAAACACCACAAAAAAATGACAAAACAACTAAAAACAGAAGAAAACACCACAAAAACGTGATGAAACGACTAAAAACAGATGAAAACACCACAAAAACGTGATGAAACGACTTAAAAATTACGCAAGACACCACAAAAACATGACAAAATGACTAAAAACAGACGAAAACACCACAAAAACGTGATGAAACGACTAAAAACAGACGCAAAACTGTACAAAAACATGATGAATAGACTAAAAACAGACGCAAAACTCCAAAGAAACATGACAAAACAACTAAAAACAGATGAAAACAACACTAAAACGTGACAAAACGATTAAAAACAGAAAACACCAAAAAAACAGGACAAAACGACTTAAAACAGAGGCAAAACTCCACAAAAACATTATGAAACTACTAAAAACAGATGAAAAACACCACAAAAACGTGATGAAACGACTAAAAACAGATGAAAACACCACAAAACGTGATGAAACAACTAAAAACAGATGAAAACTCAACAAAAACATTATGAAACGACTAAAAACAGATGAAACACCACAAAAACGTGATAAAACAACTAAAAACAGACGAAAACACCACAAAAACGTGATAAAACGACTAAAAACACTTGAAAACACCACAAATATGTGATGAAACGACTTAAAAATGACGCAAGACACCACAAAAACATGAAAAAATGACTAAAAACAGACGAAAACACCACTAAAACGTGACAAAACGATTAAAAACAGGAAACACAACAAAAACATGACAAAACGACTAAAAACGGATGAAAACACCACAAAAACATGACGAAATGACCAAAAAAAGATCAAAACATCACAAAAATATGATAAAACAACTAAAAACAGATGAAAACACCACAAAAACGTGATGAAACGACTAAAAAATGAACTCAAAATTCCACAAAACATGATGAAACGACTGAAAACAGACGCAAAACACCACAAAAACATGACAAAAATGACTAAAAACAGATGAAAACACCACAGAAACGTGATGAAACGACTAAAAACAGATGAAAACACCACAAAACTTGATAAGACAACTAAAAACAGACGAAACACACCACAAAAACGTGATGAAAAGACTAAAAACAGATGAAAACACCATAAAAACGTGACAAAAATGATTAAAAACAGATGAAAACACCACAAAAACGTGACAAAAATGACAAAAAGTATTTGAAAACATCACAAAAAGTAGACAAAAACGACTAAAAACTGATGAAAACACCACAAATACGTGAAAAAACGACTAAAAACGGATGAAAATACCACAAAAACGTGACAAAAATGACAAAAGTAGATGAAAACATCATAAAAAGGTGACAAAAACGACTAAAAACTGATGAAAACACCACTAATACGTGAAAAAACGACTAAAAACAGATGAAAACACCACAAAAACGTGAAAAAACGACTAAAAACAGATGAAAACACCACAAAAACGTGATAAAACAACTAAAAACAGACGAAACACCACAAAAACGTAATGAAACGACTAAAAACAGACGCAAGACACCACAAAAATGTGACAAAAAGACTAAAAACAGATGAAAACAGCGCAAAAACGTGATGAAACGCCTCAAAACAGATGAAAACACCACAAAAACATGACAAAACAACTAAAAACAGACGAAAACACCACAAAAACGTGATGAAACGACTAAAAACAGATGAAAACACCACAAAAACGTGATGAAACGACTTAAAAATTACGCAAGACACCACAAAAACATGACAAAATGACTAAAAACAGACGAAAACACCACAAAAACGTGATGAAACGACTAAAAACAGACGCAAAACTGTACAAAAACATGATGAATAGACTAAAAACAGACGCAAAACTCCAAAGAAACATGACAAAACAACTAAAAACAGACGCAAAACTCCAAAGAAACATGACAAAACAACTAAAAACAGATGAAAACAACACTAAAACGTGACAAAACGATTAAAAACAGAAAGCACCAAAAAAACAGGACAAAACGACTTAAAACAGAGGCAAAACTCCACAAAAACATTATGAAACTACTAAAAACAGATGAAAAACACCACAAAAACGTGATGAAACGACTAAAAACAGATGAAAACACCACAAAACGTGATGAAACAACTAAAAACAGATGCAAAACTCAACAAAAACATTATGAAACGACTAAAAACAGATGAAACACCACAAAAACGTGATAAAACAACTAAAAACAGACGAAAACACCACAAAAACGTGATAAAACGACTAAAAACACTTGAAAACACAACAAATATGTGATGAAACGACTTAATAATGACGCAAGACACCACAAAAACATGAAAAAATGACTAAAAACAGACGAAAACACCACTAAAACGTGACAAAACGATTAAAAACAGGAAACACAACAAAAACATGACAAAACGACTAAAAACGGATGAAAACACCACAAAAACATGACGAAATAACCAAAAAAAGATCAAAACATCACAAAAATATGATAATACAACTAAAAACAGACGAAAACACCACAAAAACGTGATGAAACGACTAAAAAATGAACTCAAAATTCCACAAAACATGATGAAACGACTGAAAACAGACGCAAAACACCACAAAAACATGACAAAAATGACTAAAAACAGATGAAAACACCACAGAAACGTGATGAAACGACTAAAAACAGATGAAAACACCACAAAACTTGATAAGACAACTAAAAACAGACGAAACACACCACAAAAACGTGATGAAAAGACTAAAAACAGATGAAAACACCATAAAAACGTGACAAAAATGATTAAAAACGGATGAAAACACCACAAAAACGTGATAAAACAACTATAAACAGACGAAAAACACCACAAAAGGGTAATGAAACGACTAAAAACAGACGAAAGACACCACAAAAACGACTAAAAAAAGATGAAAACACCAAAAAAACGTGATGAACCGACTTAAAACAGAGGAAAACACCACAAAATCGTAATGAAACAACTAAAAACAGACACAAAGCTCCATAAAACATGACAAAACAACTAAAAACACACACAAAACTCCACAAAAACGTGATGAAACGACTCAAAATAGATGAAAACACCAAAAAAAACTGACAAAAAGACTAAAAACAGACCAACACTCTACAAAAACATGACGAAACGACTAAAAACAGACACAAAACTCCACAAAAACATTATGAAACGACTAAAAACATATGAAAACACCACAAATACGTGATGAAACGACTAAAAACAGACGAAAACACCACAAAAACACGAAAAAAAAGACTAAAAACGGATGAAAACACCACAAAAACGTGACAAAAATGACAAAAAGTAGATGAAAACATCACAAAAAGATGACAAAAACGACTAAAAACTGATGAAAACACCACAAATACGTGAAAAAACGACTAAAAACAGATGAAAACACCACAAAAACGTGAAAAAACGACTAAAAACAGATGAAAACAACACAAAAACGTGATAAAACAACTAAAAACAGACGAAACACACCACAAAAACGTGATGAAACGACTAAAAACAGACGCAAGACACCACAAAAACGTGAAAAAACGACTAAAAACAGATGAAAACAACAAAAAAACGTGATAAAACAACTAAAAACAGACGAAACACACCACAAAAACGTGATGGAACAACTAAAAACAGACGCAAGACACCACAAAAATGTGACAAAACGACTAAAAACGGATTAAAACACCACAAAAAAATGACAAAACGACAAAAAAAAGATCAAAACACCACAAAAATATGATAAAACAACTAAAAACAGACGAAACACACCACAAAAACATGATGAAATGATTAAAAACAGACGCAAGACACCACAAAAACAACTAAAAACTGATTAAAATACCACTAAAATGTAATGAACCGACTTAAAACAAATGAAAACACCACAAAAACGTGATGAAACAACTAAAAACAGACGGAAAGCTCAACAAAAACATGACAAAACGACTAAAAACAGACGCAAAACTCCACAAAATCGTGATGAAACGACTAAAAACAGATGAAAACACCACAAAAACTTGATAAAACAACTAAAAAACAGACGACACACACCACAAAAACGTGATGAAACGACTAAAATCAGATGTAAAAACCAAAAAAACTGGCAAAACTACTAAAAACAGACCAAGACTCCACAAATACATGACAAAACGACTAAAAACAGACGCAACACTCCACAAAAACATTATGAAACGACTAAAAACAGATGAAAACACCACAAAAACATGACAAAAATGACTAGAAACAGATGAAAACACCACAAAAACGTGATAAAACAACTATAAACAGACGAAACACACCACAATAACGTGATGAAACGGCTGAAAACAGACGCAAGACACCACAAAAACGACTAAAAACAAATGAAAACACCACAAAAACGTGATGAAACAACTTAAAACAGATAAAAACGCCACAAAAACGTGATGAAACGGCTGAAAACAGACGCAAGACACTACAAAAATGACTAAAAACAGATGAAAAACACCACAGAAACGTGATGAAACGCCTCAAAACAGATGAAAACACCAAAAAACATGACAAAAAAAAACTAAAAACAGACGAAAACATCACAAAAACGTGATGAAATTACTAAAAACAGACGAAAACACCACAAAAACGTGATGAACCGACTTAAAACAGATGAAAGCACCACAAAAATGTGACAAATCGACTAAAAACAGACGAAAACACCAGAAGAACATGACATAACAACTAAAAACAGACGCAAAACTCCAGAAAAACATGATGAAACAACTAAAAACAGATGAAAACACCACAAAAACGTGACAAAAACGACTAAAAACGGATGAAAACACCACAAAAACGTGATAAAACAACTATAAACAGATGAAACACACCACAAAAGACGTGATGAAACAACTAAAAACAAACGCAAGACATCACAAAAAAAACAGAAAACAGATGAAGACACCACAAAAACATGATGAAACAACTAAAAACAGATGCAAAACTCAACAAAAACGTGATGAAACGACTAAAAACAGATGAAAACACCACAAAAACATGATAAAACAACTAAAAACAGACGAAACACACCACAAAAACGTGATGAAACGACTAAAAACAGACGCAAGACACCACAAAAATGTGACTAAAAGACTAAAAACAGAGGAAAACAGCGCAAATACGTGATGAAACACCTAAAAACAGATGAAAACACCACTAAAACATGACAAATCAACTAAAAACAGACGGAAACACCACAAAAACGTGAAAAAACGACTAAAAACACTTGAAAACACAACAAATATGTGATGAAACGACTTAAAAATGACGCAAGACACCACAAAAACATGACAAAATGACTAAAAACAGACGAAAACACCACTAAAACGTGACAAAACGATTAAAAACAGGAAACACAACAAAAACATGACAAAACGACTAAAAACGGATGAAAACACCACAATAACATGACGAAATGAACAAAAAAAGATCAAAACATCACAAAAATATGATAAAACAACTAAAAACAGACGAAAACACCACAAAAACGTGATGAAACGACTAAAAAATGAACTCAAAATTCCACAAAACATGATGAAACGACTGAAAACAGACGCAAAACACCACAAAAACATGACAAAAATGACTAAAAACAGATGAAAACACCACAGAAACGTGATGAAACGACTAAAAACAGATGAAAACACCACAAAACTTGATAAGACAACTAAAAACAGACGAAACACACCACAAAAACGTGATGAAAAGACTAAAAACAGATGAAAACACCATAAAAACGTGACAAAAATGATTAAAAACGGATGAAAACACCACAAAAACGTGATAAAACAACTATAAACAGACGAAAAACACCACAAAAGGGTAATGAAACGACTAAAAACAGACGCAAGACACCACAAAAACGACTAAAAAAAGATGAAAACACAGAAAAAACGTGATGAGCCGACTTAATACAAATGAAAACACCACAAAATCGTAATGAAACAACTAAAAACAGACACAAAGCTCCATAAAACATGACAAAACAACTAAAAACACACACAAAACTCCACAAAAACGTGATGAAACGACTCAAAACAGATGAAAACACCAAAAAAACCTGACAAAAATACTAAAAACAGACCAACACTCTACAAAAACATGACGAAACGACTAAAAACAGACGCAAAACTCCACAAAAACATTATGAAACGACTAAAAACATATGAAAACACCACAAATACGTGATGAAACGACTAAAAACAGACGAAAACACCACAAAAACACGAAAAAACGACAAAAAAACGGATGAAAACACCACAAAAACGTGACAAAAATGACAAAAAGTAGATGAAAACATCACAAAAGTAGACAAAAAACGACTAAAAACTGATGAAAACACCACAAATACGTGAAAAAACGACTAAAAACGGATGAAAACACCACAAAAACGTGACAAAAATGACAAAAGTAGATGAAAACATCATAAAAAGGTGACAAAAACGACTAAAAACTGATGAAAACACCACTAATACGTGAAAAAACGACTAAAAACAGATGAAAACACCACAAAAACGTGAAAAAACGACTAAAAACAGATGAAAACACCACAAAAACGTGATAAAACAACTAAAAACAGACGAAACACCACAAAAACGAAATGAAACGACTAAAAACAGACGCAAGACACCACAAAAATGTGACAAAAAGACTAAAAACTGATGAAAACACCACAAATACGTGAAAAAACGACTAAAAACGGATGAAAACACCACAAAAACGTGACAAAAATGACAAAAGTAGATGAAAACATCATAAAAAGGTGACAAAAACGACTAAAAACTGATGAAAACACCACTAATACGTGAAAAAACGACTAAAAAACAGATGAAAACAGCGCAAAAACGTGATGAAACGCCTCAAAACAGATGAAAACACCACAAAAACATGACAAAACAACTAAAAACAGACGAAAACACCACAAAAACGTGATGAAACGACTAAAAACAGATGAAAACACCACAAAAACGTGATGAAACAACTAAAAACAGACGCAAAACTGTACAAAAACATGATGAATAGACTAAAAACAGACGCAAAACTCCAAAGAAACATGACAAAACAACTAAAAACAGATGAAAACAACACTAAAACGTGACAAAACGATTAAAAACAGAAAACACCAAAAAAACAGGACAAAACGACTTAAAACAGAGGCAAAACTCCACAAAAACATTATGAAACTACTAAAAACAGATGAAAAACACCACAAAAACGTGATGAAACGACTAAAAACAGATGAAAACTGTACAAAAACATGATGAATAGACTAAAAACAGACGCAAAACTCCAAAGAAACATGACAAAACAACTAAAAACAGATGAAAACACCACAAAACGTGATGAAACAACTAAAAACAGATGCAAAACTCAACAAAAACATTATGAAACGACTAAAAACAGATGAACACCACAAAAACGTGATAAAACAACTGAAAACAGACGAAAACACCACAAAAACGTGATAAAACGACTAAAAACACTTGAAAACACCACAAATATGTGATGAAACGACTTAAAAATGACGCAAGACACCACAAAAACATGAAAAAATGACTAAAAACAGACGAAAACACCACTAAAACGTGACAAAACGATTAAAAACAGGAAACACAACAAAAACATGACAAAACGACTAAAAACGGATGAAAACACCACAAAAACATGACGAAATAACCAAAAAAAGATCAAAACATCACAAAAATATGATAAAACAACTAAAAACAGACGAAAACACCACAAAAACGTGATGAAACGACTAAAAAATGAACTCAAAATTCCACAAAACATGATGAAACGACTGAAAACAGACGCAAAACACCACAAAAACATGACAAAAATGACTAAAAACAGATGAAAACACCACAGAAACGTGATGAAACGACTAAAAACAGATTAAAACACCACAAAACTTGATAAGACAACTAAAAACAGACGAAACACACCACAAAAAACGTGATGAAAAGACTAAAAACAGATGAAAACACCATAAAAACGTGACAAAAATGATTAAAAACGGATGAAAACACCACAAAAACGTGATAAAACAACTATAAACAGACGAAAAACACCACAAAAGTGTAATGAAACGACTAAAAACAGACGCAAGACACCACAAAAACGACTAAAAAAAGATGAAAACACAGAAAAAACGTGATGAACCGACTTAAAACAGATGAAAACACCACAAAATCGTAATGAAACAACTAAAAACAGACACAAAGCTCCATAAAACATGACAAAACAGCTAAAAACAGACACAAAACTCCACAAAAACGTGATAAAACGACTAAAAACAGATGAAAACACTAAAAAAACCTGACAAAAAGACTAAAAACAGACCAAGACTCTACAAAAACATGACAAAACGACTAAAAACAGACGCAAAACTCCACAAAAACATTATAAATGACTAAAAACATATGAAAACACCACAAATACGTGATGAAACGACTAAAAACAGAAGAAAACACCACAAAAACGTGAAAAAACGACTAAAAACAGATAAAAACACCACAAAAACGTGATAAAACAACTAAAAACAGACGAAACACACCACAAAAACGTGATGAAACGACTAAAAACAGACGCAAGACACCACAAAAATGTGACAAAAAGACTAAAAACAGATGAAAACATCGCAAAACGTGATGAAACGCCTAAAAAAAGATGAAAACACCACAAAAACATGACAAAACAACTAAAAACAGACGAAAACACCACAAAAACGACTAAAAAAAGATGAAAACACCAAAAAAACGTGATGAACCGACTTAAAACAGAGGAAAACACCACAAAAACCGTAATGAAACAACTAAAAACAGACACAAAGCTCCATAAAACATGACAAAACAACTAAAAACACACACAAAACTCCACAAAAACGTGATGAAACGACTCAAAATAGATGAAAACACCAAAAAAACCTGACAAAAAGACTAAAAACAGACCAACACTCTACAAAAACATGACGAAACGACTAAAAACAGACGCAAAACTCCACAAAAACATTATGAAACGACTAAAAACATATGAAAACACCACAAATACGTGATGAAACGACTAAAAACAGACGAAAACACCAAAAAAACACGAAAAAACGACTAAAAACGGATGAAAACACCACAAAAACGTGACAAAAATGACAAAAAGTAGATGAAAACATCACAAAAAGATGACAAAAACGACTAAAAACTGATGAAAACACCACAAATACGTGAAAAAACGACTAAAAACAGATGAAAACACCACAAAAACGTGAAAAAACGACTAAAAACAGATGAAAACAACACAAAAACGTGATAAAACAACTAAAAACTGACGAAACACACCACAAAAACGTGATGAAACAACTAAAAACAGACGCAAGACACCACAAAAATGTGACAAAACGACTAAAAACGGATTAAAACACCACAAAAAAATGACAAAACGACAAAAAAAAGATCAAAACACCACAAAAATATGATAAAACAACTAAAAACAGACGAAACACACCACAAAAACATGATGAAATGATTAAAAACAGACGCAAGACACCACAAAAACAACTAAAAACTGATTAAAATACCACTAAAATGTAATGAACCGACTTAAAACAAATGAAAACACCACAAAAACGTGATGAAACAACTAAAAACAGACGGAAAGCTCAACAAAAACATGACAAAACGACTAAAAACAGACGCAAAACTCCACAAAATCGTGATGAAACGACTAAAAACAGATGAAAACACCACAAAAACTTGATAAAACAACTAAAAACAGACGAAAACACCACAAAAACGTGATGAAACGACTAAAAAATGAACTCAAAATTCCACAAAACATGATGAAACGACTGAAAACAGACGCAAAACACCACAAAAACATGACAAAAATTACTAAAAACAGATGAAAACACCACAGAAACGTGATGAAACGACTAAAAACAGATGAAAACACCACAAAACTTGATAAGACAACTAAAAACAGACGAAACACACCACAAAAAACGTGATGAAAAGACTAAAAACAGATGAAAACACCATAAAAACGTGACAAAAATGATTAAAAACGGATGAAAACACCACAAAAACGTGATAAAACAACTATAAACAGACGAAAAACACCACAAAAGTGTAATGAAACGACTAAAAACAGACGCAAGACACCACAAAAACGACTAAAAAAAGATGAAAACACAGAAAAAACGTGATGAACCGACTTAAAACAGATGAAAACACCACAAAATCGTAATGAAACAACTAAAAACAGACACAAAGCTCCATAAAACATGACAAAACAGCTAAAAACAGACACAAAACTCCACAAAAACGTGATAAAACGACTAAAAACAGATGAAAACACTAAAAAAACCTGACAAAAAGACTAAAAACAGACCAAGACTCTACAAAAACATGACAAAACGACTAAAAACAGACGCAAAACTCCACAAAAACATTATAAATGACTAAAAACAGATGAAAACACCACAAATACGTGATGAAACGACTAAAAACAGAAGAAAACACCACAAAAACGTGAAAAAACGACTAAAAACAGATAAAAACACCACAAAAACGTGATAAAACAACTAAAAACAGACGAAACACACCACAAAAACGTGATGAAACGACTAAAAACAGACGCAAGACACCACAAAAATGTGACAAAAAGACTAAAAACAGATGAAAACATCGCAAAACGTGATGAAACGCCTAAAAAAAGATGAAAACACCACAAAAACATGACAAAACAACTAAAAACAGACGAAAACACCACAAAAACGACTAAAAAAAGATGAAAACACCACAAATACGTGAAAAAACGACTAAAAACAGATGAAAACACCACAAAAACGTGAAAAAACGACTAAAAACAGATGAAAACAACACAAAAACGTGATAAAACAACTAAAAACAGACGAAACACACCACAAAAACGTGATGAAACGACTAAAAACAGACGCAAGACACCACAAAAACGTGAAAAAACAACTAAAAACAGATGAAAACAACACAAAAACGTGATAAAACAACTAAAAACAGACGAAACACACCACAAAAACGTGATGAAACAACTAAAAACAGACGCAAGACACCACAAAAATGTGACAAAACGACTAAAAACGGATTAAAACACCACAAAAAAATGACAAAACGACAAAAAAAAGATCAAAACACCACAAAAATATGATAAAACAACTAAAAACAGACGAAACACACCACAAAAACATGATGAAATGATTAAAAACAGACGCAAGACACCACAAAAACAACTAAAAACTGATTAAAATACCACTAAAATGTAATGAACCGACTTAAAACAAATGAAAACACCACAAAAACGTGATGAAACAACTAAAAACAGACGGAAAGCTCAACAAAAACATGACAAAACGACTAAAAACAGACGCAAAACTCCACAAAATCGTGATGAAACGACTAAAAACAGATGAAAACACCACAAAAACTTGATAAAACAACTAAAAAACAGACGACACACACCACAAAAACGTGATGAAACGACTAAAATCAGATGTAAAAACCGAAAAAACTGGCAAAACTACTAAAAACAGACCAAGACTCCACAAATACATGACAAAACGACTAAAAACAGACGCAACACTCCACAAAAACATTATGAAACGACTAAAAACAGATGAAAACACCACAAAAACATGACAAAAATGACTAGAAACAGATGAAAACACCACAAAAACGTGATAAAACAACTATAAACGGACGAAACACACCACAATAACGTGATGAAACGGCTGAAAACAGACGCAAGACACTACAAAAATGACTAAAAACAGATGAAAAACACCACAGAAACGTGATGAAACGCCTCAAAACAGATGAAAACACCAAAAAACATGACAAAAAAAAACTAAAAACAGACGAAAACATCACAAAAACGTGATGAAATTACTAAAAACAGACGAAAACACCACAAAAACGTGATGAACCGACTTAAAACAGATGAAAGCACCACAAAAATGTGACAAATCGACTAAAAACAGACGAAAACACCAGAAGAACATGACATAACAACTAAAAACAGACGCAAAACTCCAGAAAAACATGATGAAACGACTAAAAACAGATGAAAACACCACAAAAACGTGACAAAAACGACTAAAAACGGATGAAAACACCACAAAAACGTGATAAAACAACTATAAACAGATGAAACACACCACAAAAGACGTGATGAAACAACTAAAAACAAACGCAAGACATCACAAAAAAAACTGAAAACAGATGAAGACACCACAAAAACATGATGAAACAACTAAAAACAGATGCAAAACTCAACAAAAACGTGATGAAACGACTAAAAACAGATGAAAACACCACAAAAACATGATAAAACAACTAAAAACAGACGAAACACACCACAAAAACGTGATGAAACGACTAAAAACAGACGCAAGACACCACAAAAATGTGACTAAAAGACTAAAAACAGATGAATACAGCGCAAATACGTGATGAAACACCTAAAAACAGATGAAAACACCACTAAAACATGACAAAACAACTAAAAACAGACGGAAACACCACAAAAACGTGAAAAAACGACTAAAAACACTTGAAAACACCACAAATATGTGATGAAACGACTTAAAAATGACGCAAGACACCACAAAAACGTGATGAAACGACTAAAAACAGACGCAAAACTGTACAAAAACATGATGAATAGACTAAAAACAGACGCAAAACTCCAAAGAAACATGACAAAACAACTAAAAACAGATGAAAACACCACAAAACGTGATGAAACAACTAAAAACAGATGCAAAACTCAACAAAAACATTATGAAACGACTAAAAACAGATGAAACACCACAAAAACGTGATAAAACAACTAAAAACAGACGAAAACACCACAAAAACGTGATAAAACGACTAAAAACACTTGAAAACACCACAAATATGTGATGAAACAACTTAAAAATGACACAGGACACCACAAAAACATGAAAAAATGACTAAAAACAGACGAAAACACCACTAAAACGTGACAAAACGATTAAAAACAGGAAACACAACAAAAACATGACAAAACGACTAAAAACGGATGAAAACACCACAAAAACATGACGAAATGACCAAAAAAAGATCAAAACATCACAAAAATATGATAAAACAACTAAAAACAGATGAAAACACCACAAAAACATGACAAAAATGACTAAAAACAGATAAAAAAACACCACAGAAACGTGATGAAACGACTAAAAACAGATGAAAACACCACAAAACATGACAAAAATGACTAAAAACAGATGAAAACACCACAGAAACGTGATGAAACGACTAAAAACAGATGAAAACACCACAAAACTTGATAAGACAAGTAAAAACAGACGAAACACACCACAAAAACGTGATGAAAAGACTAAAAACAGATGAAAACACCATAAAAACGTGACAAAAATGATTAAAAACGGATGAAAACACCACAAAAACGTGATAAAACAACTATAAACAGACGAAAAACACCACAAAAGGGTAATGAAACGACTAAAAACTGACGAAAGACACCACAAAAACGACTAAAAAAAGATGAAAACACCAAAAAAACGTGATGAACCGACTTAAAACAGAGGAAAACACCACAAAATCGTAATGAAACAACTAAAAACAGACACAAAGCTCCATAAAACATGACAAAACAATTAAAAACACACACAAAACTCCACAAAAACGTGATGAAACGACTCAAAACAGATGAAAACACCAAAAAAACCTGACAAAAATACTAAAAACAGACCAACACTCTACAAAAACATGACGAAACGACTAAAAACAGACGCAAAACTCCACAAAAACATTATGAAACGACTAAAAACATATGAAAACACCACAAATACGTGATGAAACGACTAAAAACAGACGAAAACACCACAAAAACACGAAAAAACGACTAAAAACGGATGAAAACACCACAAAAACGTGACAAAAATGACAAAAAGTAGATGAAAACATCACTAAAAGATGACAAAAACGACTAAAAACTGATGAAAACACCACAAATACGTGAAAAAACGACTAAAAACACTTGAAAACACCACAAATATGTGATGAAACGACTTAAAAATGACGCAAGACACCACAAAAACGTGATGAAACGACTAAAAACAGACGCAAAACTGTACAAAAACATGATGAATAGACTAAAAACAGACGCAAAACTCCAAAGAAACATGACAAAACAACTAAAAACAGATGAAAACACCACAAAACGTGATGAAACAACTAAAAACAGATGCAAAACTCAACAAAAACATTATGAAACGACTAAAAACAGATGAAACACCACAAAAACGTGATAAAACAACTAAAAACACTTGAAAACACCACAAATATGTGATGAAACGACTTAAAAATGACACAAGACACCACAAAAACATGAAAAAATGACTAAAAACAGACGAAAACACCACTAAAACGTGACAAAACGATTAAAAACAGGAAACACAACAAAAACATGACAAAACGACTAAAAACGGATGAAAACACCACAAAAACATGACGAAATGACCAAAAAAAGATCAAAACATCACAAAAATATGATAAAAACAACTAAAAACAGACGAAAACACCACAAAAACGTGATGAAACGACTAAAAAATGAACTCAAAATTACACAAAACATGATGAAACGACTGAAAACAGACGCAAAACACCCCAAAAACATGACAAAAATGACTAAAAACAGATGAAAACACCACAGAAACGTGATGAAACGACTAAAAACAGATGAAAACACCACAAAACTTGATAAGACAACTAAAAACAGACGAAACACACCACAAAAACGTGATGAAAAGACTAAAAACAGATAAAAACACCACAAAAACGTGATAAAACAACTAAAAACAGACGAAACACACCACAAAAACGTGATGAAACGACTAAAAACAGACGCAAGACACCACAAAAATGTGACAAAAAGACTAAAAACAGATGAAAACATCGCAAAACGTGATGAAACGCCTAAAAAAAGATGAAAACACCACAAAAACATGACAAAACAACTAAAAACAGACGAAAACACCACAAAAACGACTAAAAAAAGATGAAAACACCAAAAAAACGTGATGAACCGACTTAAAACAGAGGAAAACACCACAAAAACCGTAATGAAACAACTAAAAACAGACACAAAGCTCCATAAAACATGACAAAACAACTAAAAACACACACAAAACTCCACAAAAACGTGATGAAACGACTCAAAATAGATGAAAACACCAAAAAAACCTGACAAAAAGACTAAAAACAGACCAACACTCTACAAAAACATGACGAAACGACTAAAAACAGACGCAAAACTCCACAAAAACATTATGAAACGACTAAAAACATATGAAAACACCACAAATACGTGATGAAACGACTAAAAACAGACGAAAACACCAAAAAAACACGAAAAAACGACTAAAAACGGATGAAAACACCACAAAAACGTGACAAAAATGACAAAAAGTAGATGAAAACATCACAAAAAGATGACAAAAACGACTAAAAACTGATGAAAACACCACAAATACGTGAAAAAACGACTAAAAACAGATGAAAACACCACAAAAACGTGAAAAAACGACTAAAAACAGATGAAAACAACACAAAAACGTGATAAAACAACTAAAAACTGACGAAACACACCACAAAAACGTGATGAAACAACTAAAAACAGACGCAAGACACCACAAAAATGTGACAAAACGACTAAAAACGGATTAAAACACCACAAAAAAATGACAAAACGACAAAAAAAAGATCAAAACACCACAAAAATATGATAAAACAACTAAAAACAGACGAAACACACCACAAAAACATGATGAAATGATTAAAAACAGACGCAAGACACCACAAAAACAACTAAAAACTGATTAAAATACCACTAAAATGTAATGAACCGACTTAAAACAAATGAAAACACCACAAAAACGTGATGAAACAACTAAAAACAGACGGAAAGCTCAACAAAAACATGACAAAACGACTAAAAACAGACGCAAAACTCCACAAAATCGTGATGAAACGACTAAAAACAGATGAAAACACCACAAAAACTTGATAAAACAACTAAAAACAGACGAAAACACCACAAAAACGTGATGAAACGACTAAAAAATGAACTCAAAATTCCACAAAACATGATGAAACGACTGAAAACAGACGCAAAACACCACAAAAACATGACAAAAATTACTAAAAACAGATGAAAACACCACAGAAACGTGATGAAACGACTAAAAACAGATGAAAACACCACAAAACTTGATAAGACAACTAAAAACAGACGAAACACACCACAAAAAACGTGATGAAAAGACTAAAAACAGATGAAAACACCATAAAAACGTGACAAAAATGATTAAAAACGGATGAAAACACCACAAAAACGTGATAAAACAACTATAAACAGACGAAAAACACCACAAAAGTGTAATGAAACGACTAAAAACAGACGCAAGACACCACAAAAACGACTAAAAAAAGATGAAAACACAGAAAAAACGTGATGAACCGACTTAAAACAGATGAAAACACCACAAAATCGTAATGAAACAACTAAAAACAGACACAAAGCTCCATAAAACATGACAAAACAGCTAAAAACAGACACAAAACTCCACAAAAACGTGATAAAACGACTAAAAACAGATGAAAACACTAAAAAAACCTGACAAAAAGACTAAAAACAGACCAAGACTCTACAAAAACATGACAAAACGACTAAAAACAGACGCAAAACTCCACAAAAACATTATAAATGACTAAAAACAGATGAAAACACCACAAATACGTGATGAAACGACTAAAAACAGAAGAAAACACCACAAAAACGTGAAAAAACGACTAAAAACAGATAAAAACACCACAAAAACGTGATAAAACAACTAAAAACAGACGAAACACACCACAAAAACGTGATGAAACGACTAAAAACAGACGCAAGACACCACAAAAATGTGACAAAAAGACTAAAAACAGATGAAAACATCGCAAAACGTGATGAAACGCCTAAAAAAAGATGAAAACACCACAAAAACATGACAAAACAACTAAAAACAGACGAAAACACCACAAAAACGACTAAAAAAAGATGAAAACACCACAAATACGTGAAAAAACGACTAAAAACAGATGAAAACACCACAAAAACGTGAAAAAACGACTAAAAACAGATGAAAACAACACAAAAACGTGATAAAACAACTAAAAACAGACGAAACACACCACAAAAACGTGATGAAACGACTAAAAACAGACGCAAGACACCACAAAAACGTGAAAAAACAACTAAAAACAGATGAAAACAACACAAAAACGTGATAAAACAACTAAAAACAGACGAAACACACCACAAAAACGTGATGAAACAACTAAAAACAGACGCAAGACACCACAAAAATGTGACAAAACGACTAAAAACGGATTAAAACACCACAAAAAAATGACAAAACGACAAAAAAAAGATCAAAACACCACAAAAATATGATAAAACAACTAAAAACAGACGAAACACACCACAAAAACATGATGAAATGATTAAAAACAGACGCAAGACACCACAAAAACAACTAAAAACTGATTAAAATACCACTAAAATGTAATGAACCGACTTAAAACAAATGAAAACACCACAAAAACGTGATGAAACAACTAAAAACAGACGGAAAGCTCAACAAAAACATGACAAAACGACTAAAAACAGACGCAAAACTCCACAAAATCGTGATGAAACGACTAAAAACAGATGAAAACACCACAAAAACTTGATAAAACAACTAAAAAACAGACGACACACACCACAAAAACGTGATGAAACGACTAAAATCAGATGTAAAAACCGAAAAAACTGGCAAAACTACTAAAAACAGACCAAGACTCCACAAATACATGACAAAACGACTAAAAACAGACGCAACACTCCACAAAAACATTATGAAACGACTAAAAACAGATGAAAACACCACAAAAACATGACAAAAATGACTAGAAACAGATGAAAACACCACAAAAACGTGATAAAACAACTATAAACGGACGAAACACACCACAATAACGTGATGAAACGGCTGAAAACAGACGCAAGACACTACAAAAATGACTAAAAACAGATGAAAAACACCACAGAAACGTGATGAAACGCCTCAAAACAGATGAAAACACCAAAAAACATGACAAAAAAAAACTAAAAACAGACGAAAACATCACAAAAACGTGATGAAATTACTAAAAACAGACGAAAACACCACAAAAACGTGATGAACCGACTTAAAACAGATGAAAGCACCACAAAAATGTGACAAATCGACTAAAAACAGACGAAAACACCAGAAGAACATGACATAACAACTAAAAACAGACGCAAAACTCCAGAAAAACATGATGAAACGACTAAAAACAGATGAAAACACCACAAAAACGTGACAAAAACGACTAAAAACGGATGAAAACACCACAAAAACGTGATAAAACAACTATAAACAGATGAAACACACCACAAAAGACGTGATGAAACAACTAAAAACAAACGCAAGACATCACAAAAAAAACTGAAAACAGATGAAGACACCACAAAAACATGATGAAACAACTAAAAACAGATGCAAAACTCAACAAAAACGTGATGAAACGACTAAAAACAGATGAAAACACCACAAAAACATGATAAAACAACTAAAAACAGACGAAACACACCACAAAAACGTGATGAAACGACTAAAAACAGACGCAAGACACCACAAAAATGTGACTAAAAGACTAAAAACAGATGAATACAGCGCAAATACGTGATGAAACACCTAAAAACAGACGGAAACACCACAAAAACGTGAAAAAACGACTAAAAACACTTGAAAACACCACAAATATGTGATGAAACGACTTAAAAATGACGCAAGACACCACAAAAACGTGATGAAACGACTAAAAACAGACGCAAAACTGTACAAAAACATGATGAATAGACTAAAAACAGACGCAAAACTCCAAAGAAACATGACAAAACAACTAAAAACAGATGAAAACACCACAAAACGTGATGAAACAACTAAAAACAGATGCAAAACTCAACAAAAACATTATGAAACGACTAAAAACAGATGAAACACCACAAAAACGTGATAAAACAACTAAAAACAGACGAAAACACCACAAAAACGTGATAAAACGACTAAAAACACTTGAAAACACCACAAATATGTGATGAAACAACTTAAAAATGACACAGGACACCACAAAAACATGAAAAAATGACTAAAAACAGACGAAAACACCACTAAAACGTGACAAAACGATTAAAAACAGGAAACACAACAAAAACATGACAAAACGACTAAAAACGGATGAAAACACCACAAAAACATGACGAAATGACCAAAAAAAGATCAAAACATCACAAAAATATGATAAAACAACTAAAAACAGATGAAAACACCACAAAAACATGACAAAAATGACTAAAAACAGATAAAAAAACACCACAGAAACGTGATGAAACGACTAAAAACAGATGAAAACACCACAAAACATGACAAAAATGACTAAAAACAGATGAAAACACCACAGAAACGTGATGAAACGACTAAAAACAGATGAAAACACCACAAAACTTGATAAGACAAGTAAAAACAGACGAAACACACCACAAAAACGTGATGAAAAGACTAAAAACAGATGAAAACACCATAAAAACGTGACAAAAATGATTAAAAACGGATGAAAACACCACAAAAACGTGATAAAACAACTATAAACAGACGAAAAACACCACAAAAGGGTAATGAAACGACTAAAAACTGACGAAAGACACCACAAAAACGACTAAAAAAAGATGAAAACACCAAAAAAACGTGATGAACCGACTTAAAACAGAGGAAAACACCACAAAATCGTAATGAAACAACTAAAAACAGACACAAAGCTCCATAAAACATGACAAAACAATTAAAAACACACACAAAACTCCACAAAAACGTGATGAAACGACTCAAAACAGATGAAAACACCAAAAAAACCTGACAAAAATACTAAAAACAGACCAACACTCTACAAAAACATGACGAAACGACTAAAAACAGACGCAAAACTCCACAAAAACATTATGAAACGACTAAAAACATATGAAAACACCACAAATACGTGATGAAACGACTAAAAACAGACGAAAACACCACAAAAACACGAAAAAACGACTAAAAACGGATGAAAACACCACAAAAACGTGACAAAAATGACAAAAAGTAGATGAAAACATCACTAAAAGATGACAAAAACGACTAAAAACTGATGAAAACACCACAAATACGTGAAAAAACGACTAAAAACACTTGAAAACACCACAAATATGTGATGAAACGACTTAAAAATGACGCAAGACACCACAAAAACGTGATGAAACGACTAAAAACAGACGCAAAACTGTACAAAAACATGATGAATAGACTAAAAACAGACGCAAAACTCCAAAGAAACATGACAAAACAACTAAAAACAGATGAAAACACCACAAAACGTGATGAAACAACTAAAAACAGATGCAAAACTCAACAAAAACATTATGAAACGACTAAAAACAGATGAAACACCACAAAAACGTGATAAAACAACTAAAAACAGACGAAAACACCACAAAAACGTGATAAAACGACTAAAAACACTTGAAAACACCACAAATATGTGATGAAACGACTTAAAAATGACACAAGACACCACAAAAACATGAAAAAATGACTAAAAACAGACGAAAACACCACTAAAACGTGACAAAACGATTAAAAACAGGAAACACAACAAAAACATGACAAAACGACTAAAAACGGATGAAAACACCACAAAAACATGACGAAATGACCAAAAAAAGATCAAAACATCACAAAAATATGATAAAAACAACTAAAAACAGACGAAAACACCACAAAAACGTGATGAAACGACTAAAAAATGAACTCAAAATTACACAAAACATGATGAAACGACTGAAAACAGACGCAAAACACCCCAAAAACATGACAAAAATGACTAAAAACAGATGAAAACACCACAGAAACGTGATGAAACGACTAAAAACAGATGAAAACACCACAAAACTTGATAAGACAACTAAAAACAGACGAAACACACCACAAAAACGTGATGAAAAGACTAAAAACAGATGAAAACACCATAAAAACGTGACAAAAATGATTAAAAACGGATGAAAACACCACAAAAACGTGATAAAACAACTATAAACAGACGAAAAACACCACAAAAGGGTAATGAAACGACTAAAAACAGACGAAAGACACCACAAAAACGACTAAAAAAAGATGAAAACACCAAAAAAACGTGATGAACCGACTTAAAACAGAGGAAAACACCACAAAATCGTAATGAAACAACTAAAAACAGACACAAAGCTCCATAAAACATGACAAAACAACTAAAAACACACACAAAACTCCACAAAAACGTGATGAAACGACTCAAAACAGATGAAAACACCAAAAAAACCTGACAAAAATACTAAAAACAGACCAACACTCTACAAAAACATGACGAAACGACTAAAAACAGACGCAAAACTCCACAAAAACATTATGAAACGACTAAAAACATATGAAAACACCACAAATACGTGATGAAACGACTAAAAACAGACGAAAACACCACAAAAACACGAAAAAACGACTTAAAACGGATGAAAACACCACAAAAACGTGACAAAAATGACAAAAAGTAGATGAAAACATCACAAAAAGATGACAAAAACGACTAAAAACTGATGAAAACACCACAAATACGTGAAAAAACGACTAAAAACGGATGAAAACACCACAAAAACGTGACAAAAATGACAAAAGTAGATGAAAACATCATAAAAAGGTGACAAAAACGACTAAAAACTGATGAAAACACCACCAATACGTGAAAAAACCACTAAAAACAGATGAAAACACCACAAAAACGTGAAAAAACGACTAAAAACAGATGAAAACACCACAAAAACGTGATAAAACTAAAAACAGACGAAACACCACAAAAACGTAATGAAACGAATAAAAACAGACGCAAGACACCACAAAAATGTGACAAAAAGACTAAAAACAGATGAAAACAGCGCAAAAACGTGATGAAACGCCTCAAAACAGATGAAAACACCACAAAAACATGACAAAACAACTAAAAACAGACGAAAACACCACAAAAACGTGATGAAACGACTAAAAACAGATGAAAACACCACAAAAACGTGATGAAACGACTTAAAAATTACGCAAGACACCACAAAAACATGACAAAATGACTAAAAACAGACGAAAACACCACAAAAACGTGATGAAACGACTAAAAACAGACGCAAAACTGTACAAAAACATGATGAATAGACTAAAAACAGACGCAAAACTCCAAAGAAACATGACAAAACAACTAAAAACAGATGAAAACAACACTAAAACGTGACAAAAATGATTAAAAACGGATGAAAACACCACAAAAACGTGATAAAACAACTATAAACAGACGAAACACACCACAAAAACGTGATGAAAAGACTAAAAACAGATGAAAACACCATAAAAACGTGACAAAAATGATTAAAAACGGATGAAAACACCACAAAAACGTGATAAAACAACTATAAACAGACGAAAAACACCACAAAAGGGTAATGAAACGACTAAAAACAGACGAAAGACACCACAAAAACGACTAAAAAAAGATGAAAACACCAAAAAAACGTGATGAACCGACTTAAAACAGAGGAAAACACCACAAAATCGTAATGAAACAACTAAAAACAGACACAAAGCTCCATAAAACATGACAAAACAACTAAAAACACACACAAAACTCCACAAAAACGTGATGAAACGACTCAAAACAGATGAAAACACCAAAAAAACCTGACAAAAATACTAAAAACAGACCAACACTCTACAAAAACATGACGAAACGACTAAAAACAGACGCAAAACTCCACAAAAACATTATGAAACGACTAAAAACATATGAAAACACCACAAATACGTGATGAAACGACTAAAAACAGACGAAAACACCACAAAAACACGAAAAAACGACTAAAAACGGATGAAAACACCACAAAAACGTGACAAAAATGACAAAAAGTAGATGAAAACATCACAAAAAGATGACAAAAACGACTAAAAACTGATGAAAACACCACAAATACGTGAAAAAACGACTAAAAACACTTGAAAACACCACAAATATGTGATGAAACGACTTAAAAATGACGCAAGACACCACAAAAACGTGATGAAACGACTAAAAACAGACGCAAAACTGTACAAAAACATGATGAATAGACTAAAAACAGACGCAAAACTCCAAAGAAACATGACAAAACAACTAAAAACAGATGAAAACACCACAAAACGTGATGAAACAACTAAAAACAGATGCAAAACTCAACAAAAACATTATGAAACGACTAAAAACAGATGAAACACCACAAAAACGTGATAAAACAACTAAAAACAGACGAAAACACCACAAAAACGTGATAAAACGACTAAAAACACTTGAAAACACCACAAATATGTGATGAAACGACTTAAAAATGACACAAGACACCACAAAAACATGAAAAAATGACTAAAAACAGACGAAAACACCACTAAAACGTGACAAAACGATTAAAAACAGGAAACACAACAAAAACATGACAAAACGACTAAAAACGGATGAAAACACCACAAAAACATGACGAAATGACCAAAAAAAGATCAAAACATCACAAAAATATGATAAAAACAACTAAAAACAGACGAAAACACCACAAAAACGTGATGAAACGACTAAAAAATGAACTCAAAATTCCACAAAACATGATGAAACGACTGAAAACAGACGCAAAACAACTATAAACAGACGAAAAACACCACAAAAGGGTAATGAAACGACTAAAAACAGATGAAAGACACCACAAAAACGACTAAAAAAAGATGAAAACACCAAAAAAACGTGATGAACCGACTTAAAACAGAGGAAAACACCACAAAATCGTAATGAAACAACTAAAAACAGACACAAAGCTCCATAAAACATGACAAAACAACTAAAAACACACACAAAATTCCACAAAAACGTGATGAAACGACTCAAAACAGATGAAAACACCAAAAAAACCTGACAAAAATACTAAAAACAGACCAACACTCTACAAAAACATGACGAAACGACTAAAAACAGACGCAAAACTCCACAAAAACATTATGAAACGACTAAAAACATATGAAAACACCACAAATACGTGATGAAACGACTAAAAACAGACGAAAACACCACAAAAACACGAAAAAACGACTTAAAACGGATGAAAACACCACAAAAACGTGACAAAAATGACAAAAAGTAGATGAAAACATCACAAAAAGATGACAAAAACGACTAAAAACTGATGAAAACACCACAAATACGTGAAAAAACGACTAAAAACGGATGAAAACACCACAAAAACGTGACAAAAATGACAAAAGTAGATGAAAACATCATAAAAAGGTGACAAAAACGACTAAAAACTGATGAAAACACCACCAATACGTGAAAAAACCACTAAAAACAGATGAAAACACCACAAAAACGTGAAAAAACAACTAAAAACAGATGAAAACACCACAAAAACGTGATAAAACTAAAAACAGACGAAACACCACAAAAACGTAATGAAACGACTAAAAACAGACGCAAGACACCACAAAAATGTGACAAAAAGACTAAAAACAGATGAAAACAGCGCAAAAACGTGATGAAACGCCTCAAAACAGATGAAAACACCACAAAAACATGACAAAACAACTAAAAACAGACGAAAACACCACAAAAACGTGATGAAACGACTAAAAACAGATGAAAACACCACAAAAACGTGATGAAACGACTTAAAAATTACGCAAGACACCACAAAAACATGACAAAATGACTAAAAACAGACGAAAACACCACAAAAACGTGATGAAACGACTAAAAACAGACGCAAAACTGTACAAAAACATGATGAATAGACTAAAAACAGACGCAAAACTCCAAAGAAACATGACAAAACAACTAAAAACAGATGAAAACAACACTAAAACGTGACAAAACGATTAAAAACAGAAAACACCAAAAAAACAGGACAAAACGACTTAAAACAGAGGCAAAACTCCACAAAAACATTATGAAACTACTAAAAACAGATGAAAAACACCACAAAAACGTGATGAAACGACTAAAAACAGATGAAAACACCACAAAACGTGATGAAACAACTAAAAACAGATGCAAAACTCAACAAAAACATTATGAAACGACTAAAAACAGATGAAACACCACAAAAACGTGATAAAACAACTAAAAACAGACGAAAACACCACAAAAACGTGATAAAACGACTAAAAACACTTGAAAACACCACAAATATGTGATGAAACGACTTAAAAATGACGCAAGACACCATAAAAACGTGATGAAACGACTAAAAACAGACGAAAACACCACTAAAACGTGACAAAACGATTAAAAACAGGAAACACAACAAAAACATGACAAAACGACTAAAAACGGATGAAAACACCACAAAAACATGACGAAATAACCAAAAAAAGATCAAAACATCACAAAAATATGATAAAACAACTAAAAACAGACGAAAACACCACAAAAACGTGATGAAACGACTAAAAAATGAACTCAAAATTCCACAAAACATGATGAAACGACTGAAAACAGACGCAAAACACCACAAAAACATGACAAAAATGACTAAAAACAGATGAAAACACCACAGAAACGTGATGAAACGACTAAAGACAGATGAAAACACCACAAAACTTGATAAGACAACTAAAAACAGACGAAACACACCAAAAAAACGTGATGAAAAGACTAAAAACAGATGAAAACACCATAAAAACGTGACAAAAATGATTAAAAACGGATGAAAACACCACAAAAACGTGATAAAACAACTATAAACAGACGAAAAACACCACAAAAGTGTAATGAAACGACTAAAAACAGACGCAAGACACCACAAAAACGACTAAAAAAAGATGAAAACACAGAAAAAACGTGATGAACCGACTTAAAACAGATGAAAACACCACAAAATCGTAATGAAACAACTAAAAACAGACACAAAGCTCCATAAAACATGACAAAACAGCTAAAAACAGACACAAAACTCCACAAAAACGTGATAAAACGACTAAAAACAGATGAAAACACTACAAATACGTGATGAAACGACTAAAAACAGAAGAAAACACCACAAAAACGTGAAAAAACAACTAAAAACAGATGAAAACACCACAAAAACGTGATAAAACAACTAAAAACAGACGAAACACACCACAAAAACGTGATGAAACGACTAAAAACAGACGCAAGACACCACAAAAATGTGACAAAAAGACTAAAAACAGATGAAAACATCGCAAAACGTGATGAAACGCCTAAAAAAAGATGAAAACACCACAAAAACATGACAAAACAACTAAAAACAGACGAAAACACCACAAAAACGACTAAAAAAAGATGAAAACACCAAAAAAACGTGATGAACCGACTTAAAACAGAGGAAAACACCACAAAATCGTAATGAAACAACTAAAAACAGACACAAAGCTCCATAAAACATGACAAAACAACTAAAAACACACACAAAACTCCACAAAAACGTGATGAAACGACTCAAAATAGATGAAAACACCAAAAAAACCTGGCAAAAAGACTAAAAACAGACCAACACTCTACAAAAACATGACGAAACGACTAAAAACAGACGCAAAACTCCACAAAAACATTATGAAACGACTAAAAACATATGAAAACACCACAAATACGTGATGAAACGACTAAAAACAGACGAAAACACCACAAAAACACGAAAAAACGACTAAAAACAGATGAAAACACCACAAAAACGTGAAAAAACGACTAAAAACAGATGAAAACAACACAAAAACGTGATAAAACAACTAAAAACAGACGAAACACACCACAAAAACGTGATGAAACGACTAAAAACAGACGCAAGACACCACAAAAACGTGAAAAAACGACTAAAAACAGATGAAAACAACACAAAAACGTGATAAAACAACTAAAAACAGACGAAACACACCACAAAAACGTGATGGAACAACTAAAAACAGACGCAAGACACCACAAAAATGTGCCAAAACGACTAAAAACGGATTAAAACACCACAAAAAAATGACAAAACGACAAAAAAAAGATCAAAACACCACAAAAATATGATAAAACAACTAAAAACAGACGAAACACACCACAAAAACATGATGAAATGATTAAAAACAGACGCAAGACACCACAAAAACAACTAAAAACTGATTAAAATACCACTAAAATGTAATGAACCGACTTAAAACAAATGAAAACACCACAAAAACGTGATGAAACAACTAAAAACAGACGGAAAGCTCAACAAAAACATGACAAAAAGACTAAAAACAGACGCAAAACTCCACAAAATCGTGATGAAACGACTAAAAACAGATGAAAACAACACAAAAACTTGATAAAACAACTAAAAAACAGACGACACACACCACAAAAACGTGATGAAACGACTAAAATCAGATGTAAAAACCAAAAAAACTGGCAAAACTACTAAAAACAGACCAAGACTCCACAAATACATGACAAAACGACTAAAAACAGACGCAACACTCCACAAAAACATTATGAAACGACTAAAAACAGATGAAAACACCACAAAAACATGACAAAAATGACTAGAAACAGATGAAAACACCACAAAAACGTGATAAAACAACTATAAACAGACGAAACACACCACAATAACGTGATGAAACGGCTGAAAACAGACGCAAGACACCACAAAAACGACTAAAAACAAATGAAAACACCACAAAAACGTGATGAAACAACTTAAAACAGATGAAAACGCCACAAAAACGTGATGAAACAACTAAAAACAGACGCAAGACACTACAAAAATGACTAAAAACAGATGAAAAACACCACAGAAACGTGTTGAAACGCCTCAAAACAGATGAAAACACCAAAAAACATGACAAAAAAAAACTAAAAACAGACGAAATCATCACAAAAACGTGATGAAATTACTAAAAACAGACGAAAACACCACAAAAACGTGATGAACCGACTTAAAACAGATGAAAGCATCACAAAAATGTGACAAATCGACTAAAAACAGACGAAAACACCAGAAGAACATGACATAACAACTAAAAACAGACGCAAAACTCCAGAAAAACATGATGAAACGACTAAAAACAGATGAAAACACCACAAAAACGTGACAAAAACGACTAAAAACGGATGAAAACACCACAAAAACGTGATAAAACAACTATAAACAGATGAAACACACCACAAAAGACGTGATGAAACAACTAAAAACAAACGCAAGACATCACAAAAAAAACTGAAAACAGATGAAGACACCACAAAAACATGATGAAACAACTAAAAACAGATGCAAAACTCAACAAAAACGTGATGAAACGACTAAAAACAGATGAAAACACCACAAAAACATGATAAAACAACTAAAAACAGACGAAACACACCACAAAAATGTGACTAAAAGACTAAAAACAGAGGAAAACAGCGCAAATACGTGATGAAACACCTAAAAACAGATGAAAACACCACTAAAACATGACAAAACAACTAAAAACAGACGGAAACACCACAAAAACGTGAAAAAACGACTAAAAACACTTGAAAACACCACAAATATGTGATGAAACGACTTAAAAATGACGCAAGACACCACAAAAACGTGATGAAACGACTAAAAACAGACGCAAAACTGTACAAAAACATGATGAATAGACTAAAAACAGACGCAAAACTCCAAAGAAACATGACAAAACAACTAAAAACAGATGAAAACACCACAAAACGTGATGAAACAACTAAAAACAGATGCAAAACTCAACAAAAACATTATGAAACGACTAAAAACAGATGAAACACCACAAAAACGTGATAAAACAACTAAAAACAGACGAAAACACCACAAAAACGTGATAAAACGACTAAAAACACTTGAAAACACCACAAATATGTGATGAAACGACTTAAAAATGACACAAGACACCACAAAAACATGAAAAAATGACTAAAAACAGACGAAAACACCACTAAAACGTGACAAAACGATTAAAAACAGGAAACACAACAAAAACATGACAAAACGACTAAAAACGGATGAAAACACCACAAAAACATGACGAAATGACCAAAAAAAGATCAAAACATCACAAAAATATGATAAAAACAACTAAAAACAGACGAAAACACCACAAAAACGTGATGAAACGACTAAAAAATGAACTCAAAATTCCACAAAACATGATGAAACGACTGAAAACAGACGCAAAACAACTATAAACAGACGAAAAACACCACAAAAGGGTAATGAAACGACTAAAAACAGATGAAAGACACCACAAAAACGACTAAAAAAAGATGAAAACACCAAAAAAACGTGATGAACCGACTTAAAACAGAGGAAAACACCACAAAATCGTAATGAAACAACTAAAAACAGACACAAAGCTCCATAAAACATGACAAAACAACTAAAAACACACACAAAATTCCACAAAAACGTGATGAAACGACTCAAAACAGATGAAAACACCAAAAAAACCTGACAAAAATACTAAAAACAGACCAACACTCTACAAAAACATGACGAAACGACTAAAAACAGACGCAAAACTCCACAAAAACATTATGAAACGACTAAAAACATATGAAAACACCACAAATACGTGATGAAACGACTAAAAACAGACGAAAACACCACAAAAACACGAAAAAACGACTTAAAACGGATGAAAACACCACAAAAACGTGACAAAAATGACAAAAAGTAGATGAAAACATCACAAAAAGATGACAAAAACGACTAAAAACTGATGAAAACACCACAAATACGTGAAAAAACGACTAAAAACGGATGAAAACACCACAAAAACGTGACAAAAATGACAAAAGTAGATGAAAACATCATAAAAAGGTGACAAAAACGACTAAAAACTGATGAAAACACCACCAATACGTGAAAAAACCACTAAAAACAGATGAAAACACCACAAAAACGTGAAAAAACAACTAAAAACAGATGAAAACACCACAAAAACGTGATAAAACTAAAAACAGACGAAACACCACAAAAACGTAATGAAACGACTAAAAACAGACGCAAGACACCACAAAAATGTGACAAAAAGACTAAAAACAGATGAAAACAGCGCAAAAACGTGATGAAACGCCTCAAAACAGATGAAAACACCACAAAAACATGACAAAACAACTAAAAACAGACGAAAACACCACAAAAACGTGATGAAACGACTAAAAACAGATGAAAACACCACAAAAACGTGATGAAACGACTTAAAAATTACGCAAGACACCACAAAAACATGACAAAATGACTAAAAACAGACGAAAACACCACAAAAACGTGATGAAACGACTAAAAACAGACGCAAAACTGTACAAAAACATGATGAATAGACTAAAAACAGACGCAAAACTCCAAAGAAACATGACAAAACAACTAAAAACAGATGAAAACAACACTAAAACGTGACAAAACGATTAAAAACAGAAAACACCAAAAAAACAGGACAAAACGACTTAAAACAGAGGCAAAACTCCACAAAAACATTATGAAACTACTAAAAACAGATGAAAAACACCACAAAAACGTGATGAAACGACTAAAAACAGATGAAAACACCACAAAACGTGATGAAACAACTAAAAACAGATGCAAAACTCAACAAAAACATTATGAAACGACTAAAAACAGATGAAACACCACAAAAACGTGATAAAACAACTAAAAACAGACGAAAACACCACAAAAACGTGATAAAACGACTAAAAACACTTGAAAACACCACAAATATGTGATGAAACGACTTAAAAATGACGCAAGACACCATAAAAACGTGATGAAACGACTAAAAACAGACGAAAACACCACTAAAACGTGACAAAACGATTAAAAACAGGAAACACAACAAAAACATGACAAAACGACTAAAAACGGATGAAAACACCACAAAAACATGACGAAATAACCAAAAAAAGATCAAAACATCACAAAAATATGATAAAACAACTAAAAACAGACGAAAACACCACAAAAACGTGATGAAACGACTAAAAAATGAACTCAAAATTCCACAAAACATGATGAAACGACTGAAAACAGACGCAAAACACCACAAAAACATGACAAAAATGACTAAAAACAGATGAAAACACCACAGAAACGTGATGAAACGACTAAAGACAGATGAAAACACCACAAAACTTGATAAGACAACTAAAAACAGACGAAACACACCAAAAAAACGTGATGAAAAGACTAAAAACAGATGAAAACACCATAAAAACGTGACAAAAATGATTAAAAACGGATGAAAACACCACAAAAACGTGATAAAACAACTATAAACAGACGAAAAACACCACAAAAGTGTAATGAAACGACTAAAAACAGACGCAAGACACCACAAAAACGACTAAAAAAAGATGAAAACACAGAAAAAACGTGATGAACCGACTTAAAACAGATGAAAACACCACAAAATCGTAATGAAACAACTAAAAACAGACACAAAGCTCCATAAAACATGACAAAACAGCTAAAAACAGACACAAAACTCCACAAAAACGTGATAAAACGACTAAAAACAGATGAAAACACTACAAATACGTGATGAAACGACTAAAAACAGAAGAAAACACCACAAAAACGTGAAAAAACAACTAAAAACAGATGAAAACACCACAAAAACGTGATAAAACAACTAAAAACAGACGAAACACACCACAAAAACGTGATGAAACGACTAAAAACAGACGCAAGACACCACAAAAATGTGACAAAAAGACTAAAAACAGATGAAAACATCGCAAAACGTGATGAAACGCCTAAAAAAAGATGAAAACACCACAAAAACATGACAAAACAACTAAAAACAGACGAAAACACCACAAAAACGACTAAAAAAAGATGAAAACACCAAAAAAACGTGATGAACCGACTTAAAACAGAGGAAAACACCACAAAATCGTAATGAAACAACTAAAAACAGACACAAAGCTCCATAAAACATGACAAAACAACTAAAAACACACACAAAACTCCACAAAAACGTGATGAAACGACTCAAAATAGATGAAAACACCAAAAAAACCTGGCAAAAAGACTAAAAACAGACCAACACTCTACAAAAACATGACGAAACGACTAAAAACAGACGCAAAACTCCACAAAAACATTATGAAACGACTAAAAACATATGAAAACACCACAAATACGTGATGAAACGACTAAAAACAGACGAAAACACCACAAAAACACGAAAAAACGACTAAAAACAGATGAAAACACCACAAAAACGTGAAAAAACGACTAAAAACAGATGAAAACAACACAAAAACGTGATAAAACAACTAAAAACAGACGAAACACACCACAAAAACGTGATGAAACGACTAAAAACAGACGCAAGACACCACAAAAACGTGAAAAAACGACTAAAAACAGATGAAAACAACACAAAAACGTGATAAAACAACTAAAAACAGACGAAACACACCACAAAAACGTGATGGAACAACTAAAAACAGACGCAAGACACCACAAAAATGTGCCAAAACGACTAAAAACGGATTAAAACACCACAAAAAAATGACAAAACGACAAAAAAAAGATCAAAACACCACAAAAATATGATAAAACAACTAAAAACAGACGAAACACACCACAAAAACATGATGAAATGATTAAAAACAGACGCAAGACACCACAAAAACAACTAAAAACTGATTAAAATACCACTAAAATGTAATGAACCGACTTAAAACAAATGAAAACACCACAAAAACGTGATGAAACAACTAAAAACAGACGGAAAGCTCAACAAAAACATGACAAAAAGACTAAAAACAGACGCAAAACTCCACAAAATCGTGATGAAACGACTAAAAACAGATGAAAACAACACAAAAACTTGATAAAACAACTAAAAAACAGACGACACACACCACAAAAACGTGATGAAACGACTAAAATCAGATGTAAAAACCAAAAAAACTGGCAAAACTACTAAAAACAGACCAAGACTCCACAAATACATGACAAAACGACTAAAAACAGACGCAACACTCCACAAAAACATTATGAAACGACTAAAAACAGATGAAAACACCACAAAAACATGACAAAAATGACTAGAAACAGATGAAAACACCACAAAAACGTGATAAAACAACTATAAACAGACGAAACACACCACAATAACGTGATGAAACGGCTGAAAACAGACGCAAGACACCACAAAAACGACTAAAAACAAATGAAAACACCACAAAAACGTGATGAAACAACTTAAAACAGATGAAAACGCCACAAAAACGTGATGAAACAACTAAAAACAGACGCAAGACACTACAAAAATGACTAAAAACAGATGAAAAACACCACAGAAACGTGTTGAAACGCCTCAAAACAGATGAAAACACCAAAAAACATGACAAAAAAAAACTAAAAACAGACGAAATCATCACAAAAACGTGATGAAATTACTAAAAACAGACGAAAACACCACAAAAACGTGATGAACCGACTTAAAACAGATGAAAGCATCACAAAAATGTGACAAATCGACTAAAAACAGACGAAAACACCAGAAGAACATGACATAACAACTAAAAACAGACGCAAAACTCCAGAAAAACATGATGAAACGACTAAAAACAGATGAAAACACCACAAAAACGTGACAAAAACGACTAAAAACGGATGAAAACACCACAAAAACGTGATAAAACAACTATAAACAGATGAAACACACCACAAAAGACGTGATGAAACAACTAAAAACAAACGCAAGACATCACAAAAAAAACTGAAAACAGATGAAGACACCACAAAAACATGATGAAACAACTAAAAACAGATGCAAAACTCAACAAAAACGTGATGAAACGACTAAAAACAGATGAAAACACCACAAAAACATGATAAAACAACTAAAAACAGACGAAACACACCACAAAAATGTGACTAAAAGACTAAAAACAGAGGAAAACAGCGCAAATACGTGATGAAACACCTAAAAACAGATGAAAACACCACTAAAACATGACAAAACAACTAAAAACAGACGGAAACACCACAAAAACGTGAAAAAACGACTAAAAACACTTGAAAACACCACAAATATGTGATGAAACGACTTAAAAATGACGCAAGACACCACAAAAACATGACAAAATGACTAAAAACAGACGAAAACACCACTAAAACGTGACAAAACGATTAAAAACAGGAAACACAACAAAAACATGACAAAACGACTAAAAACGGATGAAAACACCACAAAAACATGACGAAATGACCAAAAAAAGATCAAAACATCACAAAAATATGATAAAACAACTAAAAACAGACGAAAACACCACAAAAACGTGGTGAAACGACTAAAAAATGAACTCAAAATTCCACAAAACATAATGAAACGACTGAAAACAGACGCAAAACACCACAAAAACATGACAAAAATGACTAAAAACAGATGAAAACACCACAGAAACGCGATGAAACGACTAAAAACAGATGAAAACACCACAAAACTTGATAAGACAACTAAAAACAGACGAAACACACCACAAAAGCGTGATGAAAAGACTAAAAACAGATGAAAACACCATAAAAACGTGACAAAAATGATTAAAAACGGATGAAAACACCACAAAAACGTGATAAAACAACTATAAACAGACGAAAAACACCACGAAAGGGTAATGAAACGACTAAAAACAGACGCAAGACACCACAAAAACGACTAAAAAAAGATGAAAACACAGAAAAAACGTGATGAGCCGACTTAATACAAATGAAAAAACCACAAAATCGTAATGAAACAACTAAAAACAGACACAAAGCTCCATAAAACATGACAAAACAACTAAAAACACACACAAAACTCCACAAAAACATGATGAAACGACTCAAAACAGATGAAAACACCAAAAAACCTGACAAAAATACTAAAAACAGACCAACACTCTACAAAAACATGACGAAACGACTAAAAACAGACGCAAAACTCCACAAAAACATTATGAAACGACTAAAAACATATGAAAACACCACAAATACGTGATGAAACGACTAAAAACAGACGAAAACACCACAAAAACACAAAAAAACGACTAAAAACGGATGAAAACACCACAAAAACGTGACAAAAATGACAAAAAGTAGATGAAAACATCACAAAAAGTAGACAAAAACGACTAAAAACTGATGAAAACACCACAAATACGTGAAAAAACGACTAAAAACGGATGAAAACACCACAAAAACGTGACAAAAATGACAAAAGTAGATGAAAACATCATAAAAAGGTGAAAAAACGACTAAAAACAGATGAAAACACCACAAAAACGTGATAAAACAACTAAAAACAGACGAAACACCACAAAAACGTAATGAAACGACTAAAAACAGACGCAAGACACCACAAAAATGTGACAAAAAGACTAAAAACTGATAAAAACACCACAAATACGTGAAAAAACGACTAAAAACGGATGAAAACACCACAGAAACGTGATAAAACAACTATAAACAGACGAAAAACACCACAAAAGTGTAATGAAACGACTAAAAACAGACGCAAGACACCACAAAAACGACTAAAAAAAGATGAAAACACAGAAAAAACGTGATGAACCGACTTAAAACAGATGAAAACACCACAAAATCGTAATGAAACAACTAAAAACAGACACAAAGCTCCATAAAACATGACAAAACAGCTAAAAACAGACACAAAACTCCACAAAAACGTGATAAAACGACTAAAAACAGATGAAAACACTAAAAAAACCTGACAAAAAGACTAAAAACAGACCAAGACTCTACAAAAACATGACAAAACGACTAAAAACAGACGCAAAACTCCACAAAAACATTATAAACGACTAAAAACAGATGAAAACACAACAAATACGTGATGAAACGACTAAAAACAGAAGAAAACACCACAAAAACGTGAAAAAACAACTAAAAACAGATGAAAACACCACAAAAACGTGATAAAACAACTAAAAACAGACGAAACACACCACAAAAACGTGATGAAACGACTAAAAACAGACGCAAGACACCACAAAAATGTGACAAAAAGACTAAAAACAGATGAAAACATCGCAAAACGTGATGAAACGCCTAAAAAAAGATGAAAACACCACAAAAACATGACAAAACAACTAACAACAGACGAAAACACCACAAAAACGACTAAAAAAAGATGAAAACACCAAAAAAACGTGATGAACCGACTTAAAACAGAGGAAAACACCACAAAATCGTAATGAAACAACTAAAAACAGACACAAAGCTCCATAAAACATGACAAAACAACTAAAAACACACACAAAACTCCACAAAAACGTGATGAAACGACTCAAAATAGATGAAAACACCAAAAAAACCTGACAAAAAGACTAAAAACAGACCAACACTCTACAAAAACATGACGAAACGACTAAAAACAGACGCAAAACTCCACAAAAACATTATGAAACGACTAAAATCAGATGTAAAAACCGAAAAAACTGGCAAAACTACTAAAAACAGACCAAGACTCCACAAATACATGACAAAACGACTAAAAACAGACGCAACACTCCACAAAAACATTATGAAACGACTAAAAACAGATGAAAACACCACAAAAACATGACAAAAATGACTAGAAACAGATGAAAACACCACAAAAACGTGATAAAACAACTATAAACAGACGAAACACACCACAATAACGTGATGAAACGGCTGAAAAAAGATGAAAACACCACAAAAACATGACAAAACAACTAAAAACAGACGAAAACACCACAAAAACGACTAAAAAAAGATGAAAACACCAAAAAAACGTGATGAACCGACTTAAAACAGAGGAAAACACCACAAAATCGTAATGAAACAACTAAAAACAGACACAAAGCTCCATAAAACATGACAAAACAACTAAAAACACACACAAAACTCCACAAAAACGTGATGAAACGACTCAAAATAGATGAAAACACCAAAAAAACCTGACAAAAAGACTAAAAACGGACCAACACTCTACAAAAACATGACGAAACGACTAAAAACAGACGCAAAACTCCACAAAAACATTATGAAACGACTAAAAACATATGAAAACACCACAAATACGTGATGAAACGACTAAAAACAGACGAAAACACCAAAAAAACACGAAAAAACGACTAATTACGGATGAAAACACCACAAAAACGTGACAAAAATGACAAAAAGTAGATGAAAACATCACAAAAAGATGACAAAAACGACTAAAAACTGATGAAAACACCACAAATACGTGAAAAAACGACTAAAAACAGATGAAAACACCACAAAAACGTGAAAAAACGACTAAAAACAGATGAAAACACCACAAAAATGTGAAAAAACGACTAAAAACAGATGAAAACAACACAAAAACGTGACAAAACAACTAAAAACAGACGAAACACACCACAAAAACGTGATGAAACGACTAAAAACAGACGCAAGACACCACAAAAACGTGAAAAAACGACTAAAAACAGATGAAAACAACACAAAAACGTGATAAAACAACTAAAAACAGACGAAACACACCACAAAAACGTGATGAAACAACTAAAAACAGACGCAAAACACCACAAAAATATGATAAAACAACTAAAAACAGACGAAACACACCACAAAAACATGATGAAATGATTAAAAACAGACGCAAGACACCACAAAAACAACTAAAAACTGATTAAAATACCACTAAAATGTAATGAACCGACTTAAAACAAATGAAAACACCACAAAAACGTGATGAAACAACTAAAAACAGACGGAAAGCTCAACAAAAACATGACAAAACGACTAAAAACAGACGCAAAACTCCACAAAATCGTGATGAAACGACTAAAAACAGATGAAAACACCACAAAAACTTGATAAAACAACTAAAAAACAGACGACACACACCACAAAAACGTGATGAAACGACTAAAATCAGATGTAAAAACCGAAAAAACTGGCAAAACTACTAAAAACAGACCAAGACTCCACAAATACATGACAAAACGACTAAAAACAGACGACACACACCACAAAAACGTGATGAAACGACTAAAATCAGATGTAAAAACCGAAAAAACTGGCAAAACTACTAAAAACAGACCAAGACTCCACAAATACATGACAAAACGACTAAAAACAGACGCAACACTCCACAAAAACATTATGAAACGACTAAAAACAGATGAAAACACCACAAAAACATGACAAAAATGACTAGAAACAGATGAAAACACCACAAAAACGTGATAAAACAACTATAAACAGACGAAACACACCACAATAACGTGATGAAACGGCTGAAAACAGACGCAAGACACTACAAAAATGACTAAAAACAGATGAAAAACACCAAAGAAACGTGATGAAACGCCTCAAAACAGATGAAAACACCAAAAAACATGACAAAAAAAAACTAAAAACAGACGAAAACATCACAAAAACGTGATGAAATTACTAAAAACAGACGAAAACACCACAAAAACGTGATGAACCGACTTAAAACAGATGAAAGCACCACAAAAATGTGACAAATCGACTAAAAACAGACGAAAACACCAGAAGAACATGACATAACAACTAAAAACAGACGCAAAACTCCAGAAAAACATGATGAAACGACTAAAAACAGATGAAAACACCACAAAAACGTGACAAAAACGACTAAAAAAGGATGAAAACACCACAAAAACGTGATAAAACAACTATAAACAGATGAAACACACCACAAAAGACGTGATGAAACAACTAAAACCAAACGCAAGACATCACAAAAAAAACTGAAAACAGATGAAGACACCACAAAAACATGATGAAACAACTAAAAACAGATGCAAAACTCAACAAAAACGTGATGAAACGACTAAAAACAGATGAAAACACCACAAAAACATGATAAAACAACTAAAAACAGACGAAACACACCACAAAAACGTGATGAAACGACTAAAAACAGACGCAAGACACCACAAAAATGTGACTAAAAGACTAAAAACAGATGAATACAGCGCAAATACGTGATGAAACACCTAAAAACAGATGAAAACACCACTAAAACATGACAAAACAACTAAAAACAGACGGAAACACCACAAAAACGTGAAAAAACGACTAAAAACACTTGAAAACACCACAAATATGTGATGAAACGACTTAAAAATGACGCAAGACACCACAAAAACGTGATGAAACGACTAAAAACAGACGCAAAACTGTACAAAAACATGATGAATAGACTAAAAACAGACGCAAAACTCCAAAGAAACATGACAAAACAACTAAAAACAGATGAAAACAACACTAAAACGTGACAAAACGATTAAAAACAGAAAACACCAAAAAAACAGGACAAAACGACTTAAAACAGAGGCAAAACTCCGCAAAAACATTATGAAACTACTAAAAACAGATGAAAAACACCACAAAAACGTGATGAAACGACTAAAAACAGATGAAAACACCACAAAACGTGATGAAACAACTAAAAACAGATGCAAAACTCAACAAAAACATTATGAAACGACTAAAAACAGATGAAACACCACAAAAACGTGATAAAACAACTAAAAACAGACGAAAACACCACAAAAACGTGATAAAACGACTAAAAACACTTGAAAACACCACAAATATGTGATGAAACGACTTAAAAATGACACAAGACACCACAAAAACATGAAAAAATGACTAAAAACAGACGAAAACACCACTAAAACGTGACAAAACGATTAAAAACAGGAAACACAACAAAAACATGACAAAACGGATGAAAACACCACAAAAACATGACGAAATGACCAAAAAAAGATCAAAACATCACAAAAATATGATAAAAACAACTAAAAACAGACGAAAACACCACAAAAACGTGATGAGCGACTAAAAAATGAACTCAAAATTCCACAAAACATGATGAAACGACTGAAAACAGACGCAAAACACCACAAAAACATGACAAAAATGACTAAAAACAGATGAAAACACCACAGAAACGTGATGAAACGACTAAAAACAGATGAAAACACCACAAAACTTGATAAGACAACTAAAAACAGACGACACACACCACAAAAACGTGATGAAACGACTAAAATCAGATGTAAAAACCGAAAAAACTGGCAAAACTACTAAAAACAGACCAAGACTCCACAAATACATGACAAAACGACTAAAAACAGACGCAACACTCCACAAAAACATTATGAAACGACTAAAAACAGATGAAAACACCACAAAAACATGACAAAAATGACTAGAAACAGATGAAAACACCACAAAAACGTGATAAAACAACTAAAAACAGATGAAAACACCACAAAAATGTGAAAAAACGACTAAAAACAGATGAAAACAACACAAAAACGTGACAAAACAACTAAAAACAGACGAAACACACCACAAAAACGTGATGAAACGACTAAAAACAGACGCAAGACACCACAAAAACGTGAAAAAACGACTAAAAACAGATGAAAACAACACAAAAACGTGATAAAACAACTAAAAACAGACGAAACACACCACAAAAACGTGATGAAACAACTAAAAACAGACGCAAAACACCACAAAAATATGATAAAACAACTAAAAACAGACGAAACACACCACAAAAACATGATGAAATGATTAAAAACAGACGCAAGACACCACAAAAACAACTAAAAACTGATTAAAATACCACTAAAATGTAATGAGCCGACTTAAAACAAATGAAAACACCACAAAAACGTGATGAAACAACTAAAAACAGACGGAAAGCTCAACAAAAACATGACAAAACGACTAAAAACAGACGCAAAACTCCACAAAATCGTGATGAAACGACTAAAAACAGATGAAAACACCACAAAAACTTGATAAAACAACTAAAAAACAGACGACACACACCACAAAAACGTGATGAAACGACTAAAATCAGATGTAAAAACCGAAAAAACTGGCAAAACTACTAAAAACAGACCAAGACTCCACAAATACATGACAAAACGACTAAAAACAGACGACACACACCACAAAAACGTGATGAAACGACTAAAATCAGATGTAAAAACCGAAAAAACTGGCAAAACTACTAAAAACAGACCAAGACTCCACAAATACATGACAAAACGACTAAAAACAGACGCAACACTCCACAAAAACATTATGAAACGACTAAAAACAGATGAAAACACCACAAAAACATGACAAAAATGACTAGAAACAGATGAAAACACCACAAAAACGTGATAAAACAACTATAAACAGACGAAACACACCACAATAACGTGATGAAACGGCTGAAAACAGACGCAAGACACTACAAAAATGACTAAAAACAGATGAAAAACACCACAGAAACGTGATGAAACGCCTCAAAACAGATGAAAACACCAAAAAACATGACAAAAAAAAACTAAAAACAGACGAAAACATCACAAAAACGTGATGAAATTACTAAAAACAGACGAAAACACCACAAAAACGTGATGAACCGACTTAAAACAGATGAAAGCACCACAAAAATGTGACAAATCGACTAAAAACAGACGAAAACACCAGAAGAACATGACATAACAACTAAAAACAGACGCAAAACTCCAGAAAAACATGATGAAACGACTAAAAACAGATGAAAACACCACAAAAACGTGACAAAAACGACTATAAACAGATGAAACACACCACAAAAGACGTGATGAAACAACTAAAACCAAACGCAAGACATCACAAAAAAAACTGAAAACAGATGAAGACACCACAAAAACATGATGAAACAACTAAAAACAGATGCAAAACTCAACAAAAACGTGATGAAACGACTAAAAACAGATGAAAACACCACAAAAATGTGACTAAAAGACTAAAAACAGATGAATACAGCGCAAATACGTGATGAAACACCTAAAAACAGATGAAAACACCACTAAAACATGACAAAACAACTAAAAACAGACGGAAACACCACAAAAACGTGAAAAAACGACTAAAAACACTTGAAAACACCACAAATATGTGATGAAACGACTTAAAAATGACGCAAGACACCACAAAAACGTGATGAAACGACTAAAAACAGACGCAAAACTGTACAAAAACATGATGAATAGACTAAAAACAGACGCAAAACTCCAAAGAAACATGACAAAACAACTAAAAACAGATGAAAACAACACTAAAACGTGACAAAACGATTAAAAACAGAAAACACCAAAAAAACAGGACAAAACGACTTAAAACAGAGGCAAAACTCCGCAAAAACATTATGAAACTAAAACGACAAAAACGACTAAAAAAGGATGAAAACACCACAAAAACGTGATAAAACAACTATAAACAGATGAAACACACCACAAAAGACGTGATGAAACAACTAAAACCAAACGCAAGACATCACAAAAAAAACTGAAAACAGATGAAGACACCACAAAAACATGATGAAACAACTAAAAACAGATGCAAAACTCAACAAAAACGTGATGAAACGACTAAAAACAGATGAAAACACCACAAAAACATGATAAAACAACTAAAAACAGACGAAACACACCACAAAAACGTGATGAAACGACTAAAAACAGACGCAAGACACCACAAAAATGTGACTAAAAGACTAAAAACAGATGAATACAGCGCAAATACGTGATGAAACACCTAAAAACAGATGAAAACACCACTAAAACATGACAAAACAACTAAAAACAGACGGAAACACCACAAAAACGTGAAAAAACGACTAAAAACACTTGAAAACACCACAAATATGTGATGAAACGACTTAAAAATGACGCAAGACACCACAAAAACGTGATGAAACGACTAAAAACAGACGCAAAACTGTACAAAAACATGATGAATAGACTAAAAACAGACGCAAAACTCCAAAGAAACATGACAAAACAACTAAAAACAGATGAAAACAACACTAAAACGTGACAAAACGATTAAAAACAGAAAACACCAAAAAAACAGGACAAAACGACTTAAAACAGAGGCAAAACTCCGCAAAAACATTATGAAACTACTAAAAACAGATGAAAAACACCACAAAAACGTGATAAAACAACTAAAAACAGACGAAAACACCACAAAAACGTGATAAAACGACTAAAAACACTTGAAAACACCACAAATATGTGATGAAACGACTTAAAAATGACACAAGACACCACAAAAACATGAAAAAATGACTAAAAACAGACGAAAACACCACTAAAACGTGACAAAACGATTAAAAACAGGAAACACAACAAAAACATGACAAAACGACTAAAAACGGATGAAAACACCACAAAAACATGACGAAATGACCAAAAAAAGATCAAAACATCACAAAAATATGATAAAAACAACTAAAAACAGACGAAAACACCACAAAAACGTGATGAAACGACTAAAAAATGAACTCAAAATTCCACAAAACATGATGAAACGACTGAAAACAGACGCAAAACACCACAAAAACATGACAAAAATGACTAAAAACAGATGAAAACACCACAGAAACGTGATGAAACGACTAAAAACAGATGAAAACACCACAAAACTTGATAAGACAACTAAAAACAGACGACACACACCACAAAAACGTGATGAAACGACTAAAATCAGATGTAAAAACCGAAAAAACTGGCAAAACTACTAAAAACAGACCAAGACTCCACAAATACATGACAAAACGACTAAAAACAGACGCAACACTCCACAAAAACATTATGAAACGACTAAAAACAGATGAAAACACCACAAAAACATGACAAAAATGACTAGAAACAGATGAAAACACCACAAAAACGTGATAAAACAACTATAAACAGACGAAACACACCACAATAACGTGATGAAACGGCTGAAAACAGACGCAAGACACTACAAAAATGACTAAAAACAGATGAAAAACACCACAGAAACGTGATGAAACGCCTCAAAACAGACGCAAGACACCACAAAAATGTGACTAAAAGACTAAAAACAGATGAATACAGCGCAAATACGTGATGAAACACCTAAAAACAGATGAAAACACCACTAAAACATGACAAAACAACTAAAAACAGACGGAAACACCACAAAAACGTGAAAAAACGACTAAAAACACTTGAAAACACCACAAATATGTGATGAAACGACTTAAAAATGACGCAAGACACCACAAAAACGTGATGAAACGACTAAAAACAGACGCAAAACTGTACAAAAACATGATGAATAGACTAAAAACAGACGCAAAACTCCAAAGAAACATGACAAAACAACTAAAAACAGATGAAAACAACACTAAAACGTGACAAAACGATTAAAAACAGAAAACACCAAAAAAACAGGACAAAACGACTTAAAACAGAGGCAAAACTCCGCAAAAACATTATGAAACTACTAAAAACAGATGAAAAACACCACAAAAACGTGATGAAACGACTAAAAACAGATGAAAACACCACAAAACGTGATGAAACAACTAAAAACAGATGCAAAACTCAACAAAAACATTATGAAACGACTAAAAACAGATGAAACACCACAAAAACGTGATAAAACAACTAAAAACAGACGAAAACACCACAAAAACGTGATAAAACGACTAAAAACACTTGAAAACACCACAAATATGTGATGAAACGACTTAAAAATGACACAAGACACCACAAAAACATGAAAAAATGACTAAAAACAGACGAAAACACCACTAAAACGTGACAAAACGATTAAAAACAGGAAACACAACAAAAACATGACAAAACGACTAAAAACGGATGAAAACACCACAAAAACATGACGAAATGACCAAAAAAAGATCAAAACATCACAAAAATATGATAAAAACAACTAAAAACAGACGAAAACACCACAAAAACGTGATGAAACGACTAAAAAATGAACTCAAAATTCCACAAAACATGATGAAACGACTGAAAACAGACGCAAAACACCACAAAAACATGACAAAAATGACTAAAAACAGATGAAAACACCACAGAAACGTGATGAAACGACTAAAAACAGATGAAAACACCACAAAACTTGATAAGACAACTAAAAACAGACGACACACACCACAAAAACGTGATGAAACGACTAAAATCAGATGTAAAAACCGAAAAAACTGGCAAAACTACTAAAAACAGACCAAGACTCCACAAATACATGACAAAACGACTAAAAACAGACGCAACACTCCACAAAAACATTATGAAACGACTAAAAACAGATGAAAACACCACAAAAACATGACAAAAATGACTAGAAACAGATGAAAACACCACAAAAACGTGATAAAACAACTATAAACAGACGAAACACACCACAATAACGTGATGAAACGACTGAAAACAGACGCAAGACACTACAAAAATGACTAAAAACAGATGAAAAACACCACAGAAACGTGATGAAACGCCTCAAAACAGATGAAAACACCAAAAAACATGACAAAAAAAAACTAAAAACAGACGAAAACATCACAAAAACGTGATGAAATTACTAAAAACAGACGAAAACACCACAAAAACGTGATGAACCGACTTAAAACAGATGAAAGCACCACAAAAATGTGACAAATCGACTAAAAACAGACGAAAACACCAGAAGAACATGACATAACAACTAAAAACAGACGCAAAACTCCAGAAAAACATGATGAAACGACTAAAAACAGATGAAAACACCACAAAAACGTGACAAAAACGACTAAAAAAGGATGAAAACACCACAAAAACGTGATAAAACAACTATAAACAGATGAAACACACCACAAAAGACGTGATGAAACAACTAAAACCAAACGCAAGACATCACAAAAAAAACTGAAAACAGATGAAGACACCACAAAAACATGATGAAACAACTAAAAACAGATGCAAAACTCAACAAAAACGTGATGAAACGACTAAAAACAGATGAAAACACCACAAAAACATGATAAAACAACTAAAAACAGACGAAACACACCACAAAAACGTGATGAAACGACTAAAAACAGACGCAAGACACCACAAAAATGTGACTAAAAGACTAAAAACAGATGAATACAGCGCAAATACGTGATGAAACACCTAAAAACAGATGAAAACACCACTAAAACATGACAAAACAACTAAAAACAGACGGAAACACCACAAAAACGTGAAAAAACGACTAAAAACACTTGAAAACACCACAAATATGTGATGAAACGACTTAAAAATGACGCAAGACACCACAAAAACGTGATGAAACGACTAAAAACAGACGCAAAACTGTACAAAAACATGATGAATAGACTAAAAACAGACGCAAAACTCCAAAGAAACATGACAAAACAACTAAAAACAGATGAAAACAACACTAAAACGTGACAAAACGATTAAAAACAGAAAACACCAAAAAAACAGGACAAAACGACTTAAAACAGAGGCAAAACTCCGCAAAAACATTATGAAACTACTAAAAACAGATGAAAAACACCACAAAAACGTGATGAAACGACTAAAAACAGATGAAAACACCACAAAACGTGATAAAAAAACTAAAAACAGATGCAAAACTCAACAAAAACATTATGAAACGACTAAAAACAGATGAAACACCACAAAAACGTGATAAAACAACTAAAAACAGACGAAAACACCACAAAAACGTGATAAAACGACTAAAAACACTTGAAAACACCACAAATATGTGATGAAACGACTTAAAAATGACACAAGACACCACAAAAACATGAAAAAATGACTAAAAACAGACGAAAACACCACTAAAACGTGACAAAACGATTAAAAACAGGAAACACAACAAAAACATGACAAAACGACTAAAAACGGATGAAAACACCACAAAAACATGACGAAATGACCAAAAAAAGATCAAAACATCACAAAAATATGATAAAAACAACTAAAAACAGACGAAAACACCACAAAAACGTGATGAAACGACTAAAAAATGAACTCAAAATTCCACAAAACATGATGAAACGACTGAAAACAGACGCAAAACACCACAAAAACATGACAAAAATGACTAAAAACAGATGAAAACACCACAGAAACGTGATGAAACGACTAAAAACAGATGAAAACACCACAAAACTTGATAAGACAACTAAAAACAGACGAAACACACCACAAAAACGTGATGAAAAGACTAAAAACAGATGAAAACACCATAAAAACGTGACAAAAATGATTAAAAACGGATGAAAACACCACAAAAACGTGATAAAACAACTATAAACAGACGAAAAACACCACAAAAGTGTAATGAAACGACTAAAAACAGACGCAAGACACCACAAAAACGACTAAAAAAAGATGAAAACACAGAAAAAACGTGATGAACCGACTTAAAACAGATGAAAACACCACAAAATCGTAATGAAACAACTAAAAACAGACACAAAGCTCCATAAAACATGACAAAACAGCTAAAAACAGACACAAAACTCCACAAAAACGTGATAAAACGACTAAAAACAGATGAAAACACTAAAAAAACCTGACAAAAAGACTAAAAACAGACCAAGACTCTACAAAAACATTATAAACGACTAAAAACAGACGCAAAACTCCACAAAAACATTATAAACGACTAAAAACAGATGAAAACACCACAAATACGTGATGAAACGACTAAAAACAGAAGAAAACACCACAAAAACGTGAAAAAACAACTAAAAAACAGATGAAAACACCACAAAAACGTGATAAAACAACTAAAAACAGACGAAACACACCACAAAAACGTGATGAAACGACTAAAAACAGACGCAAGACACCACAAAAATGTGACAAAAAGACTAAAAACAGATGAAAACATCGCAAAACGTGATGAAACGCCTAAAAAAAGATGAAAACACCACAAAAACATGACAAAACAACTAAAAACAGACGAAAACACCACAAAAACGACTAAAAAAAGATGAAAACACCAAAAAAACGTGATGAACCGACTTAAAACAGAGGAAAACACCACAAAATCGTAATGAAACAACTAAAAACAGACACAAAGCTCCATAAAACATGACAAAACAACTAAAAACACACACAAAACTCCACAAAAACGTGATGAAACGACTCAAAATAGACGCAAAACTCCACAAAAACATTATGAAACGACTAAAAACATATGAAAACACCACAAATACGTGATAAAACAACTAAAAACAGACGAAACACACCACAAAAACGTGATGAAACGACTAAAAACAGACGCAAGACACCACAAAAACGTGAAAAAACGACTAAAAACAGATGAAAACACCACAAAAACGTGATAAAACAACTAAAAACAGACGAAACACACCACAAAAACGTGATGAAACGACTAAAAACAGACGCAAGACACCACAAAAATGTGACAAAAAGACTAAAAACAGATGAAAACATCGCAAAACGTGATGAAACGCCTAAAAAAAGATGAAAACACCACAAAAACATGACAAAACAACTAAAAACAGACGAAAACACCACAAAAACGACTAAAAAAAGATGAAAACACCAAAAAAACGTGATGAACCGACTTAAAACAGAGGAAAACACCACAAAATCGTAATGAAACAACTAAAAACAGACACAAAGCTCCATAAAACATGACAAAACAACTAAAAACACACACAAAACTCCACAAAAACGTGATGAAACGACTCAAAATAGACGCAAAACTCCACAAAAACATTATGAAACGACTAAAAACATATGAAAACACCACAAATACGTGATAAAACAACTAAAAACAGACGAAACACACCACAAAAACGTGATGAAACGACTAAAAACAGACGCAAGACACCACAAAAACGTGAAAAAACGACTAAAAACAGATGAAAACAACACAAAAACGTGATAAAACAACTAAAAACAGACGAAACACACCACAAAAACGTGATGAAACAACTATAAACAGACGAAACACACCACAATAACGTGATGAAACGGCTGAAAACAGACGCAAGACACTACAAAAATGACTAAAAACAGATGAAAAACACCACAGAAACGTGATGAAACGCCTCAAAACAGATGAAAACACCAAAAAACATGACAAAAAAAAACAAAAAAACAGACGAAAACATCACAAAAACGTGATGAAATTACTAAAAACAGACGAAAACACCACAAAAACGTGATGAACCGACTTAAAACAGATGAAAGCACCACAAAAATGTGACAAATCGACTAAAAACAGACGAAAACACCAGAAGAACATGACATAACAACTAAAAACAGACGCAAAACTCCAGAAAAACATGATGAAACGACTAAAAACAGATGAAAACACCACAAAAACTTGACAAAAACGACTAAAAAAGGATGAAAACACCACAAAAACGTGATAAAACAACTATAAACAGATGAAACACACCACAAAAGACGTGATGAAACAACTAAAACCAAACGCAAGACATCACAAAAAAAACTGAAAACAGATGAAGACACCACAAAAACATGATGAAACAACTAAAAACAGATGCAAAACTCAACAAAAACGTGATGAAACGACTAAAAACAGATGAAAACACCACAAAAACATGATAAAACAACTAAAAACAGACGAAACACACCACAAAAACGTGATGAAACGACTAAAAACAGACGCAAGACACCACAAAAATGTGACTAAAAGACTAAAAACAGATGAATACAGCGCAAATACGTGATGAAACACCTAAAAACAGATGAAAACACCACTAAAACATGACAAAACAACTAAAAACAGACGGAAACACCACAAAAACGTGAAAAAACGACTAAAAACACTTGAAAACACCACAAATATGTGATGAAACGACTTAAAAATGACGCAAGACACCACAAAAACGTGATGAAACGACTAAAAACAGACGCAAAACTGTACAAAAACATGATGAATAGACTAAAAACAGACGCAAAACTCCAAAGAAACATGACAAAACAACTAAAAACAGATGAAAACAACACTAAAACGTGACAAAACGATTAAAAACAGAAAACACCAAAAAAACAGGACAAAACGACTTAAAACAGAGGCAAAACTCCGCAAAAACATTATGAAACTACTAAAAACAGATGAAAAACACCACAAAAACGTGATGAAACGACTAAAAACAGATGAAAACACCACAAAACGTGATGAAACAACTAAAAACAGATGCAAAACTCAACAAAAACATTATGAAACGACTAAAAACAGATGAAACACCACAAAAACGTGATAAAACAACTAAAAACAGACGAAAACACCACAAAAACGTGATAAAACGACTAAAAACACTTGAAAACACCACAAATATGTGATGAAACGACTTAAAAATGACACAAGACACCACAAAAACATGAAAAAATGACTAAAAACAGACGAAAACACCACTAAAACGTGACAAAACGATTAAAAACAGGAAACACAACAAAAACATGACAAAACGACTAAAAACGGATGAAAACACCACAAAAACATGACGAAATGACCAAAAAAAGATCAAAACATCACAAAAATATGATAAAAACAACTAAAAACAGACGAAAACACCACAAAAACGTGATGAAACGACTAAAAAATGAACTCAAAATTCCACAAAACATGATGAAACGACTGAAAACAGACGCAAAACACCACAAAAACATGACAAAAATGACTAAAAACAGATGAAAACACCACAGAAACGTGATGAAACGACTAAAAACAGATGAAAACACCACAAAACTTGATAAGACAACTAAAAACAGACGAAACACACCACAAAAGCGTGATGAAAAGACTAAAAACAGATGAAAACACCATAAAAACGTGACAAAAATGATTAAAAACGGATGAAAACACCACAAAAACGTGATAAAACAACTATAAACAGACGAAAAACACCACAAAAGTGTAATGAAACGACTAAAAACAGACGCAAGACACCACAAAAACGACTAAAAAAAGATGAAAACACAGAAAAAACGTGATGAACCGACTTAAAACAGATGAAAACACCACAAAATCGTAATGAAACAACTAAAAACAGACACAAAGCTCCATAAAACATGACAAAACAGCTAAAAACAGACACAAAACTCCACAAAAACGTGATAAAACGACTAAAAACAGATGAAAACACTAAAAAAACCTGACAAAAAGACTAAAAACAGACCAAGACTCTACAAAAACATTATAAACGACTAAAAACAGACGCAAAACTCCACAAAAACATTATAAACGACTAAAAACAGATGAAAACACCACAAATACGTGATGAAACGACTAAAAACAGAAGAAAACACCACAAAAACGTGAAAAAACAACTAAAAACAGATGAAAACACCACAAAAACGTGATAAAACAACTAAAAACAGACGAAACACACCACAAAAACGTGATGAAACGACTAAAAACAGACGCAAGACACCACAAAAATGTGACAAAAAGACTAAAAACAGATGAAAACATCGCAAAACGTGATGAAACGCCTAAAAAAAGATGAAAACACCACAAAAACATGACAAAACAACTAAAAACAGACGAAAACACCACAAAAACGACTAAAAAAAGATGAAAACACCAAAAAAACGTGATGAACCGACTTAAAACAGAGGAAAACACCACAAAATCGTAATGAAACAACTAAAAACAGACACAAAGCTCCATAAAACATGACAAAACAACTAAAAACACACACAAAACTCCACAAAAACGTGATGAAACGACTCAAAATAGACGCAAAACTCCACAAAAACATTATGAAACGACTAAAAACATATGAAAACACCACAAATACGTGATAAAACAACTAAAAACAGACGAAACACACCACAAAAACGTGATGAAACGACTAAAAACAGACGCAAGACACCACAAAAACGTGAAAAAACGACTAAAAACAGATGAAAACAACACAAAAACGTGATAAAACAACTAAAAACAGACGAAACACACCACAAAAACGTGATGAAACAACTAAAAACAGACGCAAGACACCACAAAAATGTGACAAAACGACTAAAAACGGATTAAAACACCACAAAAAAATGACAAAACGACAAAAAAAAGATCAAAACACCACAAAAATATGATAAAACAACTAAAAACAGACGAAACACACCACAAAAACATGATGAAATGATTAAAAACAGACGCAAGACACCACAAAAACAACTAAAAACTGATTAAAATACCACTAAAATGTAATGAACCGACTTAAAACAAATGAAAACACCACAAAAACGTGATGAAACAACTAAAAACAGACGGAAAGCTCAACAAAAACATGACAAAACGACTAAAAACAGACGCAAAACTCCACAAAATCGTGATGAAACGACTAAAAACAGATGAAAACACCACAAAAACTTGATAAAACAACTAAAAAACAGACGACACACACCACAAAAACGTGATGAAACGACTAAAATCAGATGTAAAAACCAAAAAAACTGTCAAAACTACTAAAAACAGACCAAGACTCCACAAATACATGACAAAACGACTAAAAACAGACGCAACACTCCACAAAAACATTATGAAACGACTAAAAACAGATGAAAACACCACAAAAACATGACAAAAATGACTAGAAACAGATGAAAACACCACAAAAACGTGATAAAACAACTATAAACAGACGAAACACACCACAATAACGTGATGAAACGGCTGAAAACAGACGCAAGACACTACAAAAATGACTAAAAACAGATGAAAAACAACACAGAAACGTGATGAAACGCCTCAAAACAGATGAAAACACCAAAAAACATGACAAAAAAAAACTAAAAACAGACGAAAACATCACAAAAACGTGATGAAATTACTAAAAACAGACGAAAACACCACAAAAACGTGATGAAATTACTAAAAACAGACGAAAACACCACAAAAACGTGATGAACCGACTTAAAACAGATGAAAGCACCACAAAAATGTGACAAATCGACTAAAAACAGACGAAAACACCAGAAGAACATGACATAACAACTAAAAACAGACGCAAAACTCCAGAAAAACATGATGAAACAACTAAAAACAGATGAAAACACCACAAAAACGTGACAAAAACGACTAAAAACGGATGAAAACACCACAAAAACGTGATAAGACAACTAAAAACAGACGAAACACACCACAAAAACGTGATGAAAAGACTAAAAACAGATGAAAACACCATAAAAACGTGACAAAAATGATTAAAAACGGATGAAAACACCACAAAAACGTGATAAAACAACTATAAACAGACGAAAAACACCACAAAAGTGTAATGAAACGACTAAAAACAGACGCAAGACACCACAAAAACGACTAAAAAAAGATGAAAACACAGAAAAAACGTGATGAACCGACTTAAAACAGATGAAAACACCACAAAATCGTAATGAAACAACTAAAAACAGACACAAAGCTCCATAAAACATGACAAAACAGCTAAAAACAGACACAAAACTCCACAAAAACGTGATAAAACGACTAAAAACAGATGAAAACACTAAAAAAACCTGACAAAAAGACTAAAAACAGACCAAGACTCTACAAAAACATTATAAACGACTAAAAACAGACGCAAAACTCCACAAAAACATTATAAACGACTAAAAACAGATGAAAACACCACAAATACGTGATGAAACGACTAAAAACAGAAGAAAACACCACAAAAACGTGAAAAAACAACTAAAAACAGATGAAAACACCACAAAAACGTGATAAAACAACTAAAAACAGACGAAACACACCACAAAAACGTGATGAAACGACTAAAAACAGACGCAAGACACCACAAAAATGTGACAAAAAGACTAAAAACAGATGAAAACATCGCAAAACGTGATGAAACGCCTAAAAAAAGATGAAAACACCACAAAAACATGACAAAACAACTAAAAACAGACGAAAACACCACAAAAACGACTAAAAAAAGATGAAAACACCAAAAAAACGTGATGAACCGACTTAAAACAGAGGAAAACACCACAAAATCGTAATGAAACAACTAAAAACAGACACAAAGCTCCATAAAACATGACAAAACAACTAAAAACACACACAAAACTCCACAAAAACGTGATGAAACGACTCAAAATAGACGCAAAACTCCACAAAAACATTATGAAACGACTAAAAACATATGAAAACACCACAAATACGTGATAAAACAACTAAAAACAGACGAAACACACCACAAAAACGTGATGAAACGACTAAAAACAGACGCAAGACACCACAAAAACGTGAAAAAACGACTAAAAAAAGATGAAAACAACACAAAAACGTGATAAAACAACTAAAAACAGACGAAACACACCACAAAAACGTGATGAAACAACTATAAACAGACGAAACACACCACAATAACGTGATGAAACGGCTGAAAACAGACGCAAGACACTACAAAAATGACTAAAAACAGATGAAAAACACCACAGAAACGTGATGAAACGCCTCAAAACAGATGAAAACACCAAAAAACATGACAAAAAAAAACTAAAAACAGACGAAAACATCACAAAAACGTGATGAAATTACTAAAAACAGACGAAAACACCACAAAAACGTGATGAACCGACTTAAAACAGATGAAAGCACCACAAAAATGTGACAAATCGACTAAAAACAGACGAAAACACCAGAAGAACATGACATAACAACTAAAAACAGACGCAAAACTCCAGAAAAACATGATGAAACGACTAAAAACAGATGAAAACACCACAAAAACGTGACAAAAACGACTAAAAAAGGATGAAAACACCACAAAAACGTGATAAAACAACTATAAACAGATGAAACACACCACAAAAGACGTGATGAAACAACTAAAACCAAACGCAAGACATCACAAAAAAAACTGAAAACAGATGAAGACACCACAAAAACATGATGAAACAACTAAAAACAGATGCAAAACTCAACAAAAACGTGATGAAACGACTAAAAACAGATGAAAACACCACAAAAACATGATAAAACAACTAAAAACAGACGAAACACACCACAAAAACGTGATGAAACGACTAAAAACAGACGCAAGACACCACAAAAATGTGACTAAAAGACTAAAAACAGATGAATACAGCGCAAATACGTGATGAAACACCTAAAAACAGATGAAAACACCACTAAAACATGACAAAACAACTAAAAACAGACGGAAACACCACAAAAACGTGAAAAAACGACTAAAAACACTTGAAAACACCACAAATATGTGATGAAACGACTTAAAAATGACGCAAGACACCACAAAAACGTGATGAAACGACTAAAAACAGACGCAAAACTGTACAAAAACATGATGAATAGACTAAAAACAGACGCAAAACTCCAAAGAAACATGACAAAACAACTAAAAACAGATGAAAACAACACTAAAACGTGACAAAACGATTAAAAACAGAAAACACCAAAAAAACAGGACAAAACGACTTAAAACAGAGGCAAAACTCCGCAAAAACATTATGAAACTACTAAAAACAGATGAAAAACACCACAAAAACGTGATGAAACGACTAAAAACAGATGAAAACACCACAAAACGTGATGAAACAACTAAAAACAGATGCAAAACTCAACAAAAACATTATGAAACGACTAAAAACAGATGAAACACCACAAAAACGTGATAAAACAACTAAAAACAGACGAAAACACCACAGAAACGTGATAAAACGACTAAAAACACTTGAAAACACCACAAATATGTGATGAAACGACTTAAAAATGACACAAGACACCACAAAAACATGAAAAAATGACTAAAAACAGACGAAAACACCACTAAAACGTGACAAAACGATTAAAAACAGGAAACACAACAAAAACATGACAAAACGACTAAAAACGGATGAAAACACCACAAAAACATGACGAAATGACCAAAAAAAGATCAAAACATCACAAAAATATGATAAAAACAACTAAAAACAGACGAAAACACCACAAAAACGTGATGAAACGACTAAAAAATGAACTCAAAATTCCACAAAACATGATGAAACGACTGAAAACAGACGCAAAACACCACAAAAACATGGCAAAAATGACTAAAAACAGATGAAAACACCACAGAAACGTGATGAAACGACTAAAAACAGATGAAAACACCACAAAACTTGATAAGACAACTAAAAACAGACGAAACACACCACAAAAACGTGATGAAAAGACTAAAAACAGATGAAAACACCATAAAAACGTGACAAAAATGATTAAAAACGGATGAAAACACCACAAAAACGTGATAAAACAACTATAAACAGACGAAAAACACCACAAAAGTGTAATGAAACGACTAAAAACAGACGCAAGACACCACAAAAACGACTAAAAAAAGATGAAAACACAGAAAAAACGTGATGAACCGACTTAAAACAGATGAAAACACCACAAAATCGTAATGAAACAACTAAAAACAGACACAAAGCTCCATAAAACATGACAAAACAGCTAAAAACAGACACAAAACTCCACAAAAACGTGATAAAACGACTAAAAACAGATGAAAACACTAAAAAAACCTGACAAAAAGACTAAAAACAGACCAAGACTCTACAAAAACATTATAAACGACTAAAAACAGACGCAAAACTCCACAAAAACATTATAAACGACTAAAAACAGATGAAAACACCACAAATACGTGATGAAACGACTAAAAACAGAAGAAAACACCACAAAAACGTGAAAAAACAACTAAAAACAGATGAAAACACCACAAAAACGTGATAAAACAACTAAAAACAGACGAAACACACCACAAAAACGTGATGAAACGACTAAAAACAGACGCAAGACACCACAAAAATGTGACAAAAAGACTAAAAACAGATGAAAACATCGCAAAACGTGATGAAACGCCTAAAAAAAGATGAAAACACCACAAAAACATGACAAAACAACTAAAAACAGACGAAAACACCAGAAAAACGACTAAAAAAAGATGAAAACACCAAAAAAACGTGATGAACCGACTTAAAACAGAGGAAATCACCACAAAATCGTAATGAAACAACTAAAAACAGACACAAAGCTCCATAAAACATGACAAAACAACTAAAAACACACACAAAACTCCACAAAAACGTGATGAAACGACTCAAAATAGATGAAAACACCAAAAAAACCTGACAAAAAGACTAAAAACAGACCAACACTCTACAAAAACATGACGAAACGACTAAAAACAGACGCAAAACTCCACAAAAACATTATGAAACGACTAAAAACATATGAAAACACCACAAATACGTGATGAAACGACTAAAAACAGACGAAAACACCACAAAAACACGAAAAAACGACTAAAAACGGATGAAAACACCACAAAAACGTGACAAAAATGACAAAAAGTAGATGAAAACATCACAAAAAGATGACAAAAACGACTAAAAACTGATGAAAACACCACAAATACGTGAAAAAACGACTAAAAACAGATGAAAACACCACAAAAACGTGAAAAAACGACTAAAAACAGATGAAAATAACACAAAAACGTGATAAAACAACTAAAAACAGACGAAACACACCACAAAAACGTGATGAAACGACTAAAAACAGACGCAAGACACCACAAAAACGTGAAAAAAAGACTAAAAATAAATGAAAACAACACAAAAACGTGATAAAACATCTAAAAACAGACGAAACACACCACAAAAACGTGATGAAACAACTAAAAACAGACGCAAGACACCACAAAAATGTGACAAAACGACTAAAAACGGATTAAAACACCACAAAAAAATGACAAAACGACAAAAAAAAGATCAAAACACCACAAAAATATGATAAAACAACTAAAAACAGACGAAACACACCACAAAAACATGATGAAATGATTAAAAACAGACGCAAGACACCACAAAAACAACTAAAAACTGATTAAAATACCACTAAAATGTAATGAACCGACTTAAAACAAATGAAAACACCACAAAAACGTGATGAAACAACTAAAAACAGACGGAAAGCTCAACAAAAACATGACAAAACGACTAAAAACGGACGCAAAACTCCACAAAATCGTGATGAAACGACTAAAAACACATGAAAACACCACAAAAACTTGATAAAACAACTAAAAAACAGACGACACACACCACAAAAACGTGATGAAACGACTAAAATCAGATGTAAAAACCAAAAAAACTGTCAAAACTACTAAAAACAGACCAAGACTCCACAAATACATGACAAAACGACTAAAAACAGACGCAACACTCCACAAAAACATTATGAAACGACTAAAAACAGATGAAAACACCACAAAAACATGACAAAAATGACTAGAAACAGATGAAAACACCACAAAAACGTGATAAAACAACTATAAACAGACGAAACACACCACAATAACGTGATGAAACGGCTGAAAACAGACGCAAGACACTACAAAAATGACTAAAAACAGATGAAAAACACCACAGAAACGTGATGAAACGCCTCAAAACAGATGAAAACACCAAAAAACATGACAAAAAAAAACTAAAAACAGACGAAAACATCACAAAAACGTGATGAAATTACTAAAAACAGACGAAAACACCACAAAAACGTGATGAAATTACTAAAAACAGACGAAAACACCACAAAAACGTGATGAACCGACTTAAAACAGATGAAAGCACCAAAAAAATGTGACAAATCGACTAAAAACAGACGAAAACACCAGAAGAACATGACATAACAACTAAAAACAGACGCAAAACTCCAGAAAAACATGATGAAACAACTAAAAACAGATGAAAACACCACAAAAACGTGACAAAAACGACTAAAAACGGATGAAAACACCACAAAAACGTGATAAAACAACTATAAACAGATGAAACACACCACAAAAGACGTGATGAAACAACTAAAAACAAACGCAAGACATCACAAAAAAAACTGAAAACAGATGAAGACACCACAAAAACATGATGAAACAACTAAAAACAGATGCAAAACTCAACAAAAACGTGATGAAACGACTAAAAACAGATGAAAACACCACAAAAACATGATAAAACAACTAAAAACAGACGAAACACACCACAAAAACGTGATGAAACGACTAAAAACAGACGCAAGACACCACAAAAATGTGACTAAAAGACTAAAAACAGATGAAAACAGCGCAAATACGTGATGAAACACCTAAAAACAGATGAAAACACCACTAAAACATGACAAAACAACTAAAAACAGACGGAAACACCACAAAAACGTGAAAAAACGACTAAAAACACTTGAAAACACCACGAATATGTGATGAAACGACTTAAAAATGACGCAAGACACCACAAAAACGTGATGAAACGACTAAAAACAGACGCAAAACTGTACAAAAACATGATGAATAGACTAAAAACAGACGCAAAACTCCAAAGAAACATGACAAAAAAACTAAAAACAGACGAAAACATCACAAAAACGTGATGAAATTACTAAAAACAGACGAAAACACCACAAAAACGTGATGAAATTACTAAAAACAGACGAAAACACCACAAAAACGTGATGAACCGACTTAAAACAGATGAAAGCACCACAAAAATGTGACAAATCGACTAAAAACAGACGAAAACACCAGAAGAACATGACATAACAACTAAAAACAGACGCAAAACTCCAGAAAAACATGATGAAACAACTAAAAACAGATGAAAACACCACAAAAACGTGACAAAAACGACTAAAAACGGATGAAAACACCACAAAAACGTGATAAAACAACTATAAACAGATGAAACACACCACAAAAGACGTGATGAAACAACTAAAAACAAACGCAAGACATCACAAAAAAAACTGAAAACAGATGAAGACACCACAAAAACATGATGAAACAACTAAAAACAGATGCAAAACTCAACAAAAACGTGATGAAACGACTAAAAACAGATGAAAACACCACAAAAACATGATAAAACAACTAAAAACAGACGAAACACACCACAAAAACGTGATGAAACGACTAAAAACAGACGCAAGACACCACAAAAATGTGACTAAAAGACTAAAAACAGATGAAAACAGCGCAAATACGTGATGAAACACCTAAAAACAGATGAAAACACCACTAAAACATGACAAAACAACTAAAAACAGACGGAAACACCACAAAAACGTGAAAAAACGACTAAAAACACTTGAAAACACCACGAATATGTGATGAAACAACTTAAAAATGACGCAAGACACCACAAAAACGTGATGAAACGACTAAAAACAGACGCAAAACTGTACAAAAACATGATGAATAGACTAAAAACAGACGCAAAACTCCAAAGAAACATGACAAAACAACTAAAAACAGATGAAAACAACACTAAAACGTGACAAAACGATTAAAAACAGAAAACACCAAAAAAACAGGACAAAACGACTTAAAACAGAGGCAAAACTCCACAAAAACATTATGAAACTACTAAAAACAGATGAAAAACACCACAAAAACGTGATGAAACGACTAAAAACAGATGAAAACACCACAAAACGTGATGAAACAACTAAAAACAGATGCAAAACTCAACAAAAACATTATGAAACGACTAAAAACAGATGAAACAACACAAAAACGTGATGAAACGACTAAAAACAGAAGAAAACACCACAAAAACGTGAAAAAACAACTAAAAACAGATGAAAACACCACAAAAACGTGATAAAACAACTAAAAACAGACGAAAACATCACAATAACGTGATGAAATTACAAAAAACAGACGAAAACACCACAAAAACGTGATGAACCGACTAAAAACAGACGAAAACACCACAAAAACACGAAAAAACGACTAAAAATGGATGAAAACACCACAAAAACGTGACAAAAATGACAAAAAGTAGATGAAAACATCACAAAAAGATGACAAAAACGACTAAAAACTGATGAAAACACCACAAATACGTGAAAAAACGACTAAAAACAGATGAAAACACCACAAAAACGTGAAAAAACGACTAAAAACAGATGAAAACAACACAAAAACGTGATAAAACAACTAAAAACAGACGAAACACACCACAAAAACGTGATGAAACGACTAAAAACAGACGCAAGACACCACAAAAACGTGAAAAAACGACTAAAAACAGATGAAAACAACACAAAAACGTGATAAAACAACTAAAAACAGACGAAACACACCACAAAAACGTGATGAAACAACTAAAAACAGACGCAAGACACCACAAAAATGTGACAAAACGACTAAAAACGGATTAAAACACCACAAAAAAATGACAAAACGACAAAAAAAAGATCAAAACACCACAAAAATATGATAAAACAACTAAAAACAGACGAAACACACCACAAAAACATGATGAAATGATTAAAAACAGACTCAAAACACCACAAAAATATGATAAAACAACTAAAAACAGACGAAACACACCACAAAAACATGATGAAATGATTAAAAACAGACGCAAGACACCACAAAAACAACTAAAAACTGATTAAAATACCACTAAAATGTAATGAACCGACTTAAAACAAATGAAAACACCACAAAAATGTGATGAAACAACTAAAAACAGATGGAAAGCTCAACAAAAACATGACAAAACGACTAAAAACAGACGCAAAACTCCACAAAATCGTGATGAAACGACTAAAAACAGATGAAAACACCACAAAAACTTGATAAAACAACTAAAAAACAGACGACACACACCACAAAAACGTGATGAAACGACTAAAATCAGATGTAAAAACCGAAAAAACTGGCAAAACTACTAAAAACAGACCAAGACTCCACAAATACATGACAAAACGACTAAAAACAGACGCAACACTCCACAAAAACATTATGAAACGACTAAAAAAAGATGAAAACACCACAAAAACATGACAAAAAAAAACTAAAAACAGACGAAAACATCACAAAAACGTGATGAAATCACTAAAAACAGACGAAAACACCACAAAAACGTGATGAACCGACTAAAAACAGACGAAAACACCACAAAAACACGAAAAAACGACTAAAAACGGATGAAAACACCACAAAAACGTGACAAAAATGACAAAAAGTAGATGAAAACATCACAAAAAGATGACAAAAACGACTAAAAACTGATGAAAACACCACAAATACGTGAAAAAACGACTAAAAACAGATGAAAACAACACAAAAACGTGAAAAAACGACTAAAAACAGATGAAAACAACACAAAAACGTGATAAAACAACTAAAAACAGACGAAACACACCACAAAAACGTGATGAAACGACTAAAAACAGACGCAAGACACCACAAAAACGTGAAAAAACGACTAAAAACAGATGAAAACAACACAAAAACGTGATAAAACAACTAAAAACAGACGAAACACACCACAAAAACGTGATGAAACAACTAAAAACAGACGCAAGACACCACAAAAATGTGACAAAACGACTAAAAACGGATTAAAACACCACAAAAAAATGACAAAACGACAAAAAAAAGATCAAAACACCACAAAAATATGATAAAACAACTAAAAACAGACGAAACACACCACAAAAACATGATGAAATGATTAAAAACAGACGCAAGACACCACAAAAACAACTAAAAACTGATTAAAATACCACTAAAATGTAATGAACCGACTTAAAACAAATGAAAACACCACAAAAACGTGATGAAACAACTAAAAACAGACGGAAAGCTCAACAAAAACATGACAAAACGACTAAAAACAGACGCAAAACTCCACAAAATCGTGATGAAACGACTAAAAACGGATGAAAACACCACAAAAACGTGACAAAAATGACAAAAAGTAGATGAAAACATCACAAAAAGATGACAAAAACGACTAAAAACTGATGAAAACACCACAAATACGTGAAAAAACGACTAAAAACAGATGAAAACACCACAAAAACGTGAAAAAACGACTAAAAACAGATGAAAACAACACAAAAACGTGATAAAACAACTAAAAACAGACGAAACACACCACAAAAACGTGATGAAACGACTAAAAACAGACGCAAGACACCACAAAAACGTGAAAAAACGACTAAAAACAGATGAAAACAACACAAAAACGTGATAAAACAACTAAAAACAGACGAAACACACCACAAAAACGTGATGAAACAACTAAAAACAGACGCAAGACACCACAAAAATGTGACAAAACGACTAAAAACGGATTAAAACACCACAAAAAAATGACAAAACGACAAAAAAAAGATCAAAACACCACAAAAATATGATAAAACAACTAAAAACAGACGAAACACACCACAAAAACATGATGAAATGATTAAAAACAGACGCAAGACACCATAAAAACAACTAAAAACTGATTAAAATACCACTAAAATGTAATGAACCGACTTAAAACAAATGAAAACACCACAAAAACGTGATGAAACAACTAAAAACAGACGGAAAGCTCAACAAAAACATGACAAAACGACTAAAAACAGACGCAAAACTCCACAAAATCGTGATGAAACGACTAAAAACAGATGAAAACACCACAAAAACTTGATAAAACAACTAAAAAACAGACGAAACACACCACAAAAACGTGATGAAACGACTAAAATCAGATGTAAAAACGGAAAAACTGGCAAAACTACTAAAAACAGACCAAGACTCCACAAATACATGACAAAACGACTAAAAACAGACGCAACACTCCACAAAAACATTATGAAATGACTAAAAACAGATGAAAACACCACAAAAACATGACAAAAAAAACCTAAAAACAGACGAAAACATCACAAAAACGTGATGAAATTACTAAAAACAGACGAAAACACCACAAAAACGTGATGAACCGACTAAAATCAGATGTAAAAACCGAAAAAACTGGCAAAACTACTAAAAACAGACCAAGACTCCACAAATACATGACAAAACGACTAAAAACAGACGCAACACTCCACAAAAACATTATGAAACGACTAAAAACATATGAAAACACCACAAATACGTGATGAAACGACTAAAAACAGACGAAAACACCACAAAAACACGAAAAAACGACTAAAAACGGATGAAAACACCACAAAAACATGACAAAAATGACTAGAAACAGATGAAAACACCACAAAAACGTGATAAAACAACTATAAACAGACGAAACACACCACAATAACGTGATGAAACGGCTGAAAAAAGATGAAAACACCACAAAAACATGACAAAACAACTAAAAACAGACGAAAACACCACAAAAACGACTAAAAAAAGATGAAAACACCAAAAAAACATGATGAACCAACTTAAAACAGAGGAAAACACCACAGAATCGTAATGAAACAAGTAAAAACAGACACAAAGCTCCATAAAACATGACAAAACAACTAAAAACACACACAAAACTCCACAAAAACGTGATGAAACGACTCAAAATAGATGAAAACACCAAAAAAACCTGACAAAAAGACTAAAAACAGACCAACACTCTACAAAAACATGACGAAACGACTAAAAACAGACGCAAAACTCCACAAAAACATTATGAAACGACTAAAAACATATGAAAACACCACAAAAACGTGATAAAACAACTATAAACAGACGAAAAACCCCAGAAAAAAGGGTAATGAAACGACTAAAAACAGACCCAAGACACCACAAAAACGACTAAAAAAAGGTGAAAACACCAAAAAAACGTGATGAACCGACTTAAAACAGATGAAAACACCACAAAATCGTAATGAAACAACTAAAAACAGACACAAAACTCCACAAAAACGTGATGAAACGACTAAAAACAGATGAAAACACCAAAAAAAACTGACAAAAAGACTAAAAACAGGCCAAGACTCTACAAAAACATGATGAAACGACTAAAAACAGACGCAAAACTCCACAAAAATATTTTAAACGACTAAAACAGATGAAAACACCACAAATACGTGATGAAACGACTAAAAACAGACGAAAACACCACAAAAACATGAAAAAACGACTAAAAACGGATGAAAACACCACAAAAACGTGACAAAAATGACAAAAAGTAGATGAAAACATCACAAAAGGTGACAAAAACGACTAAAAACTGATGAAAACACCACGAATACGTGAAAAAACAACCAAAAACAGAAGAAAACACCACAAAAACGTGAAAAAACGACTAAAAACAGATGAAAACACCACAAAAACGTGATAAAACAACTAAAAACAGACGAAACACACCACAAAAACGTGATGAAACGACTAAGAACAGACGCAAGACACCACAAAAATGTGACAAAAAGACTAAAAACAGATGAAAACATTGCAAAAACGTGATGAAACGCCTAAAAAAAGATGAAAACACCACAAAAACATGACAAAACAACTAAAAACAGATGAAAACACCACAAAAACGTAATGAAACAACTAAAAACGGACACAAAGCTCCATAAAACATGACAAAACAGCTGAAAACACACACAAAACTCCACAAAAACGTGATGAAACGACTAAAAACCGATGAAAACACTAAAAAAACCTGACAAAAAGACTAAAAACAGACCAAGACTCTACAAAAACATGACAAAACGACTAAAAACAGACGCAAAACACCACAAAAACATTATAAACGACTTAAAACAGATGAAAACACCACAAATATGTGATGAAACGACTAAAAACAGACGAAAACACCACAAAAACATGAAAAAACGACTGAAAACGTATGAAAAAAACACAAAAACGTGACAAAAATGACAAAAAGTAGATGAAAACATCACAAAAGGTGACAAAAACGACTAAAAACTGATGAAAACACCACAAATACGTGAAAAAACGACTAAAAACAGATGAAAACATCACAAAAGGTGACAAAAACGACTAAAAACTAATGAAAACACCACAAATACGTGAAAAAACGACTAAAAACAGAAGAAAACACCACAAAAACGTGAAAAAACGACTAAAAACAGATGAAAACACCACAAAAACGTGATAAAACAACTAAAAACAGACGAAACACACCACAAAAACGTGATGAAACGACTAAAAACAGACGCAAGACACCACAAAAATGTGACAAAAAGACTAAAAACTAATGAAAACAGCGCAAAAACGTGATGAAACGCCTAAAAAAAGATGAAAACACCACAAAAACATGACAAAACAACTAAAAACAGACGAAAACACCACAAAAACGACTAAAAAAAGATGAAAACACCAAAAAAAACGTGATGAACCGACTTAAAACAGAGGAAACACACCACAAAAACGTGATGAAACGACTAAAAACAGACGCAAGACACCACAAAAATGTGACAAAAAGACTAAAAACAGATGAAAACAGCGCAAAAACATGATGAAACGCCTCAAAACAGATGAAAAAACCACAAAAACGTGATGAAACGACTTAAAAATTACGCAAGACACCACAAAAACATGACAAAATGACTAAAAACAGACGAAAACACCACAAAAACGTGATGAAACGACTAAAAACAGACGCAAAACTGTACAAAAACATGATGAATAGACTAAAAACAGACGCGAAACTCCAAAGAAACATGACAAAACAACTAAAAACAGATGAACACCACTTAAACGTGACAAAAAATGATTAAAAACGGATGAAAACACCACTAAAACGTGACAAAAAATGATTAAAAACGGATGAAAACACCACAAAAACGTGATAAAACAACTATAAACAAACGAAAAACCCCAGAAAAAAGGGTAATGAAACGACTAAAAACAGACCCAAGACACCACAAAAACGACTAAAAAAAGGTGAAAACACCAAAAAAACGTGATGAACCGACTTAAAACAGATGAAAACACCACAAAATCGTAATGAAACAACTAAAAACAGACACAAAACTCCACAAAAACGTGATGAAACGACTAAAAACAGATGAAAACACCAAAAAAAACTGACAAAAAGACTAAAAACAGACCAAGACTCTACAAAAACATGATGAAACGACTAAAAACAGACGCAAAACTCCACAAAAATATTTTAAACGACTAAAACAGATGAAAACACCACAAATACGTGATGAAACGACTAAAAACAGACGAAAACACCACAAAAACATGAAAAAACGACTAAAAACGGATGAAAACACCACAAAAACGTGACAAAAATGACAAAAAACAGATGAAACACCACAAAAACGTGATAAAACAACTAAAAACATCCGAAAACACCACAAAAACGTGATAAAATGACTAAAAACAGACGAAAACACCACTTAAACGTGACAAAACGATTAAAAACAGGAAACACAACAAAAACATGACAAAACGACTAAAAACGGATGAAAACACCACAAAAACATGACGAAATGACCAAAAAAAGATCAAAACATCACAAAAATATGATAAAACAACTAAAAACAGACGAAAACACCACAAAAACGTGATGAAACGACTAAAAAATGAACTCAAAATTCCACAAAACATGATGAAACGACTGAAAACAGACGCAAAACACCACAAAAACATGACAAATTTGCGTAAAAACAGATGAAAACACCACAAAACTTGATAAGACAACTAAAAACAGACGAAACACACCACAAAAACGTGATGAAAAGACTAAAAACAGATGAAAACACCATAAAAACGTGACAAAAATGATTGAAAACGGATGAAAACACCACAAAAACGTGATAAAACAGCTATAAACAGACGAAAAACACCACAAAAGTGTAATAAAACGACTAAAAACAGACGCAAGACACAGACGCAGACACAAAGCTCCATAAAACATGACAAAACAGCTAAAAACAGACACAAAACTCCACAAAAACGTGATAAAACGACTAAAAACAGATGAAAACACTAAAAAAAACTGACAAAAAGACTAAAAACAGACCAAGACTCTACAAAAATATGACAAAACGACTAAAAACAGACGCAAAACTCCACAAAAACATTATAAACGACTAAAAACAGATGAAAACACCACAAATACGTGATGAAACAAAACGTGACAAAAATGACAAAAAGTAGATGAAAACATCACAAAAAGATGACAAAAACGACTAAAAACTGATGAAAACACCACAAATACGTGAAAAAACGACTAAAAACAGATGAAAACACCACAAAAACGTGATAAAACAACTAAAAACAGACGAAACACACCACAAAAACGTGATGAAACGACTAAAAACAGACGCAAGACACCACAAAAATATGACAAAAAGACTAAAAACAGATGAAAACATCGCAAAACGTGATGAAACGCCTAAAAAAGATGAAAACACCACAAAACATGACAAAACATGACAAAAAGTAGATGAAAACATCACAAAAAGATGACAATAACGACTAAAAACTGATGAAAACACCACAAATACGTGAAAAAACGACTAAAAACAGATGAAAACACCACAAAAACGTGATAAAACAACTAAAAACAGACGAAACACACCACAAAAACGTGATGAAACGACTAAAAACAGACGCAAGACACCACAAAAATGTGACAAAAAGACTAAAAACAGATGAAAACATCGCAAAACGTGATGAAACGCCTAAAAAAGATGAAAACACCACAAAACATGACAAAACAACTAAAAACAGACGAAAACACCACAAAAAGGACTAAAAAAAGATGAAAACACCAAAAAAAGTGATGAACCGACTTAAAACAGAGAAAAACACCACAAAATCGTAATGATACAACTAAAAACAGACACAAAGCTCCATAAAACATGACAAAACAACTAAAAACACACACAAAACTCCACAAAAACGTGATGAAACGACTCAAAATAGATGAAAACACCAAAAAAACCTGACAAAAAGACTAAAAACAGACCAACACTCTACAAAAACATGACGAAACGACTAAAAACAGACGCAAAACTCCACAAAAACATTATGAAACGACTAAAAACATATGAAAACACCACAAATACGTGATGAAACGACTAAAAACAGACGAAAACACCACAAAAACACGAAAAAACGACTAAAAACGGATGAAAACACCACAAAAACGTGACAAAAATGACAAAAAGTAGATGAAAACATCACAAAAAGATGACAAAAACGACTAAAAACTGATGAAAACACCACAAATACGTGAAAAAACGACTAAAAACAGATGAAAACACCACAAAAACGTGAAAAAACGACTAAAAACAGATGAAAACAACACAAAAACGTGATAAAACAACTAAAAACAGACGAAACACACCACAAAAACGTGATGAAACGACTAAAAACAGACGCAAGACACCACAAAAATGTGACAAAAAGACTAAAAACAGATGAAAACAGCGCAAAAACGTGATGAAACGACTAAAAACAGATGAAAACACCACAAAAACATGACAAAACAACTAAAAACAGACGAAAACACCACAAAAACGTGATGAAACGACTAAAAACACACGAATACACCACATATATGTGATGAAACGACTTATAAATGGTGCAAGACACCACTAAAACGTGACAAAATGATTAAAAACAGACAACACCACAAAAACGTGATGAAACGACTAAAAACAGACGCAAAACTGTACAAAAACATTATGATACGACTTAAAACAGACGCAAAACACCAAAAAAACGTGACAAAACAACTAAAAACAGATGAAAACACCACTAAAACGGGACAAAAATGATTAAAAACGGATGAAAACACCACAAAAACGTGTTAAAACAACTATAAACAGACGAAAAACCCCAGAAAAAAGGGTAATGAAACGACTAAAAACAGACGCAAGACACCACAAAAACGACTAAAAAAAGATGAAAACACCAAAAAAACGTGATGAACCGACTTAAAACAGATGAAAACACCACAAAATCGTAATGAAACAACTAAAAACAGACACAAAACTCCACAAAAACGTGATGAAACGACTAAAAACAGATGAAAACACCAAAAAAAACTGACAAAAAGACTAAAAACAGACCAAGACTCTACAAAAACATGATGAAACGACTAAAAACAGACGCAAAACTCCACAAAAACATTTTAAACGACTAAAACAGATGACAACACCACAAATGCGTGATGAAACGACTAAAAACAGACGAAAACACCACAAAAACATGAAAAAACGACTGAAAACGGATGAAAACACCACAAAAACGTGACAAAAATGACAAAAAGTAGATGAAAACATCACAAAAGATGACAAAAACGACTAAAAACTGATGAAAACACCACGAATACTTGAAAAACAACTAAAAACAGAAGAAAACACCACAAAAACGTGAAAAAACGACTAAAAACAGATGAAAACACCACAAAAACGTGATAAAACAACTAAAAACAGACGAAACACACCAAAAAAACGTGATGAACCGACTTAAAACAGAGGAAAACACCACAAAATCGTAATGAAACAACTAAAATCAGACACAAAGCTCCATAAAATATGACAAAACAACTAAAGACACACACAAAACTCCACAAAAACGTGATGAAACGACTAAAAACAGATGAAAACACCAAAAAAAAACGACAAAAAGACTAAAAACAGACCAACACTCTACAAAAACATGACGAAACGACTAAAATCAGACGCAAAACTCCACAAAAACATTACGAAACGACTAAAAACAGATGAAAACACCACAAATACGTGATGAAACGACTAAAAACAGACGAAAACACCACAAAAAAATGAACTACTAAAAACGGATGAAAAAAACACAAAAACGTGACAAAAATGACAAAAGTAGATGAAAACATGATAAAAAGGTGACAAAAACGACAAAAAATTGATGAAAACACCACAAATACGTGAAAAAACGACTAAAAACAGAAGAAAACACCACAAAAACGTGAAAAAACTACTAAAAACAGATGAAAACACCAAAAAAACATGATAAAACAACTAAAAACAGAGGAAACACACCACAAAAACGACTAAAAATAGATGAAAACACCACAAAAACGTGATGAACCGACTTAAAACGGATGAAAACACCACAAAAATGTGACAAAACGACTAAAAACAGACGAAAAAACTACAAGAACATGACAAAACAACTAAAAACTGACGCAAAACTCCAGAAAAACATGATGAAATGACTAAAAACAGATGAAAACACCACAAAAACGTGACAAAAACGACTAAAAACGGATGAAAACACCACAAAAACATGACGAAATGACAAAAAAGAGATCAAAATATCACAAAAATATGATAAAACGACTAAAAACAGACGCAAAACTCAACAAAAACATTATGAAACGACTTAAAACAGATGAAAACACCACAAAAAAGTGATGAAACGACTTAAAACAAATGAAAACACCACAAAAACGTGATAAAACAACTAAAAAAACAGACGAAACACAACACAAAAACGTGATGAAACGACCAAAAACAGACGCAAGACACCACAAAAATGTGACAAAAAGACTAAAAACAGATGAAAACAGCACAAAAACGTGATGAAACGACTAAAAACAGATGAAAACACCACAAAAACATGACAAAACAACTAAAAACAGACGAAAACACCACAAAAACGTGATGAAACGACTAAAACACACGAATACACCACAAATATGTGATGAAACGACTTATAAATGGTGCAAGACACCACTAAAACGTGACAAAATGATTAAAAACAGACAACACCACAAAAAATGACAAAACGACTAAAAACAGACGCAAGACTCCACAAAAACATTATGAAACGACTTAAAACAGATGAAAACACCACAAAAACGTGATGAAACGACTAAAAACAGACGAAAACACCACAAAAACGTGACAAAACGACTAAAAACGGATGAAAACAATCGAAAAGGTGACAAAAACGACTAAAAACAGATGAATACACCACAAAAACGTGAAAAAACGACTAAAAACAGATGAAAACACCACAAAAATATGATAAAACAACTAAAACAGACGAAACACACCACAAAAACATGATGAAAAGACTAAAAACAGACGAAACACACCACAAAAACGACTAAAAGCAGATGAAAACACCAAAAAAACGTGATGAAACAACTTAAAACAGATGAAAACACCACAAAAACGTAATGAAACAACTAAAAACAGACGCAATACACCACAAAAACGACTAAAAACAGATGAAAACACCACAGAAACGTGATGAAACGCCTCAAAACAGATGAAAACACAAAAAAACATGAGAAAAAAAGAACTAAAAACAGACGAAAACATCACAAAAACGTGATGAAATTACTAAAAACAGACGAAAACGCCACAATAACGTGTTAAACCGACTTAAAACAGACGAAAACACCACAAGAACATGACAAAACAACTAAAAACAGACGCAAAACTCAAGAAAAACATGATGAAATGACTAAAAACAGATGAAAACACCACAAAAACGTGACAAAAACGACTAAAAACGCATAAAAACACCACAAAAACGTGATAAAACAACTATAAACAGACGAAACACACCACAAAAACCTGATGAAACGACTAAAAACAAACGCAAGACACCACAAAAACGACTAAAAACAGATGAAAACACCACTAAACGTGATGAAACAACTAAAAACAGATGCAAAACTCAACAAAAACGTGATGAAACGACTAAAAACAGATGAAAACACCACAAAAACGTGATAAAACAACTAAAAACAGACGAAACACACCACAAAAACGTGATGAAACGACTAAAAACAGACGCAAGACACCACAAAAATGTGACAAAAAGACTAAAAACAGATGAAAACATCGCAAAAACGTGATGAAACGCCTAAAAAAAGATGAAAACACCACAAAAACATGACAAAACAACTAAAAACAGATGAAAACACCACAAAAACGACTAAAAAAAGATGAAAACACCAAAAAAACGTGATGAACCGACTTAAAACAGAGGAAAACACCACAAAATCGTAATGAAACAACTAAAAACAGACACAAAGCTCCATAAAACATGACAAAACAACTAAAAACAGACACAAAACTCCACAAAAACGTGATGAAACTACTAAAAACACTTGAAAACACCACAAATATGTGATGAAACGACTTAAAAATGACGCAAGACACCACAAAAACATGAAAAAAATGACTAAAAACAGACGAAAACACCACTTAAACGTGACAAAACGATTAAAAACAGGAAACACAACAAAAACATGACAAAACGACTAAAAACGGATGAAAACACCACAAAAACATGACGAAATGACCAAAAAAAGATCAAAACATCACAAAAATATGATAAAACAACTAAAAACAGACGAAAACACCACAAAAACGTGATGAAACGACTAAAAAATGAACTCAAAATTCCACAAAACATGATGAAACGACTGAAAACAGACGCAAAACACCACAAAAACATGACAAATTTCACTAAAAACAGATGAAAACACCACAGAAACGTGATGAAACGACTAAAAACTGATGAAAACACCACAAAACTTGATAAGACAACTAAAAACAGACGAAACACACCACAAAAACGTGATGAAAAGACTAAAAACAGATGAAAACACCATAAAAACGTGACAAAAATGATTGAAAACGGATGAAAACACCACAAAAACGTGATAAAACAACTATAAACAGACGAAAAACACCACAAAAGTGTAATAAAACGACTAAAAACAGACACAAGACACAGACGCAGACACAAAGCTCCATAAAACATGACCAAACAGCTAAAAACAGACACAAAACTCCACAAAAACGTGATAAAACAACTAAAAACAGACGAAACACACCACAAAAACGTGATGAAACGACTAAAAACAGACGCAAGACACCACAAAAATGTGACAAAAAGACTAAAAACAGATGAAAACATCGCAAAACGTGATGAAACGCCTAAAATAGATGAAAACACCACAAAACATGACAAAACAACTAAAAACAGACGAAAACACCACAAAAAGGACTAAAAAAAGATGAAAACACCAAAAAAAGTGATGAACCGACTTAAAACAGAGAAAAACACCACAAAATCGTAATGATACAACTAAAAACAGACACAAAGCTCCATAAAACATGACAAAACAACTAAAAACACACACAAAACTCCACAAAAACGTGATGAAACGACTCAAAATAGATGAAAACACCAAAAAAACCTGACAAAAAGACTTAAAACAGACCAACACTCTACAAAAACATGACGAAACGACTAAAAACAGACGCAAAACTCCACAAAAACATTATGAAACGACTAAAAACATATGAAAACACCACAAATACGTGATGAAACGACTAAAAACAGACGAAAACACCACAAAAACACGAAAAAACGACTAAAAACGGATGAAAACACAACAAAAACGTGACAAAAATGACAAAAAGTAGATGAAAACATCACAAAAAGATGACAAAAACGACTAAAAACTGATGAAAACACCACAAATACGTGAAAAAACGACTAAAAACAGATGAAAACACCACAAAAACGTGAAAAAACGACTAAAAACGGATGAAAACACCACAAAAACGTGACAAAAATGACAAAAAGTAGATGAAAACATCACAAAAGATGACAAAAACGACTAAAAACTGATGAAAACACCACGAATACTTGAAAAACAACTAAAAACAGAAGAAAACACCACAAAAACGTGAAAAAACGACTAAAAACAGATGAAAACACCACAAAAACGTGATAAAACAACTAAAAACAGACGAAACACACCAAAAAAACGTGATGAACCGACTTAAAACAGAGGAAAACACCACAAAATCGTAATGAAACAACTAAAATCAGACACAAAGCTCCATAAAATATGACAAAACAACTAAAGACACACACAAAACTCCACAAAAACGTGATGAAACGACTAAAAACAGATGAAAACACCAAAAAAAAACGACAAAAAGACTAAAAACAGACCAACACTCTACAAAAACATGACGAAACGACTAAAATCAGACGCAAAACTCCACAAAAACATTACGAAACGACTAAAAACAGATGAAAACACCACAAATACGTGATGAAACGACTAAAAACAGACGAAAACACCACAAAAAAATGAACTACTAAAAACGGATGAAAAAAACACAAAAACGTGACAAAAATGACAAAAGTAGATGAAAACATGATAAAAAGGTGACAAAAACGACAAAAAATTGATGAAAACACCACAAATACGTGAAAAAACGACTAAAAACAGAAGAAAACACCACAAAAACGTGAAAAAACTACTAAAAACAGATGAAAACACCAAAAAAACATGATAAAACAACTAAAAACAGAGGAAACACACCACAAAAACGACTAAAAATAGATGAAAACACCACAAAAACGTGATGAACCGACTTAAAACGGATGAAAACACCACAAAAATGTGACAAAACGACTAAAAACAGACGAAAAAACTACAAGAACATGACAAAACAACTAAAAACTGACGCAAAACTCCAGAAAAACATGATGAAATGACTAAAAACAGATGAAAACACCACAAAAACGTGACAAAAACGACTAAAAACGGATGAAAACACCACAAAAACATGACGAAATGACAAAAAAGAGATCAAAATATCACAAAAATATGATAAAACGACTAAAAACAGACGCAAAACTCAACAAAAACATTATGAAACGACTTAAAACAGATGAAAACACCACAAAAAAGTGATGAAACGACTTAAAACAAATGAAAACACCACAAAAACGTGATAAAACAACTAAAAAAACAGACGAAACACAACACAAAAACGTGATGAAACGACCAAAAACAGACGCAAGACACCACAAAAATGTGACAAAAAGACTAAAAACAGATGAAAACAGCACAAAAACGTGATGAAACGACTAAAAACAGATGAAAACACCACAAAAACATGACAAAACAACTAAAAACAGACGAAAACACCACAAAAACGTGATGAAACGACTAAAACACACGAATACACCACAAATATGTGATGAAACGACTTATAAATGGTGCAAGACACCACTAAAACGTGACAAAATGATTAAAAACAGACAACACCACAAAAAATGACAAAACGACTAAAAACAGACGCAAGACTCCACAAAAACATTATGAAACGACTTAAAACAGATGAAAACACCACAAAAACGTGATGAAACGACTAAAAACAGACGAAAACACCACAAAAACGTGACAAAACGACTAAAAACGGATGAAAACAATCGAAAAGGTGACAAAAACGACTAAAAACAGATGAATACACCACAAAAACGTGAAAAAACGACTAAAAACAGATGAAAACACCACAAAAATATGATAAAACAACTAAAACAGACGAAACACACCACAAAAACATGATGAAAAGACTAAAAACAGACGAAACACACCACAAAAACGACTAAAAGCAGATGAAAACACCAAAAAAACGTGATGAAACAACTTAAAACAGATGAAAACACCACAAAAACGTAATGAAACAACTAAAAACAGACGCAATACACCACAAAAACGACTAAAAACAGATGAAAACACCACAGAAACGTGATGAAACGCCTCAAAACAGATGAAAACACAAAAAAACATGAGAAAAAAAGAACTAAAAACGGACGAAAACATCACAAAAACGTGATGAAATTACTAAAAACAGACGAAAACGCCACAATAACGTGTTAAACCGACTTAAAACAGACGAAAACACCACAAGAACATGACAAAACAACTAAAAACAGACGCAAAACTCAAGAAAAACATGATGAAATGACTAAAAACAGATGAAAACACCACAAAAACGTGACAAAAACGACTAAAAACGCATAAAAACACCACAAAAACGTGATAAAACAACTATAAACAGACGAAACACACCACAAAAACCTGATGAAACGACTAAAAACAAACGCAAGACACCACAAAAACGACTAAAAACAGATGAAAACACCACTAAACGTGATGAAACAACTAAAAACAGATGCAAAACTCAACAAAAACGTGATGAAACGACTAAAAACAGATGAAAACACCACAAAAACGTGATAAAACAACTAAAAACAGACGAAACACACCACAAAAACGTGATGAAACGACTAAAAACAGACGCAAGACACCACAAAAATGTGACAAAAAGACTAAAAACAGATGAAAACATCGCAAAAACGTGATGAAACGCCTAAAAAAAGATGAAAACACCACAAAAACATGACAAAACAACTAAAAACAGATGAAAACACCACAAAAACGACTAAAAAAAGATGAAAACACCAAAAAAACGTGATGAACCGACTTAAAACAGAGGAAAACACCACAAAATCGTAATGAAACAACTAAAAACAGACACAAAGCTCCATAAAACATGACAAAACAACTAAAAACAGACACAAAACTCCACAAAAACGTGATGAAACTACTAAAAACACTTGAAAACACCACAAATATGTGATGAAACGACTTAAAAATGACGCAAGACACCACAAAAACATGAAAAAAATGACTAAAAACAGACGAAAACACCACTTAAACGTGACAAAACGATTAAAAACAGGAAACACAACAAAAACATGACAAAACGACTAAAAACGGATGAAAACACCACAAAAACATGACGAAATGACCAAAAAAAGATCAAAACATCACAAAAATATGATAAAACAACTAAAAACAGACGAAAACACCACAAAAACGTGATGAAACGACTAAAAAATGAACTCAAAATTCCACAAAACATGATGAAACGACTGAAAACAGACGCAAAACACCACAAAAACATGACAAATTTCACTAAAAACAGATGAAAACACCACAGAAACGTGATGAAACGACTAAAAACTGATGAAAACACCACAAAACTTGATAAGACAACTAAAAACAGACGAAACACACCACAAAAACGTGATGAAAAGACTAAAAACAGATGAAAACACCATAAAAACGTGACAAAAATGATTGAAAACGGATGAAAACACCACAAAAACGTGATAAAACAACTATAAACAGACGAAAAACACCACAAAAGTGTAATAAAACGACTAAAAACAGACACAAGACACAGACGCAGACACAAAGCTCCATAAAACATGACCAAACAGCTAAAAACAGACACAAAACTCCACAAAAACGTGATAAAACAACTAAAAACAGACGAAACACACCACAAAAACGTGATGAAACGACTAAAAACAGACGCAAGACACCACAAAAATGTGACAAAAAGACTAAAAACAGATGAAAACATCGCAAAACGTGATGAAACGCCTAAAATAGATGAAAACACCACAAAACATGACAAAACAACTAAAAACAGACGAAAACACCACAAAAAGGACTAAAAAAAGATGAAAACACCAAAAAAAGTGATGAACCGACTTAAAACAGAGAAAAACACCACAAAATCGTAATGATACAACTAAAAACAGACACAAAGCTCCATAAAACATGACAAAACAACTAAAAACACACACAAAACTCCACAAAAACGTGATGAAACGACTCAAAATAGATGAAAACACCAAAAAAACCTGACAAAAAGACTTAAAACAGACCAACACTCTACAAAAACATGACGAAACGACTAAAAACAGACGCAAAACACCACAAAAACATTATGAAACGACTAAAAACATATGAAAACACCACAAATACGTGATGAAACGACTAAAAACAGACGAAAACACCACAAAAACACGAAAAAACGACTAAAAACGGATGAAAACACAACAAAAACGTGACAAAAATGACAAAAAGTAGATGAAAACATCACAAAAAGATGACAAAAACGACTAAAAACTGATGAAAACACCACAAATACGTGAAAAAACGACTAAAAACAGATGAAAACACCACAAAAACGTGAAAAAACGACTAAAAACAGATGAAAACAACACAAAAACGTGATAAAACAACTAAAAAAAGACGAAACACACCACAAAAACGTGATGAAACGACTAAAAACAGACGCAAGACACCACAAAAATGTGACAAAAAGACTAAAAACAGATGAAAACAGCGCAAAAACGTGATGAAACGCCTCAAAACAGATGAGAACGCCACAAAAACATGACAAAACATCTAAAAACAGACGAAAACACCAAAAAAACGTGATGAAACGACAAAAAACAGATGAAAACACCACAAAAACGTGATGAAACGACTTAAAAATTACGCAAGACACCACAAAAACATGACAAAATGACTAAAAACAGACAAAAACACCACAAAAACGTGATGAAACGACTAAAAACAGACGCAAAACTGTACAAAAACATGATGAATAGACTAAAAACAGACGCGAAACTCCAAAGAAACGTGACAAAACAACTAAAAACAGATGAAAACACCACTAAAACGTGACAAAAATGATTAAAAACGGATGAAAACACCACAAAAACGTGATAAAACAACTATAAACAGACGAAAAACCCCAGAAAAAAGGGTAATGAAACGACTAAAAACAGACGCAAGACACCACAAAAACGACTAAAAAAAGATGAAAACACCAAAAAAACGTGATGAACCGACTTAAAACAGATGAAAACACCACAAAATCGTAATGAAACAACTAAAAACAGACACAAAACTCCACAAAAACGTGATGAAACGACTAAAAACAGATGAAAACACCAAAAAAAACTGACAAAAAGACTAAAAACAGACCAAGACTCTACAAAAACATGATGAAACGACTAAAAACAGACGCAAAACTCCACAAAAACATTTTAAACGACTAAAACAGATGACAACACCACAAATGCGTGATGAAACGACTAAAAACAGACGAAAACACCACAAAAACATGAAAAAACGACTGAAAACGGATGAAAACACCACAAAAACGTGACAAAAATGACAAAAAGTAGATGAAAACATCACAAAAGATGACAAAAACGACTAAAAACTGATGAAAACACCACGAATACGTGAAAAAACAACTAAAAACAGAAGAAAACACCACAAAAACGTGAAAAAACGACTAAAAACAGATGAAAACACCACAAAAACGTGATAAAACAACTAAAAACAGACGAAACACACCACAAAAACGTGATGAAACGACTAAAAACAGACGCAAGACACCACAAAAACATGACAAAACAACTAAAAACAGATGAAAACACCACAAAAACGGTTAAAAAAAGATGAAACCACCAAAAAAACGTGATGAACCGACTTAAAACAGAGGAAAACACCACAAAATCGTAATGAAACAACTAAAATCAGACACAAAGCTCCATAAAATATGACAAAACAACTAAAGACACACACAAAACTCCACAAAAACGTGATGAAACGACTAAAAACAGATGAAAACACCAAAAAAAACCGACAAAAAGACTAAAAAAAGACCAACACTCTACAAAAACATGACGAAACGACTAAAATCAGACGCAAAACTCCGCAAAAACATTATGAAACGACTAAAAACAGATGAAAACACCACAAATACGTGATGAAACGACTAAAAACAGACGAAATCACCACAAAAAAATGAACTACTAAAAACGGATGAAAAAAACACAAAAACGAGACAAAAATGACAAAAGTAGATGAAAACATGATAAAAAGGTGACAAAAACGACAAAAAATTGATGAAAACACCACAAATACGTGAAAAAACGACTAAAAACAGAAGAAAACACCACAAAAACGTGAAAAAACTACTAAAAACAGATGAAAACACCAAAAAAACATGATAAAACAACTAAAAACAGAGGAAACACACCACAAAAACGACTAAAAATAGATGAAAACACCACAAAAACGTGATGAACCGACTTAAAACGGATGAAAACACCACAAAAATGTGACAAAACGACTAAAAACAGACGAAAAAACTACAAGAACATGACAAAACAACTAAAAACTGACGCAAAACTCCAGAAAAACATGATGAAATGACTAAAAACAGATGAAAACACCACAAAAACGTGACAAAAACGACTAAAAACGGATGAAAACACCACAAAAACATGACGAAATGACAAAAAAGAGATCAAAATATCACAAAAATATGATAAAACGACTAAAAACAGACGCAAAACTCAACAAAAACATTATGAAACGACTTAAAACAGATGAAAACACCACAAAAAAGTGATGAAACGACTTAAAACAAATGAAAACACCACAAAAACGTGATAAAACAACTAAAAAAACAGACGAAACACAACACAAAAACGTGATGAAACGACCAAAAACAGACGCAAGACACCACAAAAATGTGACAAAAAGACTAAAAACAGATGAAAACAGCACAAAAACGTGATGAAACGACTAAAAACAGATGAAAACACCACAAAAACATGACAAAACAACTAAAAACAGACGAAAACACCACAAAAACGTGATGAAACGACTAAAACACACGAATACACCACAAATATGTGATGAAACGACTTATAAATGGTGCAAGACACCACTAAAACGTGACAAAATGATTAAAAACAGACAACACCACAAAAAATGACAAAACGACTAAAAACAGACGCAAGACTCCACAAAAACATTATGAAACGACTTAAAACAGATGAAAACACCACAAAAACGTGATGAAACGACTAAAAACAGACGAAAACACCACAAAAACGTGACAAAACGACTAAAAACGGATGAAAACAATCGAAAAGGTGACAAAAACGACTAAAAACAGATGAATACACCACAAAAACGTGAAAAAATGACTAAAAACAGATGAAAACACCACAAAAATATGATAAAACAACTAAAACAGACGAAACACACCACAAAAACATGATGAAAAGACTAAAAACAGACGAAACACACCACAAAAACGACTAAAAGCAGATGAAAACACCAAAAAAACGTGATGAAACAACTTAAAACAGATGAAAACACCACAAAAACGTAATGAAACACCTAAAAACAGACGCAAGACACCACAAAAACGACTAAAAACAGATGAAAACACCACAGAAACGTGATGAAACGCCTCAAAACAGATGAAAACACTAAAAAACATGAGAAAAAAATAACTAAAAACAGACGAAAATATCACAAAAACGTGATGAAATTACTAAAAACAGACGAAAACGCCACAATAACGTGTTAAACCGACTTAAAACAGACGAAAACACCACAAGAACATGACAAAACAACTAAAAACAGACGCAAAACTCAAGAAAAACATGATGAAATGACTAAAAACAGATGAAAACACCACAAAAACGTGACAAAAACGACTAAAAACGCATAAAAACACCACAAAAACGTGATAAAACAACTATAAACAGACGAAACACACCACAAAAACGTGATGAAACGACTAAAAACAAACGCAAGACACCACAAAAACGACTAAAAACAGATGAAAACACCACTAAACGTGATGAAACAACTAAAAACAGATGCAAAACTCAACAAAAACGTGATGAAACGACTAAAAACAGATGAAAACACCACAAAAACGTGATAAAACAACTAAAAACAGACGAAACACACCACAAAAACGTGATGAAACGACTAAAAACAGACGCAAGACACCACAAAAATGTGACAAAAAGACTAAAAACAGATGAAAACATCGCAAAAACGTGATGAAACGCCTAAAAAAAGATGAAAACACCACAAAAACATGACAAAACAACTAAAAACAGATGAAAACACCACAAAAACGACTAAAAAAAGATGAATACACCAAAAAAACGTGATGAACCGACTTAAAACAGAGGAAAACACCACAAAATCGTAATGAAACAACTAAAAACAGACACAAAGCTCCATAAAACATGACAAAACAACTAAAAACAGACACAAAACTCCACAAAAACGTGATGAAACGCCTCAAAACAGATGAAAACACTAAAAAACATGAGAAAAAAAGAACTAAAAACAGACGAAAACATCACAAAAACGTGATGAAATTACTAAAAACAGACGAAAACGCCACAAAAACGTGTTAAACCGACTTAAAACAGACGAAAACACCACAAGAACATGACAAAACAACTAAAAACAGACGAAAACACCACAAAAACGTGATGAAACGACTAAAACACACGAATACACCACAAATATGTGAAGAAACGACTTATAAATGGTGCAAGACACCACTAAAACGTGACAAAATGATTAAAAACAGACAACACCACAAAAAATGACAAAACGACTAAAAACAGACGCAAGACTCCACAAAAACATTATGAAATGACTTAAAACAGATGAAAACACCACAAAAACGTGATGAAACGACTAAAAACAGACGAAAACACCACAAAAACGTGACAAAACGACTAAAAACGGATGAAAACAATCGAAAAGGTGACAAAAACGACTAAAAACAGATGAATACACCACAAAAACGTGAAAAAATGACTAAAAACAGATGAAAACACCACAAAAATATGATAAAACAACTAAAACAGACGAAACACACAACAAAAACATGATGAAAAGACTAAAAACAGACGAAACACACCACAAAAACGACTAAAAGCAGATGAAAACACCAAAAAAACGTGATGAAACAACTTAAAACAGATGAAAACACCACAAAAACGTAATGAAACAACTAAAAACAGACGCAAGACACCACAAAAACGACTAAAAACAGATGAAAACACCACAGAAACGTGATGAAACGCCTCAAAACAGATGAAAACACTAAAAAACATGAGAAAAAAAGAACTAAAAACAGACGAAAACATCACAAAAACGTGATGAAATTACTAAAAACAGACGAAAACGCCACAATAACGTGTTAAACCGACTTAAAACAGACGAAAACACCACAAGAACATGACAAAACAACTAAAAACAGACGCAAAACTCAAGAAAAACATGATGAAATGACTAAAAACAGATGAAAACACCACAAAAACGTGACAAAAACGACTAAAAACGCATAAAAACACCACAAAAACGTGATAAAACAACTATAAACAGACGAAACACACCACAAAAACGTGATGAAACGACTAAAAACAAACGCAAGACACCACAAAAACGACTAAAAACAGATGAAAACACCACTAAACGTGATGAAACAACTAAAAACAGATGCAAAACTCAACAAAAACGTGATGAAACGACTAAAAAAAGATGAAAACACCACAAAAACATGACAAAACAACTAAAAACAGATGAAAACACCACAAAAACGACTAAAAAAAGATGAAAACACCAAAAAAACGTGATGAACCGACTTAAAACAGAGGAAAACACCACAAAATCGTAATGAAACAACTAAAAACAGACACAAAGCTCCATAAAACATGACAAAACAACTAAAAACAGACACAAAACTCCACAAAAACGTGATGAAACGACTCAAAACAGATGAAAACACCAAAAAAACCTGACAAAAATACTAAAAACAGACCAACACTCCACAAAAACATTATGAAACGACTAAAAACATATGAAAACACCACAAATACGTGATGAAACGACTAAAAACTGACGAAAACACCACAAAAACAAGAAAAAACGACTAAAAACGGATGAAAACACCACAAAAACGTGACAAAAATGACAAAAAGTAGATGAAAACATCACAAAAAGATGACAAAAACAACTAAAAACAGACGAAAACACCACAAAAACGTGATGAAACGACTAAAAACAGACGCAAGACACCACAAAACAACTAAAAACTGATTAAAATACTACTAAAATGTGATGAACCGACTTAAAACAAATAAAAACATCACAAAAACGTGATGTAACAACTAAAAACAGGCGGAAAGCTCAACAAAAACGTGACAAAACGACTAAAAACAGACGCAAAACTCCACAAAGACATTATGAAACGACTAAAAACAGATGAAAACACCACAAAAACGTGATGAAACGACTAAAAACAGACGAAAACACCACAAAAACATGAAAAAACTAATAAAAACGGATGAAAACACCTCGAAAAGGTGAAAAAAACGACTAAAAACAGATGAAAACACCACAAAAACGTTAAAAAACAACTAAAAACAGATGAAAACACCACTAAAATATGATAAAACAACTAAAAACAGAGGAAACACACCACAAAAACGTGATGAAATGACTAAAAACAGACGCAAGACACTACAAAAACAACTAAAAGCAGATGAAAACACCACAGAAACGTGATGAAACGCCTCAAAACAGATGAAAACACTAAAAAACATGACAAAAAAACAACGAAAACATCGCAAAAACGTCACAAAAACGTGATGAAATGACTAAAAACAGACAAAAACGTAATGAACCGACTTAAAACAGATGAAAACACCACAAAAACGTGACAAAACGACTAAAAACAGACAAAACACCACAAGAACATGACAAAACAACTAAAAACAGACGCAAAACTCAAGAAAACATGATGAAACGACTAAAAACGGATGAAAACACCACAATTAACGTGACAAAAACGGCTAAAAACGGATGAAAAAACCACAAAAACGTGATAAAACAACTATAAACAGACGAAACACACCACAAAAACGTGATGAAACGACTAAAAACAAACGCAAGACACCACAAAAACGACTAAAAACAGATGAAAACACCACAAAAACGTGATGAAATTACTAAAAACAGACGAAAACACCACAAAAACGTGATGAACCGAAATAAAACAGATGAAAAGACCACAAAAATGTGACAAAACGACTAAAAACAGACGAAAACACCACAAGAACATGACAAAACAACTAAAAACAGACGCAAAACTCCAGAAAAAAACATGATGAAATGACTAAAAACAGATGAAAACACCACAAAAACGTAATAAAACAACTAAAAACAGACGAAACACACCAAAAAAATGTGACAAAAAGACTAAAAACAGATGCAAACAGCGCAAAAACGTGATGAAACGCCTAACAACAGATGAAAACACAACAAAAACATGAAAAAACTAATAAAAACGGATGAAAACACCTCGAAAAGGTGAAAAAAACGACTAAAAACAGATGAAAACACCACTAAAACGTTAAAAAACGACTAAAAACAGATGAAAACAGCACAAAAATATGATAAAACAACTAAAAACAGAGGAAACACACCACAAAAACGTGATGAAATGACTAAAAACAGACGCAAGACACTACAAAAACAACTAAAAGCAGATGAAAACACCACAGAAACGTGATGAAACGCCTCAAAACAGATGAAAACACTAAAAAACATGACAAAAAAACAACTAAAAACAGACGAAAACATCACAAAAACGTCACAAAAACGTGATGAAGTGACTAAAAACAGACGAAAACACCACAAAAACGTGATGAACCGACTTAAAACAGATGAAAACACCACAAAAATGTTACAAAACGACTAAAAACAGACAAAACACCACAAGAAGATGACAAAACAACTAAAAGCAAACGTAAAACTCCAGAAAACATGATGAAACGACTAAAAACAGATGAAAACACCACAAAAACGTGACAAAAACGACTAAAAACGGATGAAAACACCACAAAAACGTGATAAAACAACTATAAACAGACGAAACACACCACAAAAACGTGATGAAACGACTAAAAACAAATGCAAGACACCACAAAAACGACTTAAAACAGACGAAAACACCACAAAAACGTGATGAAATTACTAAAAACTGACGAAAACACCACAAAAACGTGATGAACCGAATTAAAACAGATGAAAAGACCACAAAAATGTGACAAAACGACAAAAAACAGACGAAAACACCACAAGAACATGACAAAACAACTAAAGACAGACGCAAAACTCCAGAAAAAAACATGATGAAATTACTAAAAACAGATGAAAACACCACAAAAACGTAATAAAACAACTAAAAACAGACGAAACACACCACAAAAATGTGACAAAAAGACTTAAAACAGATGCAAACAGCGCAAAAACGTGATAAAACGCCTAACAACAGATGAAAACACAACAAAAACATGACAAAACAACCAAAAACAGACGAAAACACCACAAAAACGTGATGAAACGACAAAAAACACACGAAAACACCACAAATATGTGATGAAACGACTTAAAAATGACGCAAGACACCACTAAAACGTGACAAAATGATTAAAAACAGACAACACCAAAAAAACATGACAAAACGACAAAAAACAGACGCAAAACTCCACAAAAACATTATGGAACGACTAAAAACGGATGAAAACACCACAAAAACATGACGAAATGACCAAAAAAAGATCAAAATATCACAAAAATATGATAAAACAACTAAAAACAGACAAAAACACCACAAAAACGTGATGAAACGACTAAAGACAGACGCAAGACACCACAAAAACAACTAAAAACTGATTAAAATACCACTAAAACGTGATGAACCGACTTAAAACAAATGAAAACACCACAAAAACGTGATGAAACAACTAAAATCAGATGTAAACACCAAAAAAACCTGAAAAAACGACTAAAAACAGACCAAGACTCCAAAAAATAATGACAAAACGACTAAAAACGGACGCAAAACTCCACAAAAACGTGATGAAACAACTTAAAACAGATGAAAACACCACAAAAACGTAATTAAACAACTAAAAACAGACGCAAGACACCACAAAAACGACTAAAAACAGATGAAAACACCACAGAAACGTGATGAAACGCCTCAAATCAGATGAAAACACTAAAAAACATGAGAAAAAAAGAACTAAAAACAGACGAAAACATCACAAAAACGTGATGAAATTACTAAAAACAGACGAAAACACCACAAAAACGTGTTAAACCGACTTAAAACAGACGAAAACACAACAAGAACATGACAAAACAACTAAAAACAGACAAATTCAAGAAAAACATGATGAAATTACTAAAAACAGATGAAAACACCACAAAAACGACTAAAAACGGATAAAAACACCACAAAAACGTGATGAAACGACCAAAAACAGACGCAAGACACCACCAAAATGTGACAAAACGACTAAAAACGGATGAAAATCACCACAAAAACATGACAAAACGATTAAAAAAAGATCAAAACACCTGAAAAATATGATTAAACAACTAAAAACAGACGAAAACACCACAAAAACGTGATGAAACAACTAAAAACAGACGGAAAGCTCAACAAAATCGTGATGAAACGACTAAAATCAGATGTAAACACCAAAAAAACTGGCAAAACTACTAAAAACAGACCAAGACTCCACAAATACATGACAAAACGACTAAAAACAGACGCAACACTCCACAAAAACATTATGAAACAACTAAAAACAGATGAAAACACCACAAAAACGTGATGAAACGACTAAAAACAGACGAAAACACCACAAAAACATGAAAAAAATAATAAAACCGGATGAAAACACCTCGAAAAGGTGAAAAAAACTACTAAAAACAGAGGAAAACACCACAAAAACGTTAAAAAACGACTAAAAACAGATGAAAACACCACAAAAATATGATAAAACAACTAAAAACAGAGGAAACACACCACAAAAACGTGATGAAACGACTAAAAACAGACGCAAGACACTACAAAAACAACTAAAAGCAGATGAAAACACCACAGAAACGTGATGAAACGCCTCAAAACAGATGAAAACACTAAAAAACATGACAAAAAAAACAACTAAAAACAGACGAAAACATCACAAAAACGTCACAAAAAGGTGATGAAATGACTAAAAACTGACGAAAACACCACAAAAACGTGATGAACCGACTAAAAACAGACGCAAAACTCCACAAAAACATTATGAAATGACTTAAAACAGATGAAAACACCACAAAAACGTGATGAAACGACTAAAAACAGACGAAAACATGACAAAAACATGACACAAAGACTAAAATCGGATGAAAACACTCGAAAAGGTGACAAAAACGACTAAAAACAGATGAAAACACCACAAAAACGTGAAAAAACGACTAAAAACAGATAAAAACACCACTAAAATATGATAAAACAACTAAGACGAAACACACCACAAAAACGTTATGAAACGACTAAAAACAGACGCAAGACACTACAAAAACGACTAAAAACAGATGAAAACACCACAGAAACGTGATAAAACGCCTCAAAACAGATAAAAACACTAAAAAACATGACAAAAAAATAAATAAAAACAGACGAAAACATCACAAAAACGTCACAAAAACGTGATAAAATGACTAAAAACAGACGAAAACACCACAAAAACGTGATGAACCGACTTAAAACAGATGAAAACACCACAAAAAACGTGATAAAACAACTATAAACAGACGGAAAGCTCAACAAAAACATGACAAAACGACTAAAATCAGACGCAAAACTCCACAAAATCGTGATGAAACGACTAAAAACAGATTAAAAAACACCACAAAAACTTGATAAAATGACTAAAAACAGACGAAAACACCACAAAAATGGATGTAACGACTAAAAACAAACGCAGCACACCACAAAAACGACTAAAAACAGATGAAAACACCACAAAAACGTGATGAAACCACTAAAAACAGATGCAAAACTCAACAAAAACGTGATGAAACAACTAAAAACAGATGAAAACACCACAAAAACGTGATAAAACAACTAAAAACAGACGAAACACACCACAAAAACGTGATGAAACGACCAAAAACAGATGAAAACACTAAAAAAACATGAAAAAAAAACAACTTAAAACAGACGAAAACATCACAAAAACGTGATGAAATTACTAAAAACAGATGAAAACACCACAAAAACGTGAAAAAACAACTAAAAAAAGATGAAAACACCACAAAAATATGATAAAACAACTAAAAGCAGACGAAATAGACCACAAAAACGTGATGAATAGACTAAAAACAGACGCAAGACACCACAAAAACGACTAAAAACAGATGAAAACACCACAAAAACATGGTGAAACAACTTAAAACAGATGAAAACGCCACAAAAATGTGATGAAACAACTAAAAACAGACGCAAGACACTACAAAAACGACTAAAACAGATGAAAACACCACAGAAACGTGATGAAACGCCTCAAAACAGATGAAAACACTAAAAAACATGACAAAAAAACAACTAAAAACAGAGGAAAACATCACAAAAACGTCACAAAACGTGATAAAATGACTAAAAACAGATGAAAACACCACAAAAACATGATGAACCGACTTAAAACAGATGAAAACACCACAAAAATGTGACAAAACGACTAAAAACAGACAAAACACCACAAGAACATGACAAAACAACTAAAAACAGATGCAAAACTCCAGAAAACATGATGAAACGACTAAAAACAGATGAAAACACCACAAAAAACGTGACAAAAACGACTAAAAACGGATAAAAACACCACAAAAACGTGATAAAACAACTAAAAACAGACGGAAAGCTCAACAAAAACATGACAAAACGACTAAAAATAGACGCAAAACTCCACAAAAACATGACAAAACGACTAAAAACAGACGCAAAACTCCACAAAAACATTATGAAAAGACTAAAAACGGATGAAAACACAACAAAAACGTGATAAAACATCTATAAACAGACGAAACACACCACAAAAACGTGATGAAACGACTAAAAACAGACGCAAGACACCACAAAAACGACTAAAAACGGATGAAAACAACACAAAACGTGATGAAACGCCTCAAAACAGATGAAAACACCCAAAAACATGACAAAAAAACAACTAAAAACAGACGAAAACATCACAAAAACGTGATGAAATTACTAAAAACGGATGAAAACACCACAAAAACGTGATAAAACAACTATAAACAGATGAAACACACCACAAAAGACGTGATGAAACAACTAAAAACAAACGCAAGACACCACAAAAAAAACTGAAAACAGATGAAGACACCACAAAAACATGATGAAACACCTAAAAACAGATGCAAAACTCAACAAAAACGTGATGGAACGACTAAAAACAGATGAAAACACCACAAAAACGTGATGAAATTACTAAAAACAGACGAAAACACCACAACAACGTGATGAAACCACTTAAAACAGATGAAAACTCCACAAAACCGTGAGGAAACAACTAAAAACAGATGCAAGACTCAACAAAAACGTGATGAAACGACTAAAAACAGATGAAAACACCACAAAAATATGATAAAACGACTAAAATCAGATGTAAACACCAAAAAACCTGACAAAACTACTAAAAAAAGACCAAGACTCCACAAAAACATGACAAACGACTAAAAACAGACGCAAAACTCCACAAAAACATTATGAAACGAACAAGAACAGATGAAAACACCACAAAAACGTGATGAAACGACTAAAAACAGACGAAAACACCACAAAAACATGAAAAAACGACTAAAACGGATGAAAACACCATTAAAAGGTGACCAAAACGACTAAAAACAGATGAAAACACCACAAAAACGTGAAAAAACGACTAAAAACAGATGAAAACACCACAAAAATATGGTATAACAACTAAAAACAGAGGAAACACACCACAAAAACTTGATGAAACGACTAAAAAAAGACGCAAGACACCACAAAAACGACTAAAAACGGATGAAAACACCACAAAAACGTGATGAAACAACTAATAACAAAGGCAAGACACCACAAAAACGACTAAAAACGGATGAAAACACCAGAGAAACGTGATGAAACGCCTCAAAACAGATGAAAACACCAAAAAACATGACAAAAAAACAACTAAAAACAGACGAAAACAGACGAAAACATCACAAAAACGTGATGAAATTACTAAAAACAGACGAAAACACCACAAAAACGTGATGAACCGACTTAAAACAGATGAAAACACCACAAAATGTGACAAATCGACTAAAAACAGACGAAAACACCAGAAGAACGTGACATAACAACTAAAAACAGACGCAAAACTCCAGAAAAACAAGATGAAACGACTAAAAACAGATGAAAACACCACAAAAACGTGACAAAAACGACTAAAAACGGATGAAAACACCACAAAAACGTGATAAAACAACTATAAACAGATGAAACACACCACAAAAGACGTGATGAAACAACTAAAAACAAACGCAAGACACCAAAAAAAAAACTGAAAACAGATGAAGATACCACAAAAACATGATGAAACACCTAAAAACAGATGCAAAACTCAACAAAAACGTGATGGACAACTAAAAACAGATGAAAACACCACAAAAACATGATAAAACAACTAAAAACAGACGAAACACACCACAAAAACGTGATGAAACGACCAAAAACAAACGCAAAACACCACAAAAAAAACTGAAAACAGATGAAGACACCACAAAAACATGATGAAACACCTAAAAACAGATGCAAAACTCAACAAAAACGTGATGGAACGACTAAAAACAGATGAAAACACCACAAAAACATGATAAAACAACTACAAACAGACGAAACACACCACAAAAATGTGATGAAAAGACTAAAAACAGACACAAGACACCACAAAAACATGACAAAGCAACTAAAAACAGACGAAAACGCCACAAAAACATGATGAAACGACTAAAAACACTTGAAAACACCACAAATATGTGATGAAACGACTTAAAAATGACGCAAGACACCATAAAAAATGACAAAACGACTAAAAACAGACGAAAACACCACAAAACGTGATGAAACGCCTCAAAACAGATGAAAACACCACAAAACCGTGAGGAAACAACTAAAAACAGATGCAAGACTCAACAAAAACGTGATGAAACGACTAAAAACAGATGAAAACACCACAAAAATATGATAAAACGACTAAAATCAGATGTAAACACCAAAAAAACCTGACAAAACTACTAAAAAAAGACCAAGACTCCACAAAAACATGACAAAACGACTAAAAACAGACGCAAAACTCCACAAAAACATTATGAGACTACTAAGAACAGATGAAAACACTACAAAAACGTGATGAAACGACTACAAACAGACGAAAACACCACAAAAACATGAAAAAACAACTAAAATGGATGAAAACAACATTAAAAGGTGACAAAAACGACTAAAAACAGATGAAAACACCACAAAAACGTGAAAAAATGACTAAAAACAGATGAAAACACCACAAAAATATGATAAAACAACTAAAAACTGAGGAAACACACCACAAAAACGTGATGAAATGACTAAAAACAGACGCAAGACACCACAAAAACGACTAAAAACGGATGAAAACACCACAAAAACGTGATGAAAAGACTTAAAACAGATGAAAACACCACAAAAACGTGATGAAACAACTAATAAACGCAAGACACCACAAAAACGACTAAAAACGGATGAAAACACCACAGAAACGTGATGAAACGCCTCAAAACAGATGAAAACACCACAAAAATATGATAAAACAACTAAAAACAGAGGAAACACACAACAAAAACATGATGAACCGACTAAAAACAGACGCAAGACACCACAAAAATGACTAAAAACAGATGAAAACACCACAAAAACGTGATGAAAAGACTTAAAACAGATGAAAACACCACAAAAACGTGATGAAACAACTAATAACAAAGGCAAGACACCACAAATACGACTAAAAACGGATGAAAACACCACAGAAACGTGATGAAACGCCTCCAAACAGATGAAAACACCAAAAAACATGACAAAAAAACAACTAAAAACAGACGAAAACATCACAAAAACGTGATGAAATTACTAAAAACAGACGAAAACACCACAAAAACGTGATGAACCGACTAAAAACGGATGAAAACACCATAAAAATCTGACAAAACGACTAAAAACAGATAAAAACACCACAACAACATGACAAAACAACTAAAAAAGACGCAAAACTCCAGAAAAACATGATGAAATGACTAAAAACAGATGAAAACACCACAAAAGACGTGACAAAAACGACTAAAAACGGATGAAAACACCACAAAAACGTGATAAAACAACTATAAACAGACGAAACACACCATAAAAACGTGATGAAACGACAAAAAACAAACGCAAGACACCACAAAAACGACTAAAAACAGATGAAAACACCACAAAAACGTGATGAAACAACTAAAAACAAATGCAAAACTCAACAAAAACGTGATGAAACAACTAAAAACAGACGGAAAGCTCAACAAAAACATGACAAAACGACTAAAAACAGACGCAAAACTCCACAAAATCGTGATGAAACGTATAAAAACAGATGAAAACACCACAAAAACGTGATAAAACAACTAAAAAACAGAAGAAACAAACCACAAAAACGTGATGAAACGACTAAAATCAGATGTAAACACCAATAAAACCCGACAAAACTACTAAAAAAAGACCAAGATTCCACAAAAACATGACAAAACGACTAAAAACAGACGCAAAACTCCACAAAAACATTATGAAAAGACTAAAAACGGATGAAAACACAACAAAAACGTGATAAAACATCTATAAACAGACAAAACACACCACAAAAACGTGATGAAACGACTAAAAACAGACGCAAGACACCACAAAAACGACTAAAAACGGATGAAAAGAACACAAAACGTGATGAAACGCCTCAAAACAGATGAAAACACCCAAAAACATGACAAAAAAACAACTAAAAACAGACGAAAACATCACAAAAACGTGATGAAATTACTAAAAACGGATGAAAACACCACAAAAACGTGATAAAACAACTATAAACAGATGAAACACACCACAAAAGACGTGATGACACAACTAAAAACAAACGCAAAACTCAACAAAAACGTGATGGAACGACTAAAAACAGATGAAAACACTACAAAAACATGATGAAACACCTAAAAACAGATGCAAAACTCAACAAAAACGTGATGGAACGACTAAAAACAGATGAAAACACCACAAAAACGTGATGAAATTACTAAAAACAGACGAAAACACCACAACAACGTGATGAAACCACTTAAAACAGATGAAAACACCACAAAACCGTGAGGAAACAACTAAAAACAGATGCAAAACTCAACAAAAACGTGATGGAACGACTAAAAACAGATGAAAACACCACAAAAACGTGATGAAATTACTAAAAACAGACGAAAACACCACAAAAACGTGATGAAACCACTTAAAACAGATGAAAACACCACAGAACCGTGAGGAAACAACTAAAAACACATGCAAGACTCAACAAAAACATGATGAAACGACTAAAAACAGATGAAAACACCACAAAAATATGATAAAACGACTAAAATCAGATGTAAACACCAAAAAACCTGACAAAACTACTAAAAAAAGACCAAGACTCCACAAAAACATGACAAACGACTAAAAACAGACGCAAAACTCCACAAAAACATTATGAAACGAACAAGAACAGATGAAAACACCACAAAAACGTGATGAAACGACTAAAAACAGACGAAAACACCACAAAAACATGAAAAAACGACTAAAACGGATGAAAACACCATTAAAAGGTGACAAAAACGACTAAAAACAGATGAAAACACCACAAAAATATGATATAACAACTAAAAACAGAGGAAACACACCACAAAAACGTGATGAAACGACTAAAAACAGACGCAAGACACCACAAAAACGACTATAAACGGATGAAAACACCACAAAAATATGATATAACAACTAAAAACAGAGGAAACACACCACAAAAACGTGATGAAACGACTAAAAACAGACGCAAGACACCACAAAAACGACTAAAAACGGATGAAAACACCACAAAAACGTGAGGAAACAACTAATAACAAAGGCAAGACACCACAAAAACGACTAAAAACGGATGAAAACACCACAGAAACGTGATGAAACGCCTCCAAACAGATGAAAACACCAAAAACAACTAAAAACAGAGGAAACACACCACAAAAACCTGATGAAACGACTAAAAACAGACGCAAGACACCACAAAAACGACTAAAAACGGATGAAAACACCACAAAAATATGATATAACAACTAAAAACAGAGGAAACACACCACAAAAACGTGATGAAACGACTAAAAACAGACGCAAGACACCACAAAAACGACTAAAAACGGATGAAAACACCACAAAAACGTGATGAAACAACTAATAACAAACGCAAGACACCACAAAAACGACTAAAAACGGATGAAAACACCACAGAAACGTGATGAAACGCCTCAAAACAGATGAAAACACCAAAAAACATGACAAAAAAAAAACTAAAAACACACGAAAACATCACAAAAACGTAATGAAATTACTAAAAACAGACAAAAACACCACAAAAACGTGATGAACCGACTTAAAACAGATGAAAACACCAGAAGAACATGACATAACAACTAAAAACAGACGCAAAACTCCAGAAAAACATGATGAAACGACTAAAAACAGATGAAAACACCACAAAAAACGTGACAAAAACGACTAAAAACGGATGAAAACACCACAAAAACGTGATAAAACAATTATAAACAGATGAAACACACCACAAAAGACGTGATGAAACAACTAAAAACAAACGCAAGACACCAAAAAAAAAACTGAAAACAGATGAAGACACCACAAAAACATGATGAAACACCTAAAAACAGATGCAAAACTCAACAAAAACGTGATGGACATCTAAAAAAACAGATGAAAACACCACAAAAACATGATAAAACAACTAAAAACAGACGAAACACACCACAAAAACGTGATGAAACGATCAAAAACAGACGCAAGACACCACAAAAACATGACAAAGCAACTAAAAACAGACGAAAACGCCACAAAAACGTGATGAAACGACTAAAAAACAAACGCAAGACACCACAAAAATGACTAAAAAAAGAGGAAAACACCACAAAAACGTGATGAAACCACTAAAAACAGATGCAAAACTCAACAAAAACGTGATGAAACCACTAGAAACAGATGAAAACACCACAAAAACGTGATAAAACAACTAAAAACAGACGAAACACACCACAAAAACTTGATAAAACAACTAAAAAACAGACAAAACACACCACAAAAACGGGATGAAATGACTAAAATCAGATGTAAACACCAAAAAACCTGACAAAACTACTAAAAAAAGACCAAGACTCCACAAAAACACAACAAAACGACTAAAAACAGACGCAAAACTCCACAAAATCGTGATGAAACGAATAAAAACAGATGAAAACACCACAAAAACGTGATAAAACAACTAAAAAACAGAAGAAACACACCACAAAAACGTGATGAAACGACTAAAATCAGATGTAAACACCAATAAAACCCGACAAAACTACTAAAAAAAGACCAAGATTCCACAAAAACATGACAAAACGACTAAAAACAGACGCAAAACTCCACAAAAACATTATGAAAAGACTAAAAACGGATGAAAACACAACAAAAACGTGATAAAACATCTATAAACAGACGAAACACACCACAAAAACGTGATGAACAGCTAAAAACAGACGCAAGACACCACAAAAACGGATGAAAACACCACAAAAACGTGATAAAACAACTATAAACAGATGAAACACACCACAAAAGACGTGATGAAACAACTAAAAACAAACGCAAGACACCACAAAAAAAACTGAAAACAGATGAAGACACCACAAAAACATGATGAAACACCTAAAAACAGATGCAAAACTCAACAAAAACGTGATGGAACGACTAAAAACAGATGAAAACACCACAAAAACGTGATGAAATTACTAAAAACAGACGAAAACACCACAACAACGTGATGAAACCACTTAAAACAAATGAAAACACCACAAAACCGTGAGGAAACAACTAAAAACAGATGCAAGACTCAACAAATTGGTGATGAAATGACTAAAAACAGATGAAAACACCACAAAAATATGATAAAACGACTAAAATCAGATGTAAACACCAAAAAACCTGACAAAACTACTAAAAAAAGACCAAGACTCCACAAAAACATGACAAACGACTAAAAACAGACGAAAACACAACAAAAACATGAAAAAACGACTAAAACGGATGAAAACACTATTAAAAGGTGACATAAACGACTAAAAACAGATGAAAACACCACAAAAACGTGAAAAAACGACTAAAAACAGATGTAAACACCACAAAAATATGATATAACAACTAAAAACAGAGGAAACACACCACAAAAACCCGATGAAACGACTAAAAACAGACGCAAGACACCACAAAAAAGACTAAAAACGGATGAAAACACCACAAAAATGTGATGAAACAACTAATAACAAACGCAAGACACCACAAAAACGACTAAAAACGGATGAAAACACCACAGAAACGTGATGAAACGCCTCAAAACAGATGAAAACACCAAAAAACATGACAAAAAAACAACTAAAAACGGACGAAAACATCACAAAAACGTGATGAAATTACTAAAAACAGACGAAAACACCACAAAAACGTGATGAACCGACTTAAAACAGATGAAAACACCACAAAATGTGACAAATCGACTAAAATCAGACGAAAACACCAGAAGAACATGACATAACAACTAAAAACAGACGCAAAACTCCAGAAAAACATGATGAAACGACTAAAATCAGATGAAAACACCACAAAAACGTGACAAAAACGACTAAAAACGGATGAAAACACCACAAAAACGTGATAAAACAACTATAAACAGATGAAACACACCACAAAAGACGTGATGAAACAACTAAAAACAAACGCAAGACACCAAAAAAAAAACTGAAAACAGATGAAGACACCACAAAAACATGATGAAACACCTAAAAACAGATGCAAAACTCAACAAAAACGTGATGGACAACTAAAAAAACAGATGAAAACACCACAAAAACATGATAAAACAACTAAAAACAGACGAAACACACCACAAAAACGTGATGAAACGACCAAAAACAGACGCAAGACACCACAAAAACATGACAAAGCAACTAAAAACAGACGAAAACGCCACAAAAACGTGATGAAACGACTAAAAAACAAACGCAAGACACCACAAAAATGACTAAAAAAAGAGGAAAACACCACAAAAACGTGATGAAACCACTAAAAACAGATGCAAAACTCAACAAAAACGTGATGAAACCACTAGAAACAGACGCAAGACACCACAAAAAAGACTAAAAACGGATGAAAACACCACAAAAACGTGATGAAACAACTAATAACAAACGCAAGACACCACAAAAACGACTAAAAACGGATGAAAACACCACAGAAACGTGATGAAACGCCTCAAAACAGATGAAAACACCAAAAAACATGACAAAAAAACAACTAAAAACGGACGAAAACATCACAAAAACGTGATGAAATTACTAAAAACAGACGAAAACACCACAAAAACGTGATGAACCGACTTAAAACAGATGAAAACACCACAAAATGTGACAAATCGACTAAAATCAGACGAAAACACCAGAAGAACATGACATAACAACTAAAAACAGACGCAAAACTCCAGAAAAACATGATGAAACGACTAAAATCAGATGAAAACACCACAAAAACGTGACAAAAACGACTAAAAACGGATGAAAACACCACAAAAACGTGATAAAACAACTATAAACAGATGAAACACACCACAAAAGACGTGATGAAACAACTAAAAACAAACGCAAGACACCAAAAAAAAAACTGAAAACAGATGAAGACACCACAAAAACATGATGAAACACCTAAAAACAGATGCAAAACTCAACAAAAACGTGATGGACAACTAAAAAAACAGATGAAAACACCACAAAAACATGATAAAACAACTAAAAACAGACGAAACACACCACAAAAACGTGATGAAACGACCAAAAACAGACGCAAGACACCACAAAAACATGACAAAGCAACTAAAAACAGACGAAAACGCCACAAAAACGTGATGAAACGACTAAAAAACAAACGCAAGACACCACAAAAATGACTAAAAAAAGAGGAAAACACCACAAAAACGTGATGAAACCACTAAAAACAGATGCAAAACTCAACAAAAACGTGATGAAACCACTAGAAACAGATGAAAACACCACAAAAACGTGATAAAACAACTAAAAACAGACGAAACACACCACAAAAACTTGATAAAACAACTAAAAAACAGACAAAACACACCACAAAAACGGGATGAAACGACTAAAATCAGATGTAAACACCAAAAAACCTGACAAAACTACTAAAAAAAGACCAAGACTCCACAAAAACATGACAAAACGACTAAAAACAGACGCAAAACTCCACAAAATCGTGATGAAACGAATAAAAACAGATGAAAACACCACAAAAACGTGATAAAACAACTAAAAAACAGAAGAAACACACCACAAAAACGTGATGAAACGACTAAAATCAGATGTAAACACCAATAAAACCCGACAAAACTACTAAAAAAAGACCAAGATTCCACAAAAACATGACAAAACGACTAAAAACAGACGCAAAACTCCACAAAAACATTATGAAAAGACTAAAAACGGATGAAAACACAACAAAAACGTGATAAAACATCTATAAACAGACGAAACACACCACAAAAACGTGATGAACAGCTAAAAACAGACGCAAGACACCACAAAAACGGATGAAAACACCACAAAAACGTGATAAAACAACTATAAACAGATGAAACACACCACAAAAGACGTGATGAAACAACTAAAAACAAACGCAAGACACCACAAAAAAAACTGAAAACAGATGAAGACACCACAAAAACATGATGAAACACCTAAAAACAGATGCAAAACTCAACAAAAACGTGATGGAACGACTAAAAACAGATGAAAACACCACAAAAACGTGATGAAATTACTAAAAACAGACGAAAACACCACAACAACGTGATGAAACCACTTAAAACAAATGAAAACACCACAAAACCGTGAGGAAACAACTAAAAACAGATGCAAGACTCAACAAATTGGTGATGAAATGACTAAAAACAGATGAAAACACCACAAAAATATGATAAAACGACTAAAATCAGATGTAAACACCAAAAAACCTGACAAAACTACTAAAAAAAGACCAAGACTCCACAAAAACATGACAAACGACTAAAAACAGACGAAAACACAACAAAAACATGAAAAAACGACTAAAACGGATGAAAACACTATTAAAAGGTGACATAAACGACTAAAAACAGATGAAAACACCACAAAAACGTGAAAAAACGACTAAAAACAGATGTAAACACCACAAAAATATGATATAACAACTAAAAACAGAGGAAACACACCACAAAAACCCGATGAAACGACTAAAAACAGACGCAAGACACCACAAAAAAGACTAAAAACGGATGAAAACACCACAAAAACGTGATGAAACAACTAATAACAAACGCAAGACACCACAAAAACGACTAAAAACGGATGAAAACACCACAGAAACGTGATGAAACGCCTCAAAACAGATGAAAACACCAAAAAACATGACAAAAAAACAACTAAAAACGGACGAAAACATCACAAAAACGTGATGAAATTACTAAAAACAGACGAAAACACCACAAAAACGTGATGAACCGACTTAAAACAGATGAAAACACCACAAAATGTGACAAATCGACTAAAATCAGACGAAAACACCAGAAGAACATGACATAACAACTAAAAACAGACGCAAAACTCCAGAAAAACATGATGAAACGACTAAAATCAGATGAAAACACCACAAAAACGTGACAAAAACGACTAAAAACGGATGAAAACACCACAAAAACGTGATAAAACAACTATAAACAGATGAAACACACCACAAAAGACGTGATGAAACAACTAAAAACAAACGCAAGACACCAAAAAAAAAAAACTGAAAACAGATGAAGACACCACAAAAACATTATGAAACACCTAAAAACAGATGCAAAACTCAACAAAAACGTGATGGACAACTAAAAACCGATGAAAACACCACAAAAACATGATAAAACAACTAAAAACAGACGAAACACACCACAAAAACGTGATGAAACGACCAAAAACAAACGCAAGACACCACAAAAAAAACTGAAAACAGATGAAGACACCACAAAAACATGATGAAACACCTAAAAACAGATGCAAAACTCAACAAAAACGTGATGGAACGACTAAAAACAGATGAAAACACCACAAAAACATGATAAAACAACTAAAAACAGACGAAACACAACACAAAAACGTGATGAAAAGACTAAAAACAGACACAAGACACCACAAAAACATGACAAAGCAACTAAAAACAGACGAAAACGCCACAAAAACGTGATGAAACGACTAAAAACACTTGAAAACACCACAAATATGTGATGAAACGACTTAAAAATGACGCAAGACACCACAAAAACATGACAAAACGACTAAAAACAGACGAAAACACCACAAAAACGTGATGAAACGACTAAAAACAGACGCAAGACACCACAAAAACGACTAAAAACGGATGAAAACACCACAAAAACGTGATAAAACAACTATAAACAGATGAAACACACCACAAAAGACGTGATGAAACAACTAAAAACAAACGCAAGACACCAAAAAAAAAACTGAAAACAGATGAAGACACCACAAAAACATGATGAAACACCTAAAAACAGATGCAAAACTCAACAAAAACGTGATGGACAACTAAAAAAACAGATGAAAACACCACAAAAACATGATAAAACAACTAAAAACAGACGAAACACACCACAAAAACGTGATGAAACGACCAAAAACAGACGCAAGACACCACAAAAACATGACAAAGCAACTAAAAACAGACGAAAACGCCACAAAAACGTGATGAAACGACTAAAAAACAAACGCAAGACACCACAAAAATGACTAAAAAAAGAGGAAAACACCACAAAAACGTGATGAAACCACTAAAAACAGATGCAAAACTCAATAAAAACGTGATGAAACCACTAGAAACAGATGAAAACACCACAAAAACGTGATAAAACAACTAAAAACAGACGAAACACACCACAAAAACTTGATAAAACAACTAAAAAACAGACAAAACACACCACAAAAACGGGATGAAACGACTAAAATCAGATGTAAACACCAAAAAACCTGACAAAACTACTAAAAAAAGACCAAGACTCCACAAAAACATGACAAAACGACTAAAAACAGACGCAAAACTCCACAAAATCGTGATGAAACGAATAAAAACAGATGAAAACACCACAAAAACGTGATAAAACAACTAAAAAACAGAAGAAACACACCACAAAAACGTGATGAAACGACTAAAATCAGATGTAAACACCAATAAAACCCGACAAAACTACTAAAAAAAGACCAAGATTCCACAAAAACATGACAAAACGACTAAAAACAGACGCAAAACTCCACAAAAACATTATGAAAAGACTAAAAACGGATGAAAACACAACAAAAACGTGATAAAACATCTATAAACAGACGAAACACACCACAAAAACGTGATGAACAGCTAAAAACAGACGCAAGACACCACAAAAACGGATGAAAACACCACAAAAACGTGATAAAACAACTATAAACAGATGAAACACACCACAAAAGACGTGATGAAACAACTAAAAACAAACGCAAGACACCACAAAAAAAACTGAAAACAGATGAAGACACCACAAAAACATGATGAAACACCTAAAAACAGATGCAAAACTCAACAAAAACGTGATGGAACGACTAAAAACAGATGAAAACACCACAAAAACGTGATGAAATTACTAAAAACAGACGAAAACACCACAACAACGTGATGAAACCACTTAAAACAAATGAAAACACCACAAAACCGTGAGGAAACAACTAAAAACAGATGCAAGACTCAACAAATTGGTGATGAAATGACTAAAAACAGATGAAAACACCACAAAAATATGATAAAACGACTAAAATCAGATGTAAACACCAAAAAACCTGACAAAACTACTAAAAAAAGACCAAGACTCCACAAAAACATGACAAACGACTAAAAACAGACGAAAACACAACAAAAACATGAAAAAACGACTAAAACGGATGAAAACACTATTAAAAGGTGACATAAACGACTAAAAACAGATGAAAACACCACAAAAACGTGAAAAAACGACTAAAAACAGATGTAAACACCACAAAAATATGATATAACAACTAAAAACAGAGGAAACACACCACAAAAACCCGATGAAACGACTAAAAACAGACGCAAGACACCACAAAAAAGACTAAAAACGGATGAAAACACCACAAAAACGTGATGAAACAACTAATAACAAACGCAAGACACCACAAAAACGACTAAAAACGGATGAAAACACCACAGAAACGTGATGAAACGCCTCAAAACAGATGAAAACACCAAAAAACATGACAAAAAAACAACTAAAAACGGACGAAAACATCACAAAAACGTGATGAAATTACTAAAAACAGACGAAAACACCACAAAAACGTGATGAACCGACTTAAAACAGATGAAAACACCACAAAATGTGACAAATCGACTAAAATCAGACGAAAACACCAGAAGAACATGACATAACAACTAAAAACAGACGCAAAACTCCAGAAAAACATGATGAAACGACTAAAATCAGATGAAAACACCACAAAAACGTGACAAAAACGACTAAAAACGGATGAAAACACCACAAAAACGTGATAAAACAACTATAAACAGATGAAACACACCACAAAAGACGTGATGAAACAACTAAAAACAAACGCAAGACACCAAAAAAAAAAAACTGAAAACAGATGAAGACACCACAAAAACATTATGAAACACCTAAAAACAGATGCAAAACTCAACAAAAACGTGATGGACAACTAAAAACCGATGAAAACACCACAAAAACATGATAAAACAACTAAAAACAGACGAAACACACCACAAAAACGTGATGAAACGACCAAAAACAAACGCAAGACACCACAAAAAAAACTGAAAACAGATGAAGACACCACAAAAACATGATGAAACACCTAAAAACAGATGCAAAACTCAACAAAAACGTGATGGAACGACTAAAAACAGATGAAAACACCACAAAAACATGATAAAACAACTAAAAACAGACGAAACACAACACAAAAACGTGATGAAAAGACTAAAAACAGACACAAGACACCACAAAAACATGACAAAGCAACTAAAAACAGACGAAAACGCCACAAAAACGTGATGAAACGACTAAAAACACTTGAAAACACCACAAATATGTGATGAAACGACTTAAAAATGACGCAAGACACCACAAAAACATGACAAAACGACTAAAAACAGACGAAAACACCACAAAAACGTGATGAAACGACTAAAAACAGACGCAAGACACCACAAAAACGACTAAAAACGGATGAAAACAACACAAAACGTGATGAAACGCCTCAAAACAGATGAAAACACCAAAAAACATGACAAAAAAACAACTAAAAACAGACGAAAACATCACAAAAACGTGATGAAATTACTAAAAACAGACGAAAACACCACAACAACGTGATGAAACCACTTCAAACAGATGAAAACACCACAAAAACGTGAGGAAACAACTAAAAACAGATGCAAGACTCAACAAAAACGTGATGAAACGACTAAAAACAGATGAAAACACCACAAAAATATGATAAAACGACTAAAATCAGATGTAAACACCAAAAAAACCTGACAAAACTACTAAAAAAAGACCAAGACTCCACAAAAACATGACTAAACGACTAAAAACAGACGCAAAACTCCACAAAAACATTATGAAACGACTAAGAACAGATGAAAACACTACAAAAACGTGAGGAAACGACTAAAAACAGACGAAAACACCACAAAAACATGAAAAAACGACTAAAACGGATGAAAACAACATTAAAAGGTGACAAAAACGACTAAAAACAGATGAAAACACCACAAAAACGTGAAAAAATGACTAAAAACAGATGAAAACACCACAAAAATATGATAAAACAACTAAAAACTGAGGAAACACACCACAAAAACGTGATGAAACGACTAAAAACAGACGCAAGACACCACAAAAACGACTAAAAACGGATGAAAACACCACAAAAACGTGATGAAAAGACTAAAAACAGATGAAAACACCACAAAAACGTGATGAAACAACTAATAAACGCAAGACACCACAAAAACGACTAAAAACGGATGAAAACACCACAGAAACGTGATGAAACGCCTCAAAACAGATGAAAACACCAAAAAACATGACAAAAAAACAACTAAAAACTGACGAAAACATCACAAAAACGTGATGAAATTACTAAAAACAGACGAAAACATCACAAAAACGTGATGAACCGACTTAAAACAGATGAAAACACCACAAAATGTGACAAATCGACTAAAAACAGACGAAAACACCAGAAGAACATGACATAACAACTAAAAACAGACGCAAAACTCCAGAAAAACATGATGAAACGACTAAAAACAGATGAAAACACCACAAAAACGTGAGAAAAACGACTAAAAACGAATGAAAATACCACAAAAACGTGATAAAACAACTATAAACAGATGAAACACACCACAAAAGACGTGATGAAACAACTAAAAACAAACGCAAGACACCACAAAAAAAAACTGAAAACAGATGAAGACACCACAAAAACTAGTGAAACACCTAAAAACAGATGCAAAACTCAACAAAAACGTGATGGAACGACTAAAAACAGATAAAAACACCACAAAAACATGATAAAACAACTAAAAACAGACGAAACACACCACAAAAACGTGATGAAACGACTAAAAACAGACGCAAGACACCACAAAAATGTGACAAAAAGACTAAAAACAGATGAAAACGGGGCAAATACGTGATGAAACACCTAAAAACAGATCAAAACACCACAAAAACATGACAAAACAACTAAAAACAGACAAAAACACCACAAAAACGTGATAAAACGACTAAAAACACTTGAAAACACCACAAATATGTGATGAAACGCCTCAAAAATGACGCAAGACACCACAAAAACATGACAAAATTACTAAAAACAGACGAAAACACCACAAAAACGTGATGAAACGACTAAAAACAGACGCAAGACACCACAAAAATGTGACAAAAAGACTAAAAACAGATGAAAACAGCGCAAAATCATGATGAAACGACTAAAAACAGATGAAAACACCACAAAAACGTGACAAGAACGACTAAAAACGGATGAAAACACCACAAAAACATGATGAAACACCTAAAAAAAGATGCAAAACTCAACAAAAACGTGGTGGAACGACTAAAAACAGACGCAAGACACCACAAAAACGACTAAAAACGGATGAATACAACACAAAACGTTATGAAACGCCTCAAAACAGATGAAAACACCAAAAAACATGACAAAAAAAAAACTCAAAACAGACGAAAACATCACAAAAACGTGATGAAATTACTAAAAACAGACGAAAACACCACAACAACGTGATGAAACCACTTAAGACAGATGAAAACACCACAAAACCGTGAGGAAACAACTAAAAACAGATGCAAGACTCAACAAAAACGTGATGAAACGACTAAAAACAGATAAAAACACCACAAAAATATGATAAAACGACTAAAATCAGATGTAAACACCAAAAAACCTGACAAAACTACTAAAAAAAGACCAAGACTCCACAAAAACATGACAAAACGACTAAAAACAGACGCAAAACTCCACAAAAACATTATGAAACGATTAAGAACAGATGAAAACACCATTAAAACGTGATGAAGAGACTAAAAACAGACGAAAACACCACAAAAACATGAAAAAACGACTAAAACGGATGAAAACACCATTGAGAGGTGACAAAAACGACTGAAAACAGATGAAAACACCACAAAAACTTGAAAAAATGACTAAAAACAGATGAAAACACCACAAAAATATGATAAAACAACTAAAAACAGAGGAAACACACCACAAAAACGTGATGAAACGACTAAAAACAGACGCAAGACACCACAAAAACGACTAAAAACAGAGGAAAACACCACAAAAACGTGATGAAAAGACTTAAAACAGATGAAAACACCACAAAAACGTGATGAAACAACTAATAACAAACGCAAGACACCACAAAAACGACTAAAAACAGATGAAAACACCACAGAAACATGATGAAACGCCTCAAAACACATGAAAACACCAAAAAACATGACAAAAAAACAACTAAAAACAGACGAAAACATCACAAAAACGTGATGAAATTACTAAAAACAGACGAAAACACCACAAAAACATGAAAAAACGACTAAAACGGATGAAAACACCATTAAACGGTGACAAAAACGACTGAAAACAGATGAAAACACCAAAAAAACTTGAAAAAATGACTAAAAACAGATGAAAACACCACAAAAATATGATAAAACAACTAAAACAGAGGAAACACACCACAAAAACGTGATAACGACTTAAAACAGACGCAAAACTACACAAAAACATGGCAAAACGACTAAAAACAGACGAAAACACCACAAAAACGTGATGAAACGACTAAAAACAGACGAAAAATTCCACAGAAACATGACAAAACGACTAAAAACTGTTTAAAATACCACTATAACGTGACAAAACGACTAAAAACAGACGAAAACACCAACAAAAACGTGATGAAACGACTTAAAACAGATGAAAACACCACAAAAACATGACAAAAATGACTAAAAACAGATGAAAACACCACAAAAACGTGATGAAACGACTAAACACAGACGCAAGACACCGCAAAAAAAACTAAAAACAGATGAAAACACCACAAAAACGTGATGAAACGACTAAAAACAGACGAAAACATCACAAAAACGTGATGAAATTACTAAAAACAGACGAAAACACCACAACACCGTGATGAAACCACTTAAAACAGATGAAAACACCACAAAACCGTGAGGAAACAACTAAAAACACATGCAAGACTCAACAAAAACGTGATGAAACGACTAAAAACAGATAAAAACACCACAAAAATATGATAAAACGACTAAAATCAGATGTAAACACCAAAAAACCTGACAAAACTACTAAAAAAAGACCAAGACTCCACAAAAACATGACAAAACGACTAAAAACAGACGCAAAACTCCATAAAAACATTATGAAACGACTAAGAACAGATGAAAACACCATTAAAACGTGATGAAGAGACTAAAAACAGACGAAAACACCACAAAAACATGAAAAAACGACTAAGACGGATGAAAACACGATTGAAAGGTGACAAAAACGACTGAAAACAGATGAAAACACCACAAAAACTTTAAAAAATGACTAAAAACAGATGAAAACACCACAAAAATATGATAAAACAACTAAAAACAGAGGAAACACACCACAAAAACGTGATGAAACGACTAAAAACAGACGCAAGACACCACAAAAACGACTAAAAACGGATGAAAACACCACAGAAACATGATGAAAAGCCTCAAAACACATGAAAACACTAAAAAACATGACAAAAAACCAACTAAAAACAGACAAAAACATCACAAAAACGTGATGAAATTACTAAAAACAGACGAAAACACCACAGAAACATGAAAAAACGACTAAAACGGATGAAAACACCATTAAAAGGTGACAAAAACGACTGAAAACAGATGAAAACACCACAAAAACTTGAAAAAATTACTAAAAACAGATGAAAACACCACAAAAATATGATAAAACAACTAAAAACAAAGGAAACACACCACAAAAACGTGATGAAACGACTTAAAACAGACGCAAAACACCACAAAAACGTGATGAAACGACTAAAAACAGACGAAAAATTCCACAGAAACATGACAAAACGACTAAAAACTGTTTAAAATACCACTATAACGTGACAAAACGACTAAAAACAGACGAAAACACCAACAAAAACGTGATGAAACGACTAAAATCAGACGAAAACACCACAAATACGTTATGAAACGACTTAAAACAGATGAAAACACCACAAAAACATGACAAAAATGACTAAAAACAGATGAAAAAACCACAAAAACGTGATGAAACGACTAAAAACAGACGCAAGACACCGCAAAAAAAACTAAAAACAGATGAAAACACCACAAAAACGTGATGAAACGACTAAAAAAAGACGAAAACACCACAAAAACATGAAAAAAAGACTAAAAATGGATGAAATTACCACAAAAACGTGACAAAAATTACCTAAAGTAGATGAAAACACCACAAAAACGTGACAAAATGACCAACCAAAGATCAAAACACCACAAAAATATGATAAAACAACTAAAAACAGACAAAAACACCACAAATATGTGATGAAACGACTTAAAACAGAGGCAAAACACCACAAAAACATGACAAAACGACTAAAAACAGACGAAAACACCACAAAAACGTGATGAAACGACTAGAAACAGACGCAAAATTCCACAGAAACATGACAAAACGACTAAAAACTGATTAAAATAGCACTAAAACGTGACAAAACGACTAAAAACAGACGAAAACACCAACAAAAACGTGATGAAACGACTAACAACAGACGAAAACACCACAAATATGATGAAACGACTTAAAACAGATAAAAAAAACACAAAACCATGACAAAAATGACTAGAAACAGATGAAAACACCACAAAAACGTGATAAAACAACTATAAACAGACGAAACACACCACTAAAACATTATAAAAACGACTAAACACGGATGAAAACACCACAAAAACGTGATGAAACGACTAAAAACAGACGAAAACACCACCAAAAACATGACAAAATGACTAAAAACGGATGAAAACACCACAAAAACATGACAAAACGACCAAAAAAAGATCAAAACACCACAAAAATCTGATAAAACAAATAAAAACAGAAGAAAACACCACAAAAAAAGTGATGGAACGACTAAAAACAGACGCAAAACTCCACAAAACATGATGAAACGACTGAAAACAGACGCAAAACTCCACAAAAACATGACAAAACGACTAAAAACAAATGAAAACACCACAAAAACATGACAAAACAACTAAAAACATATCAAAACACCACAAAAACGTGATGAAACGACTAAAAACAGACGAAAACACCACAAATATGTGATGAAACGACTTAAAACAGACGCTAAACACCACAAAAACATGGCAAAACGACTGAAAACAGACGAAAACACCACAAAAACGTGATGAAACGACTAAAAACAGACGAAAAATTCCACAGCAACATGACAAAACGACTAAAAACTGACAAAAACACTACAAAAACGTGATGAAACGACTAAAATCAGACGAAAACACCACAAATACGTTATGAAACGACTTAAAACAGATGAAAACACCACAAAAACATGACAAAAATGAATAAAAACAGATGAAAACACCACAAAAACGTGATGAAACGACTAAAAACAGATGAAAACACCACAAAAACATGACAAAAATGACTAAAAACAAATGAAAACACCACAAAAACGTGATGAAACGACTAAAAACAGACGCAAAACTCCACAAAAACATGACAAAACGACTAAAAACAAATGAAAACACCACAAAAACGTATTGAAACGACTAAAAACAGATGAAAAAATCACAAAAACGTGACAAAAACGACTAAAAACGGATGAAAGCTCCACAAAAAGGTGACTTAACGACTAAAAACAGACGAAAACACTTCAAGAACATAACAAAACAACTAAAAACAGATGCAAAACTCCACAAAAACATGATGTAACGACTAAAAACAGATGAAAACACCACAAAAACGTGATGAAATGACTAAAAACAGATGAAAACACCACAATAACATGACAAAAACGACTAAAAACAGATGAAAACACCACAAAAACGTGATGAAACGACTAAAAACAGACGGAAAAACCCCACAAAAACATGAAAAAAACGACTAAAAAACAGATGAAAACACCACAAATACGTGATGAAACGACTAATAACAGACGGAAAAACCCCCCAAAAAACTTGAAAAAAACGACTAAAAACTGATGAAAACACCACAAAAACATGACAAAAATGACTAAAAGTAGATGAAAACACCACAAAAAGGTGACAAAAACGCCTAAAAACAGATCAAAACACCACAAAAACGTGACAAAACAACCAAAAAAAGATCAAAACACCACAAAAATATGATCAAACAACTAAAAACAGACGAAAACACCACAAAACGTAATGAAACGACTAAAAACAGACGCAAAACTCCACAAAACATGATGAAACGACTGAAAACACACGCAAAACTCCACAAAAACATGACAAAACGACCAAAAACAGACGCAAGACACCGCAAAAAAAACTAAAAACAGATGAAAACACCACAAAAACGTGATGAAACCACTTAAAACAGATGAAAACACCATAAAACCGTGATGAAAAAACTAAAAAAAGATGCAAAACTCAACAAAAACGTGATGAAACGACTAAAAACTGATGAAAACACCAAAAAAACCTGACAAAACGACTACAAACAGACCAAGACTCCACAAAAACATGACATAACGACTAAAAATAGACGCAAAACTCCACAAAAACATTATGAAACGACTAAAAACAGATGAAAACACCACAAATACGTGATGAAACGACTAAAAACAGACGGAAAAACCCCACAAAAACATGAAAAAACGACTAAAAACTGATGAAAACACCACAAAAACGTGACAAAAATGACTAAAAGTAAATGAAAACACCACAAAAAGGTGACAAAAACGACTAAAAACGGATTAAAACACCACAAAAACATGACAAAACGACCAAAAAAAGATCAAAACACCACAAAAATATGATCAAACAACTAAAAACAGACGAAAACACCACAAAACGTAATGAAACGACTAAAAACAGACGCAAAACTCCACAAAACATGATGAAACGACTGAAAACACACGCAAAACTCCACAAAAACATGACAAAACGACTAAAAACAGACGCAAGACACCGCAAAAAAAACTAAAAACAGATGAAAACACCACAAAAACGTGATGAAACCACTTAAAACAGATGAAAACACCACAAAACCGTGATGAAACAACTAAAAACAGATGCAAAACTCAACAAAAACGTGATGAAACGACTAAAAACTGATGAAAACACCAAAAAAACCTGACAAAACGACTACAAACAGACCAAGACTCCACAAAAACATGACATAACGACTAAAAATAGACGCAAAACTCCACAAAAACATTATGAAACGATTAAAAACAGATGAAAACACCACAAATACGTGATGAAACGACTAAAAACAGACGGAAAAACCCCACAAAAACATGAAAAAACGACTAAAAACTGATGAAAACACCACAAAAACGTGACAAAAATGACTAAAAGTAAATGAAAACACCACAAAAAGGTGACAAAAACGACTAAAAACGGATTAAAACACCACAAAAACGTGACAAAACGACCAAAAAAAGATCAAAACACCACAAAAATATGATCAAACAACTAAAAACAGACGAAAACACCAGAAAACGTAATGAAATGACTTAAAACAGACGCAAAACTCCACAAAACATGATGAAACGACTGAAAACACACACAAAACTCCACAAAAACATGACAAAACGACTAAAAACAGACGCAAGACACCGCAAAATAAACTAAAAACAGATGAAAACACCACAACAACGTTGTTGAAACCACTTAAAACAGATGAAAACACCACAAAACCGTGATGAAACAACTAAAAACAGATGCAAAACTCAACAAAAACGTGATGAAACGACTGAAAACAGACGCAAAACTCCACAGAAACATTACAAAACGACTAAAAACAGATGAAAACACCACTAAAACGTGACAAAACGATTAAAACAGGCAACACCACAAAAACATGAGAAAACGACTAAAAACAGACGCAAAACTCCACAAAAACATTATGAAACAACTAAAAACAGATAAAAACACCACAAAAATGTGATGAAACGACTAAAAACAGACGAAAAACCCACAAAAACATGACAAAACGACTAAAAACGGATGAAAACACCACAAAAATATGACAAAACGACTAAAAACAGACGCAAAGCTTCATAAAACAATGCAAAACGACTAAAAACAGACGCAAAACTCCACAAAAATGTGATGAAACAACTAAAAACAGATGAAAACACCAAAAAAACTGACAAAACGACTAAAAACAGACCAAGACTCCACAAAAACATGACAAAACGACTAAAAACAGACGCAAAACTCCACAAAAACATTATGAAACGACTAAAAACAGATAAAAACACAACAAATACGTGATGAAACGACTAAAAACAGACGAAAACACCACAAAAACATGAAAAAAAGACTAAAAATGGATGAAATAACCACAAAAACGTGACAAAAATTACCTAAAGTAGATGAAAACACCATTAAAAGGTGACAAAAACGACTAAAAACAGATGAAAACACCACAAAAACGTGACAAAACGACCAACCAAAGATCAAAACACCACAAAAATATGATAAAACAACTAAAAACAGACAAAAACACCACAAATATGTGATGAAACGACTTAAAACTTAGGCAAAACACCACAAAAACATGACAAAACGACTAAAAACAGACGAAAACACCACAAAAACGTGATGAAACGACTAAAAACAGACGCAAAATTCCACAGAAACATGACATAACGACTAAAAACTGATTAAAATAGCACTAAATCGTGACAAAACGACGAAAAACATACGAAAACACAAACAAAAACGTCATGAAACGACTAACAACAGACGAAAACACCACAAATATGATGAAACGACTTAAAACAGATGAAAACACCACAAAAACATGACAAAAATGACTAGAAACAGATGAAACACCACAAAAACGTGATAAAACAACTATAAACAGACGAAACACACCACAAAAACGTGATGAAACGGCTAAAAACAGACGCAAGACACCGCAAAAAAAACTAAAAACAGATGAAAACAGCACAAAAACGTGATGAAACCACTTAAAACAGATGAAAACACCACAAAACTGTTATGAAACAAACAAAAACAGATGCAAAACTCAACAAAAACGTGATGAAACTACTAAAAACAGATGAAAACACCAAAAAAACCTGACAAAACGACTACAAACAGACCAAGACTCCACAAAAACATGACAAAACGACTAAAAACAGACGCAAAACTCCACAAAAACATTATGAAAGACTAAAAACAGACGCAAAACTCCAAAGGAACATGATAAAACGACTAAAAACAGATGAAAACACCACTAAAACGTGACAAAACAGTTAAAAACAGACAACACCACAAAAACATGACAAAACGACTAAAAACAGACGCAAAACTCCACAAAAACATTATAAAAACGACTAAACACGGATGAAAACACAACAAAAACATTATGAATAGACTAAAAACAGGCGAAAACACCACCAAAAACATGACAAAACGACCAAAAAAAGATCAAAACACCACAAAAATATGATAAAACAAATAAAAACAGACGAAAACACCACAAAAAAAGTGATGAAACGACTAAAAACAGACTCAAAACTCCACAAAACATGATGAAACGACTGAAAACAGACGCAAAACTCCACAAAAACATGACAAAACGACTAAAAACAAATAAAAACACCACAAAAACATGACAAAACAACTAAAAACATATCAAAACACCACAAATATGTGATGAAACACCTTAAAACAGACGCAAAACACCTCAAAAACATGGCAAAACGACTAAAAACAGACGAAAAAAACACAAAAACGTGATGAAACGAATAAAAACAAACGAAAAATTCCACAGAAACATGACAAAACGACTAAAAACTGTTTGAATACCACTAAAACGTGACAAAACTACCAAAAAACAGACAAAATCACCAACAAAAACGTGATGAAACGACTAAAATCAGACGAAAACACCACAAATACGTTATGAAACGACTTAAAACAGATGAAAACACCACAAAAACATGACAAAAATGACTAAAAACAGATGAAAACACCACAAAAACGTGATGAAACGTCTAAAAACAGATTAAAACACCACAAAAACATGATAAAACAACTAAAAAAGACGAAAACACCACCAAAACGTAATGAAACGACTAAAAACAGACGCAAAACTCCACAAAAACATGATGAATAGACTAAAAACGGACGCAATACTCCACAGGAACATGAAAAAACGACTAAAAACTGATAAAAAAATACCAACAAAAACGTGATGAAACGACTAAAATCAGACGAAAACACCACAAATACGTTATGAAACGACTTAAAACAGATGAAAACACCACAAAAACATGACAAAAATGACTAAAAACAGATGAAAACACCAAAAAAACGTGATTAAACGACTAAAAACAGATGAAAACACCACAAAAACATGACAAAAATGACTAAAAACAAATGAAAACACCACAAAAACGTGATGAAACGACTAAAAACAAACGCAAGACACCACAAAAATGTGACAAAAAGACTAAAAACAGATGAAAACTGCCCAAAAACGTAATGAAACGTCTAAAAACATATCAAAACATCACAAAAACGTGATGAAACGACTGAAAACAGATGAAAACACCACAAATACGTGATGAAACGACTAAAAACAGACGAAAAAACCCCACAAAAACATGAAAAACGACTAAAAACTGATGAAAACACTTCAAGAACATAACAAAACAACTAAAAACAGATGCAAAACTCCACAAAAACATGATGAAATGACTAAAAACAGATGAAAACACCACAATAACATGACAAAAACGACTAAAAACAGATGAAAACACCACAAAAACATGATGTAACGACTAAAAACAGATGAAAAAATCACAAAAACGTGACAAAAACGACTAAAAAACGGATGAAAACACCACAATAACATGACAAAAATGACTAATAACAGATGAAAATTCCACAAAAATGTGATGAAACGATTAAAAACGGACGCAAAGCTCCACAAAAACATGACAAAACAACTAAAAACAGACGAAAACACCACAGAAACTTGATGAAATGACTAAAAACAGACAAAAACACCACAAAACCGTGATGAACCGACTTAAAATAGATGAAAACACCACAAAAACGTGACAAAATGACTAAAAGCAGATGAAAACACCACTAAAACGTGACAAAACGATTAAAAACAGATGAAAACACCACAAAAACGTGATGAAACCACTTAAAATAGATGAAAACACCACAAAACCGTGATGCAACAACTAAAAACAGATGCAAAACTCCACAAAAATGTGATGAAACGACTAAAAACAGATGAAAACACCACAAAAACGTGATGAAACCACTTAAAACAGATGAAAACACCACAAAACCGTGATGCAACAACTAAAAACAGATGCAAAACTCCACAAAAATGTGATGAAACGACTAAAAACAGATGAAAACACCACAAAAACGTGATGAAACCACTCAAAACAGATGAAAACACCACAAAACCGTGATGCAACAACTAAAAACAGATGCAAAACTCCACAAAAACGTGATGAAACGACTAAAAACAGACGCAAGACACCGCAAAAAAAACTAAAAACAGATGAAAACACCACAAAAACGTGATGAAACCACTTAAAACAGATGAAAACACCACAAAACCGTTATGAAACAAACAAAAACAGATGCAAAACTCAACAAAAACGTGATGAAACTACTAAAAACAGATGAAAACACCAAAAAAACCTGACAAAACGACTACAAACAGACCAAGACTCCACAAAAACATGACAAAACGACTAAAAACAGACGCAAAACTCCACAAAAACATTATGAAAGACTAAAAACAGACGCAAAACTCCAAAGGAACATGATAAAACGACTAAAAACAGATGAAAACACCACTAAAACGTGACAAAACGATTAAAAACAGACAACACCACAAAAACATGACAAAACGACTAAAAACAGACGCAAAACTCCACAAAAACATTATGAAAACGACTAAACACGGATGAAAACACAACAAAAACATTATGAATAGACTAAAAACAGGCAAAAACACCACCAAAAACATGACAAAACGACCAAAAAAAGATCAAAACACCACAAAAATATGATAAAACAAATAAAAACAGACGAAAACACCACAAAAAAAGTGATGAAACGACTAAAAACAGACTCAAAACTCCACAAAACATGATGAAACGACTGAAAACAGACGCAAAACTCCACAAAAACATGACAAAACGACTAAAAACAAATAAAAACACCACAAAAACATGACAAAACAACTAAAAACATATCAAAACACCACAAATATGTGATGAAACACCTTAAAACAGACGCAAAACACCTCAAAAACATGGCAAAACGACTAAAAACAGACGAAAAAAACACAAAAACGTGATGAAACGAATAAAAACAAACGAAAAATTCCACAGAAACATGACAAAACGACTAAAAACTGTTTGAATACCACTAAAACGTGACAAAACTACTAAAAACAGACAAAAACACCAACAAAAACGTGATGAAACGACTAAAATCAGACGAAAACACCACAAATACGTTATGAAACGACTTAAAACAGATGAAAACACCACAAAAACATGACAAAAATGACTATGAACAGATGAAAACACCACAAAAACGTGATGAAACGTCTAAAAACAGATTAAAACACCACAAAAACATGATAAAACAACTAAAAAAGACGAAAACACCACAAAAACGTAATGAAACGACTAAAAACAGACGCAAAACTCCACAAAAACATGATGAATAGACTAAAAACGGACGCAATACTCCACAGGAACATGAAAAAACGACTAAAAACTGATAAAAAATACCAACAAAAACGTGATGAAACGACTAAAATCAGACGAAAACACCACAAATACGTTATGAAACGACTTAAAACAGATGAAAACACCACAAAAACATGACAAAAATGACTAAAAACAGATGAAAACACCAAAAAACGTGATGAAACGACTAAAAACAGATGAAAACACCACAAAAACATGACAAAAATGACTAAAAACAAATGAAAACACCACAAAAACGTGATGAAACGACTAAAAACAAACGCAAGACACCACAAAAATGTGACAAAAAGACTAAAAACAGATGAAAACTGCCCAAAAACGTAATGAAACGTCTAAAAACATATCAAAACATCACAAAAACGTGATGAAACGACTGAAAACAGATGAAAACACCACAAATACGTGATGAAACGACTAAAAACAGACGAAAAAACCCCACAAAAACATGAAAAACGACTAAAAACTGATGAAAACACTTCAAGAACATAACAAAACAACTAAAAACAGATGCAAAACTCCACAAAAACATGATGAAATGACTAAAAACAGATGAAAACACCACAATAACATTACAAAAACGACTAAAAACAGATGAAAACACCACAAAAACATGATGTAACGACTAAAAACAGATGAAAAAATCACAAAAACGTGACAAAAACGACTAAAAAACGGATGAAAACACCACAATAACATGACAAAAATGACTAAAAACAGATGAAAATTCCACAAAAATGTGATGAAACGATTAAAAACGGACGCAAAGCTCCACAAAAACATGACAAAACAACTAAAAACAGACGAAAACACCACAGAAACTTGATGAAATGACTAAAAACAGACAAAAACACCACAAAACCGTGATGAACCGACTTAAAATAGATGAAAACACCACAAAAACGTGACAAAATGACTAAAAGCAGATGAAAACACCACTAAAACGTGACAAAACGATTAAAAACAGATGAAAACACCACAAAAACGTGACAAAACGACTAAAAACAGATGCAAAACTCCACAAAAATATGATGAAACGACTAAAAAACAGATGAAAAAAACACAAAAACGTGACAAAAACGACAAAAAACAGACGAAAACTCCACAGAAATATGATGAAACGACTAAAAACAGATGAAAAAAACACAAAAAGGTGACAAAAACGACTAAAAACGGATGAAAGCACCACAAAAAGGTGACAAAACGACTAAAAACAGACGAAAAACACCACAAGAACATGACAAAACAACTAAAAACAGACGCAAAACTCCACGGAAATATGACAAAACGACTAAAAACAGATGAAAACACCACTAAAACGTGACAAAACGATTAAACAAACGGAAGACTCCACAAAAACATTATGAAACGACTAAAAACAGATGAAAACACCACAAATATGTGATGAAACAACTAAAAACAGATGCAAAACTCAACAAAAACGTGATGAACCGACTAAAAACAAATGAAAACACCACAAAAAACATGACAAAACGACTAAAAACAGACGAAAACACCACAAAAACGTGATGAAACGACTAGAAGCAGACGCAAAACTCCACAGAAATATAATGAAACGACCAAAAACAGATGAAAAAAACACAAAAACGTGATGAAATGATTAAAAACAGATGAAAACACCACAAAAACGTGACAAAAACGACTAAAAACGGATGAAAGCACCACAAAAAGGTGACAAAACGACTAAAAACAGACGAAAACACCACAAGAACATGACAAAACAACTAAAAACAGAAGCAAAACTCCACGGAAATATGACAAAACGACTAAAAACGACTAAAAACAAATAAAAACATGACAAAACAACTAAAAACATATCAAAACACCACAAATATGTGATGAAACACCTTAAAACAGACGCAAAACACCACAAAAACATGGCAAAACGACTAAAAACAGACGAAAAAAACACAAAAACGTGATGAAACGACTAAAAACAAACGAAAAATTCCACAGAAACATGACAAAACGACTAAAAACTGTTTGAATACCACTAAAACGTGACAAAACGACTAAAAACAGACAAAAACACCAACAAAAACATGATAAAACAACTAAAAAAGACGAAAACACCACAAATACGTTATGAAACGACTTAAAACAGATTAAAACACCACAAAAACATGACAAAAATGACTAAAAACAGATGAAAACACCACAAAAACGTGATGAAACGTCTAAAAACAGATTAAAACACCACAAAAACATGATAAAACAACTAAAAAAGACGAAAACACCACAAAAACGTAATGAAACGACTAAAAACAGACGCAAAACTCCACAAAAACATGATGAATAGACTAAAAACGGACGCAATACTCCACAGGAACATGAAAAAACGACTAAAAACTGATAAAAAATACCAACAAAAACGTGATGAAACGACTAAAATCAGACGAAAACACCACAAATACGTTATGAAACGACTTAAAACAGATGAAAACACCACAAAAACATGACAAAAATGACTAAAAACAGATGAAAACACCAAAAAAACGTGATGAAACGACTAAAAACAGATGAAAACACCACAAAAACATGACAAAAATGACTAAAAACAAATGAAAACACCACAAAAACGTGATGAAACGACTAAAAACAAACGCAAGACACCACAAAAATGTGACAAAAAGACTAAAAACAGATGAAAACTGCTCAAAAACGTAATGAAACGTCTAAAAACATATCAAAACATCACAAAAACGTGATGAAACGACTGAAAACAGATGAAAACACCACAAATACGTGATGAAACGACTAAAAACAGACGAAAAAACCCCACAAAAACATGAAAAACGACTAAAAACTGATGAAAAAATCACAAAAACGTGACAAAAACGACTAAAAAACGGATGACAACACCACAATAACATGACAAAAATGACTAAAAACAGATGAAAATTCCACAAAAATGTGATGAAACGATTAAAATAGATGAAAACACCACAAAAACGTGACAAAATGACTAAAAGCAGATGAAAACACCACTAAAACGTAACAAAACGATTAAAAACAGATGAAAACACCACAAAAACGTGACAAAACGACTAAAAACAGATGCAAAACTCCACAAAAATATGATGAAACGACTAAAAAACAGATGAAAAAAACACAAAAATTGACAAAAACGACAAAAAACAGACGAAAACTCCACAGAAATATGATGAAACGACTAAAAACAGATGAAAAAAACACAAAAAGGTGACAAAAACGACTAAAAACGGATGAAAGCACCACAAAAAGGTGACAAAACGACTAAAAACAGACGAAAACACCACAAGAACATGACAAAACAACTAAAAACAGACGCAAAACTCCACGGAAATATGACAAAACGACTAAAAACAGATGAAAACACCACTAAAACGTGACAAAACGATTAAACAAACGGAAGACTCCACAAAAAAATTATGAAACGACTAAAAACAGATGAAAACACCACAAATATGTGATGAAACAACTAAAAACAGATGCAAAACTCAACAAAAACGTGATGAACCGACTAAAAACAAATGAAAACACCACAAAAACGTGACAAAACGACTAAAAACAGATGCAAAACTCCACAAAAATATGATGAAACGACTAAAAAACAGATGAAAAAAACACAAAAACGTGACAAAAACGACAAAAAACAGACGAAAACTCCACAGAAATATGATGAAACGACTAAAAACGATGAAAAAAACACAAAAAGGTGACAAAAACGACTAAAAACGGATGAAAGCACCACAAAAAGGTGACAAAACGACTAAAAACAGACGAAAACACCACAAGAACATGACAAAACAACTGAAAACAGACGCAAAACTCCACAAAAACATGATGAAACGACTAAAAACAGATGAAAACACCACTAAAACGTGACAAAACGACTAAAAACAGACGAAACTCCACAAAAACATTATGAAACGACTAAAAACAGATGAAAACACCACAAAAACATGACAAAACAACTAAAAACATGTCAAAATACCACAAAAACGTGATGAAACGACTAAAAACAGACGAAAACACCACAAATATGTGATGAAACGACTTAAAACAGATGAAAACACCACAAAAACATGAAAAAAATGACTAAAAACAGATGAAAACACCACAAAACGTGATAAGACAACTAAATACAGACGAAACACACCACAAAAACGTGATGAAACGACTAAAAACAAATGAAAACACCACAAAAACGGGACAAAATGACTAAAGACGGATGAAAACACCACAAAAACGTGATAAAACAACTATAAACAGACGAAACACACCACAAAAACGTGATGAAACGACTAAAAACAGACGCAAGACACCACAAATACGTTATGAAACGACTTAAAACAGAGGAAAACACCACAAAAACATGACAAAAATGACTAAAAACAGATGAAAACACCACAAAAACGTGATGAAACGACTAAAATCAGACAAAACACCACAGATATGTTATGAAACGACTAAAAACAGACGAAAAATTCCGAAGAAACATGACAAAACGACTAAAAACTGTTTAAAATACCACAAAAACGTGATGAAACCACTAAAAACAGACGAAAAATTCCTAAGAAACATGACAAAACGACTAAAAACTGTTTAAAATACCACTAAAACGTGACAAAACGACTAAAAACAGACGAAAACACGAACAAAAACGTGATGAAATGACTAAAATCAGACGAAAACACCACAAATACGTTATGAAACGACTTAAAACAGATGAAAACACCAACAAAACATGACAAAAATGACTAAAAACAGACGAAACACACCACAAAAACTTGATGAAACGACTAAAAACTGATGAAAACACCAAAAAAACGTGTAAAAAATGACTAAAAACGGATGAAAACACCACAAAACGTGATAAGACAACTAAATACAGACGAAACACACCACAAAAACGTGATGAAACGACTAAAAACAAATGAAAACACCACAAAAACGGGACAAAAATGACTAAAAACAGATGAAAACACCAAAAAAACGTGATGAAACGACTAAAAACAGATGAAAACACCACAAAAACATGACAAAAATGACTAAAAACTAATGAAAACACCACAAAAACGTGATGAAATGACCAAAAACAGACGCAAAAATCCACAAAAACATGATGAAACAACTAAAAACAGATGAAAACACCACAAAAACGTGATGAAACGACTAAAAACAGACGAAAACACCACAAAAACACGAAAAAACGACTAAAAAACGGATGAAAACACCACAATAACATGACAAAAAACGACTAAAAACAGATGAAAACACCGCAAAAACGTGATGAAACTCCTAAAAACAGATAAAAAAAAAAAAAACATGACAAAACAACTAAAAACAGACGAAAACACCACAGAAACTTGATGAAATTACTAAAAACAGACAAAAACACCACAAAATGTGATGAACCGACTTAAAATAGATGAAAACACCACAAAAACGTGACAAAATGACTAAAAACAGATGAAAACACCACTTAAACGTGACAAAACGATTAAAAACAGATGAAAACACCACAAAAACGTGATGAACCGACTTAAAACAGATGAAAACACCACAAAAACATGATAGAACGACTAAAAACAGACGCAAAACTCCACAGAAATATGACAAAACGACTAAAAACCGAGGAAAACACCACTATAACGTGACAAAACGACTAAAAACAGATGCAAAACTCCACAAAAACATTATGAAACGACTAAAAACAGATGAAAACACCACAAAAACATGACAAAACAACTAAAAACATGTCAAAACTCAACAAAAACGTGATGAATCGACTAAAAACAAATGAAAACACCACATAAAAATGACAAAACAACTAAAAACATATCAAAACACATCAAAAACGTGATAAAACGACTAAAGACAGACGAAAACACCACAAAAATATGATGAAACGACTAAAAACAGATGAAAAAAACACAAAAAGGTGACAAAAACGACTAAAAACGGATGAAAGCACCACAAAAAGGTGACAAAACGACTAAAAACAGACGAAAACACCACAAGAACATGACAAAACAACTAAAATCAGACGCAAAACTCCACGGAAATATGACAAAACGACTAAAAACAGATGAAAACACCACTAAAACGTGACAAAACGATTAAACAAACGGAAGACTCCACAAAAACATTATGAAACGACTAAAAACAGATGAAAACACCACAAATATGTGATGAAACAACTAAAAACAGATGCAAAACTCAACAAAAACGTGATGAACCGACTAAAAACAAATGAAAACACCACAAAAACATGACAAAACGACTAAAAACAGACGAAAACACCACAAAAACGTGATGAAACGACTAGAAGCAGACGCAAAACTCCACAGAAATATAATGAAACGACCAAAAACAGATGAAAAAAACACAAAAACGTGATGAAATGACTAAAAACAGATGAAAACACCACAAAAAGGTGACAAAACGACTAAAAACAGACGAAAACACCACAAGAACATGACAAAACAACTAAAAACAGACGCAAAACTCCACGGAAATATGACAAAACGACTAAAAACAGATGAAAACACCACTAAAACGTGACAAAACGATTAAACAAACGGAAGACTCCACAAAAACATTATGAAACGACTAAAAACAGATGAAAACACCACAAATATGTGATGAAACAACTAAAAACAGATGCAAAACTCAACAAAAACGTGATGAACCGACTAAAAACAAATGAAAACACCACAAAAAACATGACAAAACGACTAAAAACAGACGAAAACACCACAAAAACGTGATGAAACGACTAGAAGCAGACGCAAAACTCCACAGAAATATAATGAAACGACCAAAAACAGATGAAAAAAACACAAAAACGTGATGAAATGACTAAAAACAGATGAAAACACCACAAAAACGTGACAAAAACGACTAAAAACGGATGAAAGCACCACAAAAAGGTGACAAAACGACTAAAAACAGACGAAAACACCACAAGAACATGACAAAACAACTGAAAACAGACGCAAAACTCCACAAAAACATGATGAATAGACTAAAAACAGACGCAAAACTCCAAAGGAACATGACAAATCGACTGAAAACAGATGAAAACACCACTAAAACGTGACAGAACGATTAAAAACAGACAACACCACAAAAACATGACAAAACGATTAAAAACAGACGCAAAACTCCACAAAAACATTATAAAAACGACTAAACACGGATAAAAAAACCACAAAAACGTGATGAAACGACTAAAAACAGTTGCAAAACACCACAAAAACATGGCAAAACGACTAAAAACTGACGAAAACACCACAAAAACGTGATGAAACGACTAAAAACAGACGTAAAATTCCACAGAAACATGACAAAACTACTAAAAACTGTTTAAAATACCACTAATGCGTGACAAAACGACTAAAAACAGACGAAAACACCAACAAAAACGTGATGAAACGACTAAAATCAGACGAAAACACCACAAATACGTTATGAAACGACTTAAAACACATGAAAACACCACAAATACATGACAAAAATAACTAAAAACAGATGAAAACACCACAAAAACGTGATGAAACGACTAAAAACAGATGAAAACACCACAAAACGTGATAAGACAACTAAAAACAGACGAAACACCACAAAAACGTGATGAAACGACTAAAAACAGACGCAAAACACCACAAACACATGACATAACGACTAAAAACAGACGAAAACACCACAAAAACGTGATGAAACGACTAAAAACAGATGAAAACACCACAAAACGTGATAAGACAACTAAAAACAGACGAAACACACCACAAAAACGTGATAAACGACTAAAAACAGATGAAAACACCACAAAAACGTGATGAAACGACTAAAAACAGATGAAAACACCACAAAACGTGATAAGACAACTAAAAACAGATAAAAAAAAACAAAAAACATGACAAAACAACTAAAAACAGACGAAAACACCACAGAAACTTGATGAAATTACTAAAAACAGACAAAAACACCACAAAATGTGATGAACCGACTTAAAATAGATGAAAACACCACAAAAACGTGACAAAATGACTAAAAACAGATGAAAACACCACTTAAACGTGACAAAACGATTAAAAACAGATGAAAACACCACAAAAACGTGATGAACCGACTTAAAACAGATGAAAACACCACAAAAACATGATAGAACGACTAAAAACAGACGCAAAACTCCACAGAAATATGACAAAACGACTAAAAACCGATGAAAACACCACTATAACGTGACAAAACGACTAAAAACAGATGCAAAACTCCACAAAAACGTGATAAGACAACTAAAAACAGACGAAACACCACAAAAACGTGATGAAACGACTAAAAACAGACGCAAAACACCACAAACACATGACATAACGACTAAAAATAGACGAAAACACCACAAAAACGTGATGAAACGACTAAAAACAGATGAAAACACCACAAAACGTGATAAGACAACTAAAAACAGACGAAACACACCACAAAAACGTGATAAACGACTAAAAACAGATGAAAACACCACAAAAACGTGATGAAACGACTAAAAACAGATGAAAACACCACAAAACGTGATAAGACAACTAAAAACAGACGAAAACACCACAAAAACGTGATGAAACGACCAAAAACAGACGCAAAAATCCACAAAAACATGATGAAACAACTAAAAACAGATGAAAACACCACAAAAAAGTGATGAAACGACTAAAAACAGACGAAAACACCACAAAAACACGAAAAAACGACTAAAAAACGGATGAAAACACCACAATAACATGACAAAAAACGACTAAAAACAGATGAAAACACCGCAAAAACGTGATGAAACTCCTAAAAACAGATAAAAAAAAAAAAAAACATGACAAAACAACTAAAAACAGACGAAAACACCACAGAAACTTGATGAAATTACTAAAAACAGACAAAAACACCACAAAATGTGATGAACCGACTTAAAATAGATGAAAACACCACAAAAACGTGACAAAATGACTAAAAACAGATGAAAACACCACTTAAACGTGACAAAACGATTAAAAACAGATGAAAACACCACAAAAACGTGATGAACCGACTTAAAACAGATGAAAACACCACAAAAACATGATAGAACGACTAAAAACAGACGCAAAACTCCACAGAAATATGACAAAACGACTAAAAACCGAGGAAAACACCACTATAACGTGACAAAACGACTAAAAACAGATGCAAAACTCCACAAAAACATTATGAAACGACTAAAAACAGATGAAAACACCACAAAAACATGACAAAACAACTAAAAACATGTCAAAACTCAACAAAAACGTGATGAATCGACTAAAAACAAATGAAAACACCACATAAAAATGACAAAACAACTAAAAACATATCAAAACACATCAAAAACGTGATAAAACGACTAAAGACAGACGAAAACACCACAAAAATGTGACAAAACGACTAAAAACAGACGAAAACACCACAAGAACATGACAAAACAACTAAAGACAGACGCAAAACTCCAGAAAAACATGATGAAACGACTAAAAACAGATAAAACACCAAAAAAACGTGACAAAAAAGACTAAAAACGGATGAAAATACCACAAAAACGTGATAAAACAACTATAAACAGACGAAACACACCACAAAAACGTGATGAAACGACTAAAAACAAACGAAAAATTCCATAGAAACATGACAAAACGACTAAAAACTGTTTAAAATACCACTAAAACGTGACAAAACGACTAAAAACAGACGAAAACACAGACAAAAACGTGATGAAACGACTAAAATCAGACGAAAACACCACAAATACGTTATGAAACGACTTAAAACAGATGAAACACACCACAAATACATGACAAAAATAACTAAAAACAGATGAAAACACCACAAAAACGTGATGAAACGACTAAAAACAGATGAAAACACCACAAAACGTGATAAGACAACTAAAAACAGACGAAACACCACAAAAACGTGATGAAACGACTAAAAACAGACGCAAAACACCACAAACACATGACATAACGACTAAAAACAGACGAAAACACCACAAAAACGTGATGAAACGACTAAAAACAGATGAAAACACCACAAAACGTGATAAGACAACTAAAAACAGACGAAACACACCACAAAAACGTGATAAACGACTAAAAACGGATGAAAACACCAAAAAACCTGACAAAACGACTAAAAACAGACCAAGACTCCACAAAAACGTGATGAAACGATTAAAAACAGATGAAAACACCACAAAAATATGATAAAACAACTAAAAAAAGACGAAAACACCACAAAAACGTGATGGAATTACTAAAAACAGACGAAAACACCACAAAAACGTTATGAACCGACTTAAAACAGATGAAAACACCACAAAAATGTGACAAAACGACTAAAAACAGATGAAAACACCACAAAAATATGATAAAACAACAAAAAAAAGACGAAAACACCACAAAAACGTGATGGAATTACTAAATACAGACGAAAACACCACAAAAACGTTATGAACCGACTTAAAGGGGGCTGAATACGGCCAACACCGTTTCATGTCACAGTCCATCTCATCCCTCCTTACATTTCCAACATTAACAACCAGTAATGCTCTCACATCACAGCAGATATTGTGTGTTGCGCTGCGTTTTTTTTGCAAATGGGAGTATTTTATACAACATTGATATGTTGTATAAAAAACAGCCACTTACGGTAATATTTACTTTACGATGTAAAACATGCTCAAAATGAGGCGTCACCATGAGACTGTGCTGAGGTTTTACCTGTTTGAAAAATGTTTTTATGTTTCATCTTAAGCTGCGCTTCTCCCCCGCGGGGTTGCACTTAAATGAAATAAATTAATAGGCTCCCACTCAAGCAGTTCCCCCTGCGATATTACTGTGATTGCAACAGGACTACATTTAAACTTACGCACTGACCCGAGCAGCAATGTCCTCCCGCACCGTCTCCCTCTCTTTTGCTGCTGCAGCGGTGTAAACCTGCTCAAACTCTCCGTATCAGCGCATTAATATTTCCATTTCCAGTTGTAGCGTAGCCCTTCGCTTCCCCGTCTCCATGGTGACTCGTCGAATCAGGGCTCCATTGATGCTGTCTTTTTTTTACTTGTGGTGCACGCGCTTAACTCCAGGTCAAACTACTCTGAGTTGATCAACCTAACGCAAATCTGCTGTTCTGGAACCGAAAACTCAGAGTTTCCTATCTCAGAGTAGATCAACTCAGAGTTCAGGGTTAGACTCAGAATTTTTTGAACCTGCTTTGTGAAACAGGCCCCAGGTATACTCCAAGGTATTTGTAATCCTGGACAACATCCGCAGTCACGCCGTTGATGGAGATGGATGTGGGGGCAGATTTACTCCTAGCTCCTTAGTCTTGGTGGCGTTTAGAACCAGGTGATTAGCTGCACACCAGTCAACAAAGGAGTCCACAACGCCCCTGTATTCCTCCTCCTTTCCCTCACTGACACAGCCAACAATTGCAGAATCTTCAGCAAACTTCTGCAGGTGGCAGGACTCAGAGAGGAACTGAAAGTCTGAGGTGTACAGGGTGAACAGAAATGGGGAAAGAACAGTTCCCTGTGGAGCTCCAGTGCTGCTGACCACAGTGTCAGACACTCCGTCCTGCAATCTGACATACTGTGGTCGACCCGTCAAGTAACTGAAGTGAACTGAATTCTCGATTTACTGTACCACTCCCAATTGTCTTGTCTTGTTGTCTTGTTTTCACTCTATCTAAGGGCGCACTCACACTGTCCTTCCGCACCGGGCCAAAACTGTTTTTTCGGCTAAAGCCTAGTGCGTTTGACCAGTGTGAGTGCAACCGCTCCGGGTATAACTGCGGCCAGTGGGCCGTCCACAGCCCGCCTGAGAGAGGTGGGCTTTTGTAGAGCCCGTTTGAACATGTACGAGCCAAGCACGATGCCTACGGCGGTTCTGACATCATTTATGTGCGCCTGTTCGGACATAGTAAATAGAAGGACGGACCATGCGCGGACATTTAACAACAACAACAATGGCGGCAAAAGGTTCACGGTGGTGTGATGCGGAGGTGGAGTGTTTACTGCAGATTTGGTCGATGAAAATATTCAAAAACAGTCGACAAGATGCACAAAAACTCTGAGGTCTATGGAAAGATTTGTAAACAAAGAGACGCATGGCAATGACGTCAATCAATGCATGTGACATGTGAAGCATTTGCGCGAGGCCCAGGCAGTGTGAGTACAAACGGGCCTGGGGCGCGGGGGGAGAGGGAGGGGGGACAAGTACCCTAAAGCCCGAGGCGCGGTGCGGAGGGACAGTGTGAGTGCGCCCTAAGTCACTGGTGAACAGGGTTATGTACTACTAGATCAGAGCCTGCTGTTATTGCGTATATATAAACACATTGCTATCTATCAATTTTGGATAAAATATCCTGAAAATGAACATTTACATTGCAGGATTAGAATTCGGATGTTGTTCCTTAACGCATATCTGACGGTCTTTGATATCTTATAGTGTGGTTTTGACCTGCTCTTTATGAAAAGTGTCCTGAGACTACTTCTGTTATGATTAGATACCATGAATAAAATTTAATTGGATAGTTTGTAGCGTTAGCTGTGTTTTTAGATATTGAAGCATGTGATGCTTCCCTTGTCTCACACTGAATTGGAATAGCTGTGTTTGTTACCAAGGTCTTTTGTTTTTTAAATTGCTACTAAAACAGTTTATAGTGACCTCACTCTGAGTCTCAATGTATAGCTTATATGTATAGGTATTAAAGCATAAAATATATTTTTTATTTATTTAACCTTCCATTTATGTATCCAATTTTCTGTCTTGTGATTTTGTGCCAATTTTGTTTCAGCTCCACAATCGACATCCCATCCTCCTTGCCATCAGAGCTCCAGATGGGTTTACAGCCGAGTGTGTCTGTCCATGGGAAATGGACACAGAAGATGCCAGGAATGCCCTTATTACAATTAAGAGGATTTATGAAAGTCTTCTTAGCGGTAATGTACACAGTGCATGCTATATTTTCAAGACGCCTTTGAAATACTGCCTTGCAACATATTTCTGCATATAGCAAAGCAAAGTCTTTTTTTCTTTGTTAACATGTGAACAACATGGCTTAGGATGAAAATGCAGACCTGGTTACCCATCAGTCTTTAACTGTGTCCTTCCACAATTTGATGCGGAATAATGAATCTTGATTGATTCCATAGTGGTATTATGTCTCTTTCATTTGGTACTTACATGTTCAGTTTGTACAGCAAACTGTTTTGTGCTCTAATCAAGTGTCACACACTTATTGTTCCTTATATCTTTCTTTCTTTTTTAAGGACCGTGCCGAGGTGTTGGTGCAGTGGCTGCCTTGCTCTGGATGGTGTGTATGTTCTTAAGATTATTTTACTGTAGATGAGGAAAATCCACTAATAAAAATAGTAAAATGTCTTCAACTTTAACTGCAGTTTAATAAGGGTCAGCAAAGTCTGAGGGTCAAGCAAGTCACATAGCAGTCAAATGTTTTGGGCAGTATTGTGCATTGGACTTGAAATAAATTCACAGTATATAACATAATCAAGAAACCCCCTGTGCAATATCACTATAATGTGAAATGATTCAAAATTGTATCACCTTATAAAAGTGAACGCCACAATTTTCTCAGTTTTGGCCTGGTGTCTAATGCAATCTAAGAAAAAAACATTCCTCATAAAACGGCACACAACTGCAAGATTTAACTTGGCCAAAAACATGAAGAAAAAAAGATTCATACTGGCAATACATTCTGTGACTACCTCCAATGCCAGCTCAGGGGTGTAACAGTTCTGTTGCCCCCATTCCTTCTCCATACCTTTCACACAGACGTTGGGGAGTTTTCTTATACACTGTCTAAATATGATATTGAAAAGCTCATTTTCAAAAAAGAATGCATGCATACCTGTATAATCCATATCTCATTGTAAATAGTACAGTGTCAGTTATATTCTCAAAAATTATGAACAATTTGACAGTTATACTTCTTGCTGTGTTTCTGTCTTACAGTGGGGACAAATGGAAAAACTCCTGGGAGCCGAAAGAAAATGTTTTGCAAAAATAAATGTTTTTAAAACACATATACCAGTTACTGGCTGTGTTCTTTCATATACACTTGATTTCTATGATCGTTCAGAACCTTTCAAGAGCGAATTGTAGTAGTTGCAGTTTCCCAAAAAAAACAACATTTTGTGTTATTTTTACTGTTGACAAATTTTTATCGCAGAATCACTTAGCTCAGACTCATAATTGTTGTCCTTTACTAAGTAAATAATTGGGCTTTTGTTTTTGAATACATTTATGACTTGACATGGTTTTAAATCATCCTGCCGTCCCATTGGAGAACCGAGGACCCGCCTCCAGGAAGCATTTTTTTCAACAATCTCCTGATAAAGAGTCCTTAATAACTTCACAATACGATGGGTTAATGCGATGGCCATCGATTATAATTATTTCTTTCGGATCTGAGAAATATAGTTTTATTTTGTCAGTTTTGGATAACGGAAGGCTACGTTTTTACCCCCAGCCACCGTTGCGCTTGTTTGGCTTGTGTTAAAGGCGGAAGTGGTGTGTTCGAATACTATTATGAGCTGTCCGCCGTGGATGGGCTGCATTCCAAACTCAAATTGCCGCCGTTCAGCGTGGTGTGTTCGAATACTATTATGAGCTGTCCGCCGTGGATGGGCTGCATTCCAACTCAAATTGCCGCTGGTCAGCGTCACTAGCTCTGTTGATGAGACATTTTATAGCCAGTGATTGTAAAATATGAAGTGGCTCATTAATATAGTTTAATATTATATTTTTAAGAATATATGGCTGATTATATTTAAAATAAAATCGTATTTTGTATGTGTCTTCCTCAATTAATATTGAACCACATCCGAATCAGAATGGGTTTTTATTATCATATTGTCATATTAAAAGGAAAAAGACAAAAAAATAAATAAAAGGTAAATACTAAATAATAGATAACAGGCTATAGACATTTGAATGTAATTCCCGTGCTAGGCAACAGCCTTGGTCCTTGTTAACTTCCCCAAATTTCAGTCCTGGAGAGCCACTGTCCTGCATGTTTAAGTTTCTCCCTGGTCCAACACACCTGATTCTAATGATGTGCTCGTTATCAAGCAGCTGAAGCTTGTCACAGGTTTGAAAATCATATAATCTATATATGTAATAATATGTTGCTGAGGATATTTGATCTACATCATCAAATAAATCACTGTGTGTGTGTGTGTGTGTGTGTGTGTGTGTGTGTGTGAGTGAGTGAGTGAGTGAGTCTGTGTGTGTGCGTGCGCGCGCACGCGTGCGGCATTTGTGCGTCATACATAAAACATCATTCTTAATGCTTGCATTGGCTAATAATAACATATACACAGTGAATATTGTGATATATGAAGGTAACTCATGTCAGTCAACAAAGAAACAAACAAAGAATGAAGGAAACAAACAAACAAACAAACTTTTATGTGTAGAGCCTTCAAAGTGCTGTCTGGATGTAGGGTTTGGATGACCTGAGTCCATGACATGAAAAAATTCAAACTTTGCTGTAGAGCTAAACCAAATACATCATTGGAAAGGTCTCGACCTGGGGAGTAATAATATGTTAGTATTAATATTCTACATGGCTCCGGTTTTGAAATAATGAACTTTGAACCTTGACCTCAGGGCCTGTTTGAGGGCTTAGAATTCTGCAATAAAAAGAAATACAGAAATGGGACCAACTGTTATAGAGAGCTCTTGACCCCAGCTATAACATGAGTACAATCAACAATTTTGGGTTTTGTCAATTATGGGTCAAATTAATTTTCACCTATGGAATAATTTGATTTTAAAAATCTGATTACATCAATGTGTTAACTATGCCCTTAAACTCCTCAATGTATTCTCATTTCAACATTTACAACTTCCAATTCTATGAAAAATACAACCTTAATTAAAGAACTACAACTCCAATGAGCCGCGCAATAACGCTAAGTACTGCTATCTGCCATAGTTGTAGTTTTCTGTGGTTCTTCCGGTTTGTAAATAAATGGGTTCACAAAAAAAGATATATATATATATATATATTACATATATCATATATCTAGAACAGCTGGATTAGTATTGAGATTACATAAAGATGATCTATGTCAACAAAAAGTAAAGATGTATTCCTGAAATAGGTATGCAGTTTTCTGGTTTGCAAAAAGGGTAGTAAATAATGTGCCGTATACTTTAAATATTGAATATAGCCTAACTCCCGTTTTTTCTTCATATAAATGGTCTTTATGTTAAGAAACAGTTCAGATGCTAGGTGTTTGAACAATATTTATTAGTTTTAAGTAAATTAGGGTTTGCATGCAGCGGACTGGCTCCGTCTCTATAGCCACTTCCGGCTTCCGCAGCGTGCGTGGCAACCACCATAGCAACAATAGAAAACGATGCATCTGTGGATTCCAACTATTTGTTCGCTTTGTAATAACTCATAAATAATATATCATAAACATTCACTAGACAAAGCTGTAGATAAGACATTAATTTGTGAGGCTTAATTCTTCATGTCTACATTGTTATTACATACAAAATACAATATTTTTAAAGATTATCTCCAGACATGTTAGATGTATGAAAAAACCTTGTTTGTAATAACAGTAATGTTTGAATGAGCCACCGGTATACTGGATGAACCAGAACACCATGGCACAACAATTTGTGACACGAATAATGATACATTTCAAAACGCTATGTTTTTATATTCTATGTACTCACATTAGAATATGCTACTCTCATGCAAAATAAAACACATCCCACTGTGATATACTGTAAAACTTACAGAACCTTTAAAATATTTAAACAAATAATTGGTCACACTGTCCAGCACTAGGCACTATATAAATGCAGCCATTTACTGAACTTCCACGAGTAACAAGTACAGCACTCTGACCAAAACTGAGCACATATTTCGTCACCTGTTATGTAAACTTTATACAACAGTTAGTTTCCAGCTTACACAAAGTAATAAAAAGCTATTGCACAGACAAATGGTTATGTGTTGCTTAGCCACAGTCCAGTTCCAGTCTTGTGCTTTGTAGAAAGGATGTATGAAAGCAATATCACACGAGAGGGAGTGATGTTGTGCTGAACATCATCACAGCTGTGAATATGTAAAAGGCACACGGCCTGCGGCCTTATGTCCACAACTGAATCAACGCCTCAAAGGCTTTACATTTCTTCCGCTGAAATATCTGGAGTGCTGTTGTCCTCCTGGTCACTGTCCTCTTCAACGTCCTCATTGTCTTCCTCCAACATGAAAAAGGAGGGTTCAGTGTCAAAATGGGTGTAAGTGCTGGTGACTGCGCTCAGTTTCTGCTGCAGAATGTGTCGCTTGTGCAGCAGACAACAGAGCAGCCCCCTGTATCCCTCTTCTCTCAGCTCTCTGGGAGGTGCTAAAATAAAATGTAAAAAATAAATAAATAATAATAATCAGATAGAAAATAAGGCAACTCTTTATGAACATTAAAATACAGATTGTCTGCCCAGCTCTGAGACTGTACTACTACATACCATACTATGTTTCGTGATATTCTCTTGAGTGTGACGAAGGAGGCTGTATACTTTGTCCAAGGCCTTTCTCAGGTACTGGCAATGCTGGGTCATCTCCTTCACAATTATAACTTTTTCCTCTTCCATAGGCCTGACCAGCATAACCTGGTCAAAAAGTCGCCTCTTCAGGCGAAGACTCACCACTATTTTGAAAAAGAGAACAGATGGGACAAAAGTAAAACACTTAAGCCCCTTTCACATATACACTGCAAACATAAAATGATCTAGACAATCAGTATGTGAAAACACAAATACTTGATCCAGTCAGACTGGACATCAAGTGGAATTTACCTGGCCAGCTCCCAAGTACTACTACTATGAGCTACATGTCTCTTTTGAAAAACAGAAACAAGCAAAATTGACCATAAAAAAATAGTATTGTAAAACATATAGCGAAATGTACCATAACACATACCAGTGGCTGCCCACTGCTGGACGTCACACACCCATTCCTCCGTGTCCTCCAGAGAGATGTTGAGCTACTGCTTGAGACTCTCAAGATTAGCTCCTTCGATTTCTGCTCTCTGTTTAGTCCATTTAGAATGTTTAAAAAAACAAAAAACATAGATAAGTCATGGTGTGATCCGTGAAAAGGTATGTTAACATAGGGCATTAGAGATAAGAGAATAAAGATGTTTTCACATTTGAACCCAGAATAATGTCAGAGAATCAGGTCCGGAGATAGTCCCGAGTTTCTTTCACACATGCAGCACACACTTAGATGTGTTCACACTTAATGTAACTACTTAGTTTGGTTTAGGCAAGGGGAGCGTGCAGCTGTATTCACACATGTGCACACTCTGGAATTACCCAGTCTTTGCACTATTAAGCTGGGAGGGTAAACTCCATTTGATGCCCGGTCCGACTGAATCCGATATTTGTGTACACACACAGCTGTACCAGGAAATGTTCAGATAGTTTCAGGTTTGCAGTGCATGTGTGACAAGGGCTTAAGATGTAGGACAACTATCTAGTGGAATGTAATACACCAAAAGTATTTCATAGTATCAGAAAAAATGTTATTTTAAAAAAAGGGGACAATATCAGTGAGTGTATCTCTAATCATGATTGAAAAACCTAAATGACAACATGCAAAACATTCAAGCACAAATTGATGAGGATATTCTTAAAGGTATGTCCTCAAAAGAGACTATGTGCCTCATGAAACAATTATTTCCTTGTTATAACAAAGGCTATTTTATGGTGAAAGAATGCAATACGTATATAAGAATGCTAATTGGATAGAAAGGACATTGAGTTGTTTGCTGGAGTCATTTGATGTCAAAAACACTTAATGGTGATTTTTGTGAGTTGTCATGATGACAACACACGCCAGTGGGGCCGTCAAGTGTGCCACAGCTAGTTGGGAGGATGTTCTTCAGAGGAAGGTGTGAGGAGAAGGGACTGTTAAACTCAGTAGCAGTGAGTCAGTGGACCATAAGCCCATTGTTCTGCTCATTTTTTGTAGCCAATGCAGCACAAAAACACAGCGATCCAGCAAGCCAGCAGCCAACCAGCATATGGCTCTGCCATGCCTCCACACCACACCAGTCACAGGACATGAGCTGAACAAAGTTGTCACTCCTTTAACCTGTGATGCCAGTATTCAAGCCCAGTAACTTGCAGGAAAGACTTCTTACTTTGAAAAATCTTTTTGCCAGGGTCTTGTGCAGACTCTCTGTCTTCCTGTTGTTCCATCCCATGGCAAGCACAGTTATCATCTCTGCTCTGCCTGTAAAAAAAATATCCACACACACAAAACACCCCAGAAAATCTCAAAATTCAGAAAAATTTTACAATCTGGTACCGTGTCAAGCCTACCCTTTTCTGACTACACAACAACCAGCATAAGCTGTTTAACATTGCTGACAGCAATGTGGAGTTACAGTCTCTGCGCCCAATTTCGAATTCAAGAGCTCTAGCATTGCAGCTCTGAATTCTTTTTCAGACATTAACTGTTTTCTTGTCCATGCTGACATTGTGGGTGTCTGCTCCACTTTAGTCTCTGAAGATGATGATCTAAAATAATAAAAACACAAAAATTGATGTAAAGGACAGTGTATTTAAAGACAGAAAAGTCATTTCCATAATGGCTTTGTTACTGCACGTGCATAAAAAAAAACACGGCCACTACTTAAGTCAGTTGCCTAAATTTCACATTTTTAAATGGAAACATAAAGGTCGTCTTTAAGCTATTTAAGCTATCAGATGTCAATATGTGTACCAAGACTTAGGACATCTTGAGGAATGTCATCTGTCAGCAACTCCTCCACTTCTGGGGGCTTCCTAGCCACACGGTTTAACTATAAACACAAAACATAATGCAAGAAACATTACTGCTGACCAACTTGTGATTAACAGTAGAACTTTATTATATTTTACTGACCAGATCGATTCTTCCTAAAGTGTTGAGCTATGATGTTCCCATTCTTGTCCCTCTTCCTCAAGGTAACTCTGGAAACTTTAGTCCCTTTGTTTTCTTTTCTTTTCCAGATGCCATTTTAGATGAGAGAGAGAGAGAGAGAAGAAACTAACAAACAGAAGACCAAACAAAGGCTACAGTCAAAGTAAAGACAAAGAGACAAAATGACAAAGCAAAAGCTCAGAAAATTAAATTAGTGTAACAGGGAGAAGGATTAAGAAAATGGCTCTTAAAAGAACCGTTGGATTTGTGATATATGAAGAGAGTTTTTTTTATTATAAAAAAAATGAAGCAGGATTAGTTGCACTTCCATTAATGTTACTTATTGCCACTAAAAATAAAAATTTAGCAAAATGTAGAGTAAATAATCAAAAGAATAAAAAGAGAAATAAAACGTGTGCCTACAAAAGTTAAGAGTACACTAACACTAATTAAAACTATCAGGGCTCTGTATTTGAGTATCAAAATGCGCTCTCTAAGTTCTTACAGTGCATTTTCACCTGTTTATTACCAAAATAAATAGTTAACAGATGTCCTAATACTGACAGAAATACACAAAATCACATAAGGTAGCATTTTTTTGTCAAGATAGCATAAATAAAAAGCGTGTTAACATGTGCGCTAACCTAAGCGCCTTATTGGTAGTTAACATACGACCTCCGTGGCATTCCCAACTGAGTTGTAACTTAAACATCAAACTGAACTAACTTACTTACACATGATTTGGAGACAATCACCGTGATAGCTCACGCAAAGAACACAACATGACCACATAAATTGAGTACACAAACGGACTTACCAATGCTACGAGGTCCAGTGAAACGTGAATGCCACGCCTCCTTCTGGCACATCACATTTTGATTGGTGCCAAAGGTTAAAGGGTAGGCGATGACGACATACCCAACACACCGTTTATTGTAGTTGTGTACACGACCGCTAAACTCGAAACGTGCCTATGGGTCGTAATAAGCTCCTTGATCAAACAACCTATGTGGTCGTTTTTGGGTGGAGGACAGGCTGCTTACATTGGAATGAGTTGAAAGCCCCCTGCGTCGGGTTTGTAGGTTTAAGGAGCGCCCCGATGAGCGCCCCGATGAGCGCCCCGAGGAGCGCCCCGAGGAGCGCCCCGAGGAGCGCCCCGAGGAGCGCCCCGAGGAGCTCTCCTCGAGCTTCAAATATCGGCGCGGACGGGCTTACATTGGAATGAGTTAAAAGCCCCCTGCGTCGGGTTTATACGTTTAAAGACTGCCCTGAGCTTTAAATATGGACGTTTAAGGAGAGCCCAAAACTTCAGATATGGACGTTAAAGGATAGCCCTAAGCTTCAAATATCGCCTCGGACGGGCTTACATTGGAATGAGTTGAAAGCCCTCTGCGTCGGGTTTGTACGTTTAAGGAGACCTTTTTAGTCCGTAACTAACGCCAAAGGCCCTGACCAATCTTCAGTATTTGACGCGTTGGGAGTGAGACTGTGTTGGTCTGAGAGGCGGATGCTGTCTAAACTGCACAGCATCCTGGACAACAACTCTCACCCTCTCCACCATCTGCTGACTTCCAGCAGAAGCACCTTCAGCCACAGACTCATTCTCCCCCGGTGTAATACTGAACGCCGGAGGAAGTCTTTTCTTCCGGCGGCCATCAAACTTTATAATTCATCTCCCCCTGGTCAGGTAAGGAACAGTGGAGACACTGTATCCTGAAAAATGTCACTTTATATCATCACTGCACCACTTTATTCAGTTGTACTGTCACTTACTTCAGTAAGAAATGCTGCTACACTTACACTGTCACTTGATACCACCACTACTTCAATTTATTTTGTGGTACTGTAACTATCTGCTGCTACACTTACTGTGCTTTAGGACATGCTGCTACATTTCACTGTGGTTTACTGTAACTTACTTCAGTATGAAATGCTGCTACACTCCACTGTGCCATACTGTCACTTAGTTCTGTAGGAAATGCTGCTACATTTTTAACACTTATAACTTATCGCTCCTTCTCACTTATTTAGTTTGTACTTATTTCATTTCAATCTGCTGCTAAACTGCACTGTGCGTATTGTTGTATATTGTATATACCTACGCTTAACCACAATGTCTGTTGCACTCTGTCACACTTAATTGCTTGACTGATTTTACGTTAGCTTTATTTTGATTTGATTTATGTTTTATGCTTATTGTTACTCTGACCCTTTCCCACCTTTGTATTGAAACTGCACAATAATTTCCCTCTGGATAAATAAAGCTTCTTGAATCTTGAATCTTGAATTGCGGTCAGATTTGACGTTGATTTAGGATAAAAGGGTCCTTCATCCTGAATTTCTGGGTTTTAATTACCCTAGGAGGGTTTGAGGTTGTAAAACACACCATATCTCATATGGAAACAAGTATAAAAACGTCTTATCTCCCGCTCCCTTCCTGTGACGCTGAGCAGAAAAACCAGACACAAAGAACTCACAAAACAGCACTTCCTCTCAGGGTCCTACATATGAAAGCAGCAGAGCCATCATTCCTACTGACCCAAAACTATCTCCAGGTGTCTTTAGCATGAATGCAAAATCAGCTGGGTATCCTATGATGCTGCTGCTGTCACAACTGGCTTCTCTGACTCGTACCGGAGACTGGATATTTTTAAAGCTGAGGGCATAACTCAGAAATGCCAGGAGGCTGTCCTTGCTGTGGTACTCAGCTATGAATACTCCTGCAGCCTCTTCTTTTTGCTGGTTCTAGATCAGGTATACAGTGTACCCTATGTCATTTTCAAGAGCCAGCATAAAGTTTTCCCTCTTGTATTTTCCAAACTGTAGGATGTACTCTCCCATCATTTCTGTTCTGTCTGAGGCATCACCCCCTCTCATGACAACCACAATCCGAGCATTATCCCTGCTCCTCCTACAACGCAGCAGACTTGTCCTGCAGTGACGGGTTGTCCTTCAGCAGTTTGTCTGCCTCGGTGGGATCCTGGTGAAGATATCCGAGCGGTCCAGTGCGAAAGACCACACTGACTTTCCCAGGGAAGAAACTGTGTTTGTGCATTTTCCCTGTAATGAAGAAAACTATTTTGTCCTTCAATAGGTTATAGACAGGCACTGTTTTGTGTAACATATGTTGAAAGATCGGGGCTCAATGGGAATCAGGAAACAGGGAGGTTTGAATCTTAGGCCCAGCACTTTTAGGGCCCATGCACACGCAGCCGGCGAAACCACAGACTTTGTTGAACAAGGCTGTCATCATCCCACCTCCGACCTCTAACCCCGCGGTGTCACATACCAACAACAGTGCTGCTGCGTGAGAGGAGAAAGACAGACCCCATAGACTGTTACTGAACTGGACTCTAAGCCACATGTATGGGAATGAATTAGGCCGACCACAGATTTCTCCCTTTTCCCTGATTCTCTGAATAAGGAGCTTAACTGCTCTCTACTCTCTTTTTCATAAATCAAGCTCTAAGAAGGTGTGAAAAGTCTTTAAATGTAATGAGAAAGTGGCGCCTATGTATATGGTGCATGTGTATTTTACTTACAGTTTGTCTAAACTATCGCTGCAACTGTACTGAAAGATCCACTGATTTACTTTTACCTGCTAAAAAAAAAGAATAAAATAAAGTGACAGTATTGTAGCATACACAGCATGACGCAGTATGAAAAGCCCTGAGAGTTGCTGTTGCAGTGGTGGAAAGTACATTTACTACATTACATTAGGTACAATTTTGAGGTACTTGTACATTAGTAATTCCATTTTAATCTACTTTATACTCAACTACATTTATCTAGTAACTTAACAGATTTAGATTGTTAATACAAATGAAATGACACATATTTTTATACATTAAGCTAAACAGCAGTCAATAAAAGTATCTCTACCTTTATCAGCTGCAACATTAAAGTGTTAATTACATTAACCTATAAATAATTATAATACAATACTACTCTGAAATAAACCTGTAGGTACTTTAGGTCTAATTGGATCAAAGGTGTGACTATAAAATGGAATATTTGATAAAGAAAATTAATAAAGAAAAATTACAAAAAATGAATAACTTTAATTTATTAAAAACTTCACACGGAGAACCAATTAAATGTAGGGCCTTGACTCACGTTCAGATTATGAGATTGAGTATTCTCAATAAACTTATCGTTAATCAAGTAAATATTAGTTATCACCAATAATTTTCAAAGATAGTAATAAAAATTACTCTAGTTAAACCAGAGTTCCTCGGGGCACCACCATCATAGACGGAGTGACAACTAATATTAAAGTCTCATTTAATATATTAAACTACTAATTAAGGGTTGAACATCGATAAATGTAATAGTTTAATTAGTTGAAGGATTTAAAAGTTATTTTCTTAGTAGAGGCTGGCTCATTCATCTTTGTGTAATATTAAATAAACAGACATATGGTAAACACAAACATTTATTAACACATTAATAAATGCAACAAACAAAACACAATAAACTAACTAAAGCTAACAGCAAATGTTTGTGTTTGTGTGTGTGTGAAAATAAGACAAAGAGGAGAGGTGGGGGCTTGGACCCCTGCAGAGAAGGTGTGAACATTTAAGTTACACAAAGGCCAGCAGCTTGAAATCTCAGTTCTTATTCAAGTTACAACAAAGTTACAGTTCTATCTACCCGTCCATAAAATCCTATAACATGTAGTAATGCCAAGTTGGTGATTAGTAACCAGTCCATGAGATGGGAGATAAGTTGCGTTGCTTGATGCCAGTGGCTGGTTGAAGTAAGGAAGCTGGTTGCAGACAGGTTATGTCTTGGTTGTTGCTCTTAGGCAAAAGAGGACTAAGGGCGCACTCACACTGTCCTTCCGCACCGCGCCACGGGCTTTAGGGTACTTGTCCCCCCCTCCCTCTCCCCCCACTGGCCAGCCCGTTTGCACTCACACTGCCTGGGCCCGCGCGGATGCTTCTTGCCTGTCCATACGTCATCATGCCGTAACACGTCACACGCATTGATTGACGTCATCGCGATGCGTGGCTTTGTTTACAAATCTTTCCATAGACCTCAGAGTTTTCGGCGTCTTGTCCGACTGTTTTTAAATATTTTCATCCGCCCAAATCTGCAGTAAACACTCCACCTCAGCATCACACCAACGTGAACCTTTTGCCACCATTGTTGTTGTTGTTAAATGTCCGCGCATGGTCCATCTTTTCTTTTTTCTATGTCCGAACAGGCACACATAAAATGACGTGAGAGCTGCCGTAGGCGTCGTGCTCGTACTTGTGCAAATGCGCTCTACAAAAGCCCACCTCTCTCAAACGGGCTGTGGACGGCCAACTTGGCTGCAGCTAGACGTGGAGCGGTTGCACTCACACTGGTTCAATTCAATTTTATTTATAGTGCCAAATCATAACAAAAGTTATCTCAGGACACTTTACAGAGTAGGCATAGACCCAGCAATTCCCCCATAGAGTACGGTGGCAACGAAAACCTTCCCTTTAACAGGCAGGAACGTCGGACAGACCCAGCTCTGTGGAGGACGGCCATCTGTCTTGACCGGTTGGGGAGGAAGAAAAGGAGAGAGAAAGAGAGAAACACAAAGATAGACAAAAGACAGAGAGACTGACACACTTCCAGAGATGCAAGCAGCCAGCGAGTAACAGTAACTATAACAATATCTATAGTAATGTGAACATGACCCACATGTTATGGCAGTCTGCATAGCAGAACAGCAGGAACACGCACATCCAGGGTGACAGAACATGAAAATGAAAATAATTATGACAAACATGATCAATGATGAGTAGGGGCAATAGCAGCTACGATACAGCAAGACATACCACTGATGGTGTTTTTATTGCTACAAATTTTATAATTTATAAAACTATTGACAGAATAAATGACAAATAGTTATTGAAGTAGCAGGAAGCGTCATGCAGGACCACGGCAGCAGGCACCACCACGATCAGCAGGGACCTGCACACAGGACCAGGGCAGCAGGCACCACCAACATCAGCAGGGACCAGCACACAGGACCACTGCAGCAAGCACCACCACGATCAGCAGAGACCAACACACAGGTCCACAGCAGCAGGCATCACCACCATCAGCCAAGACGTGCGTGCAGGACTGGTCAAACGCACTAGGCTCTACCCTAAAAACCTGTTTTGGCCCGGTGCGGAAGGACAGTGTGAGTGCGCCCTCAGATCGCTCTTTGTTCTGCTAAGTTGAGTGGATAACCGGTTGGTTAACCTTTGCTGGTGATCCTACGCCATAGGCCAGGTCCAGTGGGCAGCTGGTCGCTGGATCCAGCAGGAGCGCGTCGAGTTGAGTGTGGAGTTTCGAAGAGAGAGATCCGGGAGAGAGAGAAAGTGCAGGAAGTGTACTACAGTTCTATAGACACTGGTGATGTCATCACCAGAGGTCAGGTCAGCCAATGACAGTTTGGGGGTCCCTTGAATAATTCACACCTGGTCGTGACCTGTTGTGGGGGAAGGTTGCATGGCCGGCCTTTGTTTCAGCAGGCTGACCTTCTTTTAATCAAACTGAAAGTTTGAGTTAATCAAGAAATGTACAATCATCTTTGGGGTGCCGGTTGCACCTACAAACCACTCTGCTTAATGAATGAATACTTTGAAAGCTACCAGTTGTTTTTGGATGTCTTCCTCATTTTTAAGGTTTTGAATGGACTAACTCCTCCACTATTACAGGCCTTCAGAAAGAAAAAACACTCCAGAGTAAACACCAGAGCACTGAGTGGAGGAGATTGTGATGTACAATGTCGCAGGACTACATTTGGACAAATGTTTTGCAATTTAGCAACCATTCCAATATCTATCAAAATATCCTACAACTATTGCAACTGTTTCCCGCCCCCCGAAACCAAATAGCAAGTTTTTAAATGACTGCTTCTTAATATTGCTGGGAGATTTTAACATACACATTGACAATATAAACCATCCTCTTACCAGAGACTTTGCATCCTGCTTTGAGAGCTTTGGATTTCAGCAGCACACCCATATTCCCACACACTCAAAAGGACACATCCTGGATTTAATATCCTGCTCTAGGGTCACCCCTATTGACTGTGCCATAGCTGAAATCCCCATCACCGACCACTTCCTCCTCTCATTTAACGTCGTCTCATCTCCTTTCACAATATTAAGGACATAAATACGGACCCTCTCTCCTCTAGTATTGACAATTTCATAGACATTGAAGACTTATCCACCCCTGAACAGCTGTTTCCTACTATAACACAGGACTTCATGATATCCTCAACTCCCTCGCTCCACTTAAAACCAGATCCGTCTCTTACTCCTTCTGTGCTCCCTGGTTTACGCCTGAATTCTGGCGTATGAAAGCCAAAGGCAGGCAGCTTGAACGGGCTCACTGTTTACAAAGAAATGTACAAAAAACATTTTCTGCACTACCAGGACTGTATTACTAAATCCAAATCATACTATTACTCCAGCTTATACCCTGAGCTGACAGGCATGCAGCGCCAGACCGTTGTATTCCTTCATTGGTAAACTATTCCCCCCTAATTGGCATTCCTTTTCTCGTTGTGGTTAGCACGATCGCTAAGTATTTGTTGTGTGTTTGTTCCTGTTTCTCTGTAGTTTCCCGTGTTCCTGTTTCCTTGTCCGTCTCCCTGATTCTCCTTTGTCTCCTCGTTCCTTTTTTTCCCTCGACATGGTATTGCTTGTTTTTCCCCTGTAGTGTTTTTCGTTTTGTTTGGAATTGTAATTAAAAAAAAATTTGTACTTTAATTGCGCGTCAATGTCTGCATTGGGTCCTCTCTTTTGTGTGTTGTCTCTGTACCATTCATGACAAAACAGTCTGGCCATAACATGGACCCCGCGGACATGGAAATTGATCCCCGGATTTTTCCGTTCGTCACGCGGTTACTTCCCAGGGAGTACTGCTCGATAAACATTCACAGACGCTGCAAAGAATCCTGGAGAGTCTCAGTCAGCTGACTGCCTGCGTAGCTCATTTGGAGAAAGGATAGGTAGGACCTCTCTTTGCTGCTCCTGTGAATGCTGAGTCACCCGCTACTACCGTGAGTACTGTCCTCCCTCGTGAGCCCTATGTTCCTGCTCCAGAGTGTTATTGTAGTACATTGGGTGAATGCAGGATTTTTCTGTTTCAATGCTCTCTGGTTTTTGGTCAGCAGCCTCTCACATACGCTAACGATAGCTCCAAGATAGCCTATGTGCTAGGCTTGTTGTCCTGTAGGGCTCGAGTCTGGGGAGCTGTGTTTTGGAATAACCCCCTGACTCGGCAGGCTACTTTCCAGCAGATCTCCAGTGAGATTATGTCGGTTTTCGATCATCCTGTTTCTAATTGCGATTCCAGCAATCGGTTGCTTGATCTACGCCAGGGTTCCGCTTGTGCTGCTGATTACTCCGTTGAGTTTCGCACTTTAGCGGCGGAATTAGGATGGGATGATCAGGCTCTTCAGAGTATTTTCTTTAAGGGGCTTAATGAGGAGGTTAAGGACAGTTTAGTGGGTAGGTCTGAGCCTGCTAACCTCCAGGAGCTTATTAGTCTTGCCATAAAGATAGACAACCGTCTACGTGAGAGACGGCCAGTTTTCACAGTAACTCCAGGTCCTCTTTCCAGTTTCCCCGAGCATACTTCCTTTGTTCCCGTGAGCAACCAGGTTCCCCTGTCTCCCGCTCCAGACCAGGAGGAACCCATGCTGTTGGAGCCTATTAATTCTTTGTATTAATTATTAGGAAAATGGTATATGGTAACGGCATAAAAAAATTATAAGGATAACTATTTAGAATGTGTAATGTACATGAACTACTATTTATTATGATTGTTTTTGTTGTTTATGGCACTCCTCCTTCTAGTCAGGCCATCCTCCTCCCGTGATTAAGGAGAGAGAACAGCTGGTTTGCTGGTCGGCTTTTTGTGTTGAAGGAGTGAGTTGTGAAACACTTTATCAACCGCTTAATTACGTTTTTTATTTGCTTATGGTTGGAAGTCAACCGGAGGATATTTCTGTTTATGTAAATAAATGCGAAACCCTTTTTGTTGAAACAAGAAACATCTCCGCGAGTGCTTTTTATTTAGTGAGTCGTAGACCTCCTCCTCAGAAACTACTCTGACGATTTTTGAACTTTTTTGTATGCAAGAGTAGCCATGACAAGTTGATAAACTCCACCGAAGACTTGAAGGAAAGTGGAGAGTCGACGGATCATGCCGATCACTTGCCGACAGATGAAGCCAAGCAGCCGGCTGGCCGTGAGTAAAATCAGCTGATCAACTTTATGAATGAATGCGCCGCGGCGCTACCTGCGCTACAATGAAACAATCGATCATTATGGAAAGCAAAGTTGTGGATTGTGGATGTGGACTGTAATGAAACAGGAACGTTGGAAGGATGTTCAAGGATAAACTGAACGTAAATTGAAGGAATTTGTGTGGTTATTTGTAATGATATCTGAGACATCGGAGACCTCAGCTGAGGACATGTTGAAATCGCGCATTGCTTCGCACAGAGGCAGAGTGGGCGCATGCACGAGGAGGATAAATGAAATAAAGGCTTTGATGACTGATGTTGGAAATGTTGATAAAGTCAATGACACATTTGAAGCGTTTAAAGGAGCTGTGGATGAATTTAAAAATGCTCACAGATCTGTGCAAGAGCTCTTATCCGAGGAGGAACAGGAAAATGATTACTATGACTGGTATGAACCCAGAATAACTAACCTGAATTATTTCATGAAAGAGGTTGAAACATGGAAAAGAGAAATTGCACAATCAAAGGTTGAACCACTGGACAGCATATCGAATGTGTCACACAAATCAAAGTCTTCCACTTCTATTGGATCATCAGTCTCCAGATCCTCCTCAGTCTCCTCAGAATTAAAAAAGGCCAAAGCAGAACAGGCTGCTGCAATGGCTCGAGCTGCTGCTTTGAAAGAAAACCACACCTTGCAACTGGAGGAAACAAAACTGAAATCAAAAATGGAACAAATGGAGTTGGAAGCAGACCTTGCAGCATCAACTGCTAAAATAAAAATTCTACAAAGTGATGAGGTGGATCAGGAAGCTCGAGGTGATGGCATGAACGAGTATTATGACTCTCACCATGAACCAGAAACAATGGAGAGCAATGTGGAATTTGTGCAGTTAGGTGCAGTACCCAAAACCCCACTTCACCAAACCATCTTGAGTCTCCACAGACCTCCACTTACAAGGGGTACCAACACACCAGAAAATAAACCCCAAAACAAGAATTTAACTGAAAAACACAGAACCGAAACTGCAAATCATAATCGCACCGTAACTCATGCTGCACAAGATAATTTGGATGCGGTTATTCGAAGACAAAATGACATAGCAGAACTCATTGTCTCACAGCAAAACTTGTCTAGGTTACCAGCAAGGGAGATTTCTGTGTTTAATGGTAACCCATTGGCATATCAGTCCTTTATCCATGCATTTGAACACTTGATTGAAGACAAGACTAAAAATAATCAGGACAGACTCTACTATCTTGAGCAGTTTACCTCTGGATTACCAAGAGACCTGGTTCGCAGCTGTTTGCATATGGATGACAGAAGAGGCTATAGTGAAGCAAGACATCTCTTAAAAGAGCACTTTGGGAATGAAATTAAGGTTTCTGGAGCTTACCTGGAAAAGGCCTTGAACTGGACAGCGATTAAAGCTGAGGATGGGAAAATGCTGCATGCATATGCAATGTATTTGACAGGATGTTGTAACATAATGCAAGATTTACAGTATTTAGAGGAACTTGAAATCCCATCAAACCTAAGGCTAATGGCATCCAAACTACCCTATAAACTCCGGGAAAGATGGCGAACCACAGCTTATGAGACACAACAGAAAACTGGCAGGAGGATCAGATTTCAGCACCTTGTGAACTTTGTGGAAAAACATGCAAAGATGCTTTTGGATCCGTTGTTTGGAGACATTCAAGACCAAATGACTACAAAAAAGTCTATCCCAAGAAGAAAAAGTGAACTAAAATCAATAAGAGGCGAAAACTTCAGTGGCGGTGAATACAGAGAAAGCAGGATACGCTGTAAAACAATCATCTATTCCAAAACAACCACTTCAGACCAAACCCTGTCCTATCATTCCTTCCTGCGGATTCTGCCAAGGGAAACACGCCCTGATCGACTGCTCACAATTCCAAACACAGTCACATAACAACAAGGTTGAATTCTTAAGAAGCCATGGATACTGCTTTGGTTGCCTACTTAAAGGTCATCTAAGCAAAAAATTGTAAAAGAAGATTAATGTGTCAAGTTTGTCAAATGAAACATCCTACTGTACTTCATATTCAAAGGGTTAAAGGCCCAAAACAGGAAAATCAACCAAAAGCCACTGCTGAGACAGAAGATACCGCCATATGCAGTGCTCTTGTTTCAGCAGGTGATGTAACTGGGGCCGGGAGAGACTGTCCATTCAGAATTAAAGTGGCAAAGGGGAGCAGGTATATTCAGACCTATGTCTTCCTCGATCCAGGCAGCACAGCAACGTTTTGCACAGAAAATCTAATGAACCGGCTGAATGTGAAAGGACACAAAACCGAGATACTTTTGCGAACAATGGGACAGGAAAAGCCTGCAGGGACCTATGAGGTCAGAGGACTGGAGGTGGGAGACTTGGAAGGCTGCACATATCTTGACCTTCCGAAAGTTTACACACAGAGCAAAATCCCTGTCTCAACAGAAAATATAATCACAGAAGCTGATTTGAAGAAGTGGCCTTATCTCAGTGGCATCCAGTTAAAAGAAATTGAGGCAGACATTGAACTCCTCATTGGGACTGATGTTCCTCGAGCAATGGAGCCATGGCAAATAATAAACAGTCATGATAATGGACCATATGCGGTCCAAACCTTACTGGGATGGGTGGTAACTGGACCCCTCAGTGTTGATAGTGCTGCAGAACATGATGGGCCCATTGCAGTGTCAAGTAACAGAATCTCTGTTGCTGAGTTGAAGGATCTACTCATCAGACAGTATAACCAGGATTTCTCTGAAAACATGTATCAGGAGAAAATTGAGATGTCAGTTGAGGATAAACATTTTATGGAGATTGCTTCCAAATCAGCATTTCTTAAAGATGGCCACTATCATTTGCCATTGCCTTTCCGGGATAAAGACAAGATCATGCCTGACAACTATGATATAGTAAAGGAACGCACACTGCACCTTATGAAAAAATTTAGGAAGGATAAGAAGTATGCTGAGGAATACACCTCCTTCATGGAAGACATTCTCAAAAAGGGTTATGCAGAAAAGGTTCCACCCCAGCAGCTTTGCAGAGAGGATGAACGGGTCTGGTACATCCCGCATCATGGTGTCAACCACAAGCGAAAGCTCAAACTGAGGGTGGTGTTTGACTGTACATCCTCATTTCAAGGAACATCTCTGGACAAGGAGCTCCTCCAAGGTCCAGACCTAACAAACACCCTCATTGGAGTTCTATTAAGGTTTCGTCAAGAACAAATTGCCGTTATGGCAGACATTGAGGCAATGTTTTATCAAGTACAGGTTGTTGAAAAGGACAGAGATTTCCTGAGGTTTTTGTGGTGGCCAGAGAGTGATATCAGCAAACCGCTTGAAGTTTACAGGATGAAAGTTCACCTCTTTGGTGCTGTATCATCCCCGAGTATTGCTAATTTTGCCCTGTGTCAAACTGCTGATGACAACCAGAAGCATTACTCTGATGAAGTTATGAAAACCATCAAAACTAACTTTTACGTGGATGATTGTCTCCGATCAGTGGCAACAGTGGACCAAGCTATGAAGCTTGTCAAAGATCTCACTGAAGCCTGCGGCCAGGGAGGCTTCACACTGACAAAATGGGTCAGCAATGACTGTGAGGTGTTAGCAAGCATTCCTGAGCATCACAGAGCAAAGGCAGTCAAGGAACTGAACCTGGATAAAGAAAAGCTGAAAGAACAAATCACAGTTGAGCCTGCACTTAGAATCCACTGGAACACCCACAGTGACACCTTCAGCTTTAAAGTAACTGTCAGAAGCCGGCCTGCTACCAGGAGAGGTATACTCTCCACAGTTAGTTCAGTTTATGACCCGTTAGGTTTTCTCTCTCCTTTCATCCTGAAAGCCAAACAACTACTCCAAGAGCTCTGCAAAGCCAGGTATGGATGGGATCAAATTATTCCACAGGAACTTGCAACACCTTGGCAGAGATGGATCGGGGATTTAAATCAGTTACGTGGGTTTCAAGTAGCAAGATGCATAAAGCCTGAGAACTTTGACCCTGTGGAGACGGCTGAGCTGCATCACTTCTGCGATGCAAGTGAGTCGGGTTATGGTACTGTAAGCTATCTTAGATTAATGAATCAGCAAGGCAAAATCAATATTTCCTTCATATTTGGAAAAGCCAGAGTCTCACCTCTCAAGCAGATTACCATACCCAGGCTTGAACTCACTGCAGCAACACTGGCTGTAAAAGTGGATCGGATGCGGAGGAAGGAGTTGGATTTACCACTCACAGATTCAACTTTCTGGACAGATAGTACATCTGTATTAAAATATATCCACAATCAAACAAGGAGATTTCATACATTTGTATCCAATAGAGTTGCAGTGATCCATGACCTCTCCCGCACAAGCCAGTGGAGACACATAAATTCAAGAGACAATCCAGCCGATGATGCATCACGAGGGTTGCATGTAGAATCTTACTTGAGATCAAGATGGCTGAGAGGACCCGAATACCTGGGCAGAGAGAAAAATACATGGCCAAAGATCACGCAAGGTCTAGGAGAAATATCAGCAAATGACCCCGAGGTGAAAAAGGAGGTCACAGTTAACAGTGTGAGAATTGAAAACCAACATCCGATAGGCACATTAATCAAGTATCACTCATCATGGAACCAACTTCAGAGGTCTGTAGCCTGGATACTGAAGGTGAAAAAACTACTTCAACTGCTAAGTCAGATAAGAAAGGGTCAGACACACGTGTCTTCGGAGACGAAGAGAAAACTGAAAGATGAGCGCGGGACACAAAACTTATCAGTGGAGGATATGGAAGAGGCAGAGAGGGCAATCGTTTGTTTTGAACAAAGACGCTACTTCAGCCATGAATTTACTTGCCTGGAACACAGCAAAACCCTCAGTGCAAGAAGCACCATCCGCAAACTGGATCCAATTTTTGATAATGGCATCTTGAGAGTAGGAGGTAGAATAAACAAAAGTGCAATGCCAGTGCACCAGAAGAATACAATTATTCTCCCTAAAGGTGCTCACATATCTAACCTCATCCTACAACATATCCATCATCAAGTTGGGCACTCAGGAAGAAGCCATATGCTTTCCAGGCTAGGACAAAGGTTTTGGCTCCCTCATGCAAACTCCTTAGCCAGGAAAATCATCAGGAACTGTGTATTTTGCAGGCGCATGCAGGCAAGACCTGGTGAACAGAAAATGGCAGATCTTCCTGAGGATCGGTTGTATCCGGACCTACCTCCCTTTAGTCATGTTGGCATTGACTACTTTGGTCCCATTGAAGTGAAGAGGGGCCGCACTCAGGTAAAACGGTGGGGGGTCATCTTCACCTGCCTGGTGAGTCGAGCTATCCACCTGGAAATGGCAAACTTCCTAACGACAGATTCATGCATAAATGCTATTCGCAGATTCATCTGCAGAAGAGGACCAGTCTTAAGTATCAGGACTGACTGTGGGACAAACTTTGTTGGAGCCCAAAGGGAACTACAGGAAGCTTTGAAAGAGCTGAATCATCAGAAGATTCAAAACACCCTTCTAATAGAAGGAATAAAGTGGATTTTTAACCCTCCTTTTGGAGCCCACCACGGCGGAGTCTGGGAAAGACTGATCAGACTAGTCAAAAAGAGCCTTACATCTGTTCTAAAACAGCAAACACCGGACGATGAAACCCTATCAACAGCGCTGTGTGAGATAGAAGCCATCCTGAATGACCGACCAATAACTACAGTGTCAAGTGACCCCAATGACCTGGAACCACTATCCCCAAACCATTTGCTTCAGCTGAAGGCGAAAACAACTATGCCACCAGGGGTTTTTGAAAAAAAGGATCATTATTCAAGGAAGAGATGGAGACAAGCACAGTATCTTGCAGATCTCTTCTGGAGACGTTGGACAAAAGAGTATCTTCCACTCATGCAAGAAAGGAGAAAGTGGAACAGCATAAAAAGGAACCTGAGTCCTGGAGATCTGGTCATTATTGTTGACAACACAGCACCAAGGAACTCATGGATTACTGGCCGTGTTGTAAAGACATTTCCAGATGCCAAGGGTTTCGTGAGGAGCGTTTTGGTTAAAACCAAAAGCAGTGTGATTCAACGACCAATAGATAAGCTCTGTCTTCTAATGGAGGCAGCCGTATGAATGGAGGGAGGCCGTGAATTTCCATCCTTCACTATGGACTGATTCAGATATTCTGACATAATTATGAACTTTGATAAGACAGAAAGTCATCATCAAGTAACTGAATGGACTTTGAGTTTAAGTAGCATAATTTATTTTCTATTGTGTAACTGCTTTATTTTGGTAACGGCATAAAATAATGATAAGGATAACTATTTAGAATGTGTAATGTACATGAACTACTATTTATTATGATTGTTTTTGTTGTTTATGGCACTCCTCCTAGTCAGGCCATCCTCCTCCCGTGATTAAGGAGAGAGAACAGCTGGTTTGCTGGTCGGCTTTTTGTGTTGAAGGAGTGAGGAGTGAAACAGTTTATCAACCGCTAAATTATGTTTTTTATTTGCTTATGGTTTGAAGTCAACCGGACGATATTTCTGTTTATGTAAATAAATGCGAAACCCTTTTTGTTGAAACAAGAAACATCTCCGCGAGTGCTTTTTATTTAGTGAGTCGTAGACCTCCTCCTCAGAAACTACTCTGATGATTTTTGAACTTTTTTGTATGCAAGAGTAGCCATGACACATGCAGCTAGGTCGTAGTCACTTGACTCCCGCTGAACCTGAGCGGCGCTTTAGAGACCGATTATGTTTTTACTGTGGAGCTCCCAATCATCAGATAGCCAACTGTCACAGACGGTTAAACTGTCAGACCCACCAGTCAAAGACGGGGTCCTGGTGAGTCGTTCGGTTGTTCCTAATAGTCCCCGCCAATGTATTAATCTGGACATAGTTTTGAGTTGGAATTTTTCCTTCATGCATTAATTGACTCTCGGACTGAAACTAATATTATACTGAATTTGTTAAAGCTAATGCTATTCCTGTGAACCAGCTAGAGACTCCATTAACTCCATTAACTCGCTCAGATCTCCGCAGAGACTTTGCCTTTAACCATGTCTCTTGCTGGTAACCAGTCCATTGCCTTCCACTAATGCTCCCTTAGTTCTTGGTCTCCCCTGGCTTATCACTCACAACCCAGTTATTGACTGGTTAACAGGTAGGGTTGTGAATTGGAGTAGCAATTGCCATTCTTCTTGTCTTCGTTCAGCTCCTCCTAGATGTCCTAGTACCCCCAGTTCCTTACTACCTCATCCTCCTGACTTGTCTTCCGTGCCTCCCGTGTATCAAGATATCGCCGAGGTATTTAGCAAGGCTAAGGCATTATCCTTACCCCCTCACCGTCCTTACGATTGTCCCATTGAGTTGTTGCCCGGGTCAACTTTTCCCACTAGTCGTCTCTATAACCTGTCAGGTCCCGAACGGGAAACGTACATTAATGACTAGCTTAAGTCAGGGATCATTCGCCCCTCTTCTTCTCCACTAGGAGCTGTTTTTTTCTTTGTGGCCAAAAAAGATAAATCGCTACGCCCCTGCCTTGACTACTGTGGTCTCAACAATATCACGGTTAAAAACAAGTAGCCCTCCCGTTGATCAATTCCGCGTTCGAGCCGTTGCATTGAGCGACCATCTTCATTAAGCTAGACCTCCGCAACGCATATCATCTTGTGAGGGAGGGGGACGAGTGGAAGACAGTCTTTCTACACTCCACTAGGACACTTTGAGTATCTGGTCATGCCGTTTGGGTTAACTAACGCGCCAGCCGTTTTTCAGGCCCTGGTTAATGACGTACTTCGTGATATGCTTAATCGCTGTCTTCGTGTACCTGAACAACATCCTGATTTTTTCCAAGGACTTGAACGAGCATGTGGTGCACATTCGTCAGGTTCTTCAGCGTCTCTAGGAGAATTGTCTCTTTTTCAAAGCCGAGAAATGAGAGTTCCACGTCTCCTCCGTAAAATTTTTGGGGTATATCGTGGAGAGTGGACAGGTTAGGGCTGACCCTACAAAGGTCACTGCGGTGATTGAATGGTCGACGCCTACCTCTAGGAAGCAACTCAGCGATTTTTGGGTTTCGCTAACTTCTACCGTTGGTTCATCGGTAACCACAGCCAGGTAGTTTCCCCGATGACTAGGTTGACTTCCCCCTCTACTCCTTTTGACTGGTCTCCTGCCGCCAACAATGCCTTTCTGACTCTCAAGAAGTGTTTCCCGTCCGCCCCCGTGCTAGTCCAACCGGATACTGCCCTCCAGTTCATTGTCGAAGTAGATGCCTTGGATCTGGGAGTTGGGGCGGTTATTTCCCAGCAGGCATTATCTGATAACAAGGTTCACCCATGTGCATTCTTTTCTAAGAAGCTATCGCCTGCGGAGAGGAACTACGACATTGGGAACCGGGAGCTACTAGCGGTTGAGCTAGCTTTAGAGGAGTGGCGACATTGGTTGAGGGGGCAGAAGTTCCATTCGTGGTCTGGACTGACCACAAAAACTTGGCTTATATTCAGACCGCCAAGAAACTCAATTCTTAAAACTTCACTTTGACTTATATTCCTGGCAGTAATAAGCATCAAGCCAGCTGCCCTTTCTCAGCAGTTTGGACCAGCCGAGGAGGAAGAATCCGTTGTGGATAACATCGTTCCCTCATCATGTGTGATGGTAGCATTAACCTGGGAGAATGAGTCCATCCTCAGCGCTCTAACCCCGACCCTGGTGGTGGTACACCTGGGCGTTTGTTTGTTCCTGCCGGCGTTCGCTCCCAGGTGCTCCAGTGGGGGCACTCTTCTCGTCTCTCCTGTCATCCCGGAATCACCAGGACGCGTCCCTTCTTCGTCTGCACTTCTGGTGGAAGACCATGGGTACGGACCATGTCTTCCGCATCCACGGAATTCCAGCGGACATCGTTTCTGACCGTGGGCCCCAATTCACCTATCGGGTCTGGAAAGCTTTCTGCCAGGCTTTGGGAGCTAAGGTTAGCTTAACGTCGGGGTTCCATCCCAAGTCTAACGGAGCGGGCTAACCAGGCACTTGAGGCCGCTCTTCGCTGCATCTGTGCCCGCAATCCCTCGTCGTGGTCATCACAACTCTCCTGGGTGGAATACTCAGGTATACAGGTATGTCTCCCTTCGAGGCTTCGGCCCAGGAAGCTGAGATAGCTGTTCCGTCCATCCAAATCCATCTCCGGAGAGTACGTCAGATTTGGAGAGAGACCCGAGGGGCCTTGCTTCAGACGGCGGAGCAGAACCGCAGGATGGCGGATCGCCATCGCATTCCTGCGCCTAAATACTAATACGTCAGCGTCTCCTTGTTCCTGTTTTTCCCTCGACCGTCTCGTCATTGATATTGCCTGTTTTTCCCATGAAGTGTTTTGCATTTTGTTCGTAATTGTAATTAAATATTTGTTTGTACTTTTATTCCGCGTCTGTGTCTGCCTTGAGTCCTCTCTTTTGTGTTGTATCTCTGTACCGTTCATGACAAAATCACTCTTTTCACTGTTCAACAATATCACTAGATCCTCAGTTTCTATACCACCCCACTTGTACTCAACTGCCTTCTATAACTCTCTTATGTCTTTCTTCAACACCATAATCCAGACAATCCATCAGGGTCTTGGTTTAAACTCCTCCAGTTTCACTTCTGACCTCCACCCACCCGCCCACCCCTTTTCCTCTTTCGAGCTCCCCACTCTCTCAGAGATTTCCGACCTCATCCATAAGTCCAAGCCCACCACATGTCAGCTGGACCCCCTCAAGCCAATGCCTCCATTCTTCCAAGGCGACTTTCTGCCAGCAACTCTTGGTTGCCGACATCGTAGTTCAGTTCCGCCTTGGACAGCCGCTTAGACAGAAAGGCGCAAGGGTGCATCTTGCCGTCCTGCTCTGGACGCTGTGAGAGGACCGCTCCCACCCCTTCGTTGGAGACGTACACCTCAACCACGAATTGGCGGCGCAGATCAGGCATGGTGAGGATGGGGGCTGAGGTGAAGCGTCTCTTGAGGATCTGCCAGGCCTTCTCTGCTTCCGGCGACCAGCGGAACTGCGCTAACTTTAGCCGGGTCCATCTGTACCTTTCCAGGGGCTACAATGAAGCCCAGAAAAGATACGGTGTCGGCATGAAAAACACTTTTCTTGGCTTTAACATAAAGATGGTTATCTAGTAGTCTTTTGAGCACCTGGGTAACATGGCTCTGGTGGGTGTCTAGGTCTGGGGAGTAAATTAAGTTATGTCGTTGAGATACACGTAGACAAAGTGGTCAAGAAAGTCTCTAAGCACGTCATTGATCATGGCCTGAAACACTGCCGGCGCATTGGTGAGACCAAAAGGCATGAGCCGATACTCGTAGTGTCCACTAGGGGTGTTGAATCCCATCTTCCACTCGTCCCACTCCCTTATACGAAGGAGGAGCTGACGTCGCTGGTCGAGACAAATGCCCAGCAAGTCATGTAGCTGCGAGGAAAGCTGTCCCATGTGGTTGGCCGTGGTCAACACTGAATTTATTATCTTGACGACAGGAACGTGGCGCAGAGCAAAATCCACAAACAAAAAATCACTCCGCACAAGAGGAACAAAAAGAAAGTTGCCAGCAATAAAGTAAAGTACAAAATAAAGTCACTCCATCCAGGAGGAAAAAACAAAAGGCAAAGTGAACAAAATAATTAATTAAACAAGGACGGTCCAACCAGGAGGGGAAAACAATGGACAAACAAGAATTCAAAAACACTACACTTACTTTAACAAAACAAGAAATACTATCACCTGAACGTGGAAACAATAAGCTTGATGGCATGAACAAGACTGTGGGAAAAACCGCTGGATACATTTGACACAAGGTACGAAATAATCTGGCACTGAACAAGGGGGAAGACACAGACTTTCTACACATGAGGGAAGGGGAACCACAGGTGGAAACAATCGGGATTAAGGGAATGACGTCACACCGGGGACACAAGAGGAAGGGCAAGTGACCTGGAACGAGAGGAGAGTTATCTTTCAAAATAAAAAAGGAAATTCACAAGACAAAAAACCCAAAGACAGGACAAACCTCACCACGGCGTGACATTTAATGCTTTAAATAAATGACCTCAATTTAAATACATCAAATACCTCACTTACAGCATCTGATAAAAAAAACATTAAAACCACCTATGGTATAGACGGGTGCTGGTTTGTTTCAACCAGGAGCTCCTTTATAGCACTTGGCCAAAGATTTATGTCAAACTAAGAAAAACAGAATAGATACAGACAGCTTTCATCTTAACTTGTTTCAATATTTTGGTATTTGCAGATTACCGCACTGTGTGTGTAAAACAGTGGCAGTGGATGAGAGACTGCATTGTTGGGCTTATAACCTTTTAAATACAATATTTTTTTGTTGAAGTACCTTGGTTCTCTTGGTATCTAAAACAAAAATGCTAGTACAGCAGTGGTATAGCCACAGCTGATATTACAGTCTTTCAGAATAAATCAAGTATTTCTAATTTGTTCTCTAAATTTGATCTCCACTGAACATTTAGTTGTTGTAATCTCCACCCATTGCAAGATTGCTCCTGCTGGAAGACAGGGCACAGACTTACGTGCTTTACATGTTTGAGTTTATTAGGGATGTATCTAATTAATTAATTGCTGTAAATAAGTGCATAGTAAAATGACAAAATACAAATGAAATATATATGTGTATTTTTATGTGTATAAACTAGGACTGCACAATTGATTGCGAACGAACAATGGAATGTTTCCTAGCCCTTTGAGTAGAAGCCTGTGTGAAACAGTAATCCATGGCCGTGGTGGCTGATGTTGACTGCTGTCCTCTCTGATCTCAGCGTGTAGACTCCCGGCGAGCTGGGAGACTTGCTCCACACGCTCCTGCTACGCTCTTCTTCGTGGGTTTCTGAATCCTCTTGGCAACAGCTCCTCAAGCTCCACTCTGTTGTTGATCTCAATCGTTTCTGTCTGGTTAAATCCGTGGTTAAATCACCACATCAATGTCTCTTTCTACTCTGAAAAAGAAAGGTTGACACACAAAACCGTCAATTCACCAGTGAATGGACAGAGAGGTTTTTGTTTCTAACTGTCACTGTGAAGCCTGTGTTTTTTGTGTCAAGAGTACAACTTGATAAGGCATTTTAAGAAAAATCATGCTTTAACACCACTTTACCACTGGAGTGTAAAAAATACTCTGCATTTACATTACGTTAAATTTTGTCAGTCCAGTTTTTGATGAATAAACTAATGTTTCATATGTACTTTTAAGATTGGTAAAGTAACTAGTAACTGAAGTAATCAGTTAATGTAGTGGAGTAAAAAGAAGAGTATTTCCACTGATTTGTAGTGGAGTAGAAGTTTAAAGGAGCATAAAAAGAAAATACTCAAGTAGGGGGCAGGAGCCTCAAACATGTACTTTAGTACAATAATTGTTGAGTGTAAACCTCTGGTTAACAGGCAAGTTCCTTTAATAAGGATTGCTACTATTTATATTGCTAAATAAATATGTTAAGTATAGACCTTTTTTAAGTTGTAAACATAAACATTCTACATGTGTCCAAGTTTGATTCCTGTTGCAGTGAATGTGAACAACATCAGCTGACAGGAAGTTAACAAGGACCAAGGCTGTTGCCTAGTAATGGAATTCCATTAAAAGGGTCTATACAGTTAACCTATTCAGAGGGAAATTCAGCTTCTCAGAAGAATTGCGTTTATCAAATAATCGATTGATAAAATGAAACAACTATTGGTTAATGAATTATAATTTGCATCCCTAGTTGCCATGGGACAGTTGCCCAATTCGCCTGGTAGGTAATCCAGCCTTGGCTGTTGGTGCCAAAACCAATCATCTTGTCACTGATGTCAATCCTACTGCTATAGTGTATTTCTGCCGTACAACAGAACATGTCATAAAAATGAATGGTTCACAGAAAAAACAGGAAAACATGCCAGCACCATACCCCTTTAAAATAGTTAAATCAGACAATGCTAGTATTTAACGGACAACAAGTTTAAAGTTTGAATGTAAGATGAGGACAAAATAGCGGCCGTGGAGAATCCAGTAAGATCCACCAAGATGCCTCTGTCAGTATCTTATAGAGTAACATGAGGGCAGCCATCAGCAGTACTTACTGCAATATAGGTAATGCTAATCGTTTAGCTGTGTTGTGTGTAGAAAAAGTAATATGACGTTGGGGAGCCCGAATCGCTAAATCCTCCTGAAAAACACACACAGCTTATTGTGGTCGGAAACACACATGATGGAGCGGAGGTATTCATTTCCAAAGAGACGCCGGCATTAGTCCTTTTCTTCAACATAACCAGCGAGGTTATAAAGTACAAGGATTTGATTAGTTTTTTTTTTTACTGGTGGTAACATTATTAGTATAAGTAAGAATGGCAAGCTTATAAAATTTGAGTTAAAATGACAGAATGGTGCTGTTCTTGTAGGTCATCTGCTCATGGTTGACTCCAGGTGTCATGAGAGAACCTCAGTTGTGATTTGGTGCTATTCAGATAAAATTGAAAAGTTGGACTAAAATATGGTGTTTTATTCATCTATTCGTCTGTCTGTTTTTGTGACATATTCCCCACCATAATTATTCATATTCATATTTCTACTACCTTTATTCCCATTATTTCTACTATTCATTGGGATGGGAATCTCTAGGCACCTTCAATTTGATTACAATTCAGAGGACTGCACTGCGATTATTAAACGATTATCAATGCATCGTGTTTCATCTCTGTGATTGTTTCGATTATTGTACTATACAACTGCAAAACATATAAGTTATACTCACATTACTATAGCTATTATTATACTTACTGTTTTACTTTTGTGGTTGCTTGCATCTCTGGAACTGTCTCTCTTTCTGTGTTTGTGTCCGTCTTTGTCTCTCTCTCTTTCCATCTTTGTCTTTTCCCTCTCCTTTTCTTCCTCCCCAACCGGTCAAGACAGTTGTCCGTCCTCCATAGAGCTGGGTCTGTCAGACGTTCTTGCCTGTTAAAGGGAAGGTTTTCAACGCTACTGTGCTCAAAGGGGGAATTGTTGGGTCTCTGTAAATCCTATATAACTCATAGATTGTGGTCTTTACCTACTTTGTAAAGTGTCCTGAGATAACTTTTGTTATGATTTGGCACTGTAAATAAAATTTAATTGAAAATACTTTTTCTATAAAGAATTTATTTTTTCACAATGACTACTAAGTACATTTTAAGCAAAGTATTAGTAATGATCCGCAATGAATTTACGTACAATATATTTTATAAAAAAAACTAAAACAAATAGAAGTGATGTGACATTTGCCAGCATATATACCTGCATTACAAAGAAAATGAAAAATCGGCATTGAAACAACAAGTTTTAACACTTTAAAAAAATGTTCAATTGAAAATAAAACACAAACATTAAAACATTATAATCTTACGATCATGATATGTTCTTTTATATTGATATTTCTAAGCATTATGATTTTTTTTTCAATCTCAATCTTTAATTTTTTTCTTGAGTGTCTTTTTTCAAGGTCACCGGTTTTCAGTTTCAACTTTCTGTCACTCTTTTGGAGTGGAGAGGAGGGGCTTGAGGGGAGGGACAAGGAGGGGGCCTTTAAGGATAATTTGCATACTTTAAGCACCGTGATCTGTGATCAATGGCTTCCACAATTTTACCAGATCTCAATTAAGTCTGTATTTCTGCCACTGTTTGGACGCTGTGCTGTTTTGGCAGAGGTTAGCTGAACAAGCGCCAACGTTAATGCTGGCTAATACCTCAACTCAGCCCCCGGATGTTCATCTGTCCTCTATGATCTAGTATTTATTGTCTAATAGGTCTTTCAGGGCAGTGTTATTGCTGATACACAAGGCCTCATAAATGTGGTAATTATTGAAAAAAACCAGACATCAAGAAAAATCTATAGATTCAAATTGAAAAACCCATCATAATGCATACAAATATTAAAATGAAAATGCAAAACATGATTGTGAGATGATTTCTTTTTTTTGTATTTTATTTTTAAGTTGAACATTTTTTCAGTGCTTACATTTTTTTCTTCAATACCTCAGTTAACTGTCACTGTTCTAGCTCCATACCTTATGACCTCAGCCCTCCCCTGACGGACACCTCTACAGTGTCCTTCACGCATGACCTGGTGAGAAGACAGCTGACAAGACTCCACTCTGAAATTCGTAGACACCAACAGACTGAACAAACTGATCAGGAGGGCCGGTGGAGAGTCTGTCACCTCCTCTCGGTAATTCAGACTCAACCACACACAATCTTTGATCATCTTTATACTTCACTACTGTAAATATTAATTTCTATAAATTTACATTTGAGTCTTTTCTAATACATGTTTAGTTTGTATAATACTTGTTTGTATATCTGGAGTTGTGTAACAAAAATAATTTCCCCTGGGGATTATTCAAGTATTTCTGATTCTGATTCTGATTAATGCTAACGGTAGTCCTGAGCAGCCAACATTATCAGTCATTGTGTCTAACGTGTATTTAACAGGGTGACACAGTAACGGGTCTGAAAAGTCAACCAACAGTGAGACAGAAACTGTGGCAGCTGCTATACTTACGATTTAATCAGCAGAGATAATATGGAGCCAAGTCAGCAGAAACACAGAAGATAAACAAGACTGTAGCTGAATACATTCGCATGGACCAGATCACCGTTTACACTATGGAGAAACCTGACTAACAACAACTGATTCACCAACTGAATCCAAGGTTTAACCTCCTTCATGGAATCATTTAATGTCCACACAAATCCCTGAGCTCTACAACACAAGAAAACAAACAAGAGAACTTGAAAATATTTGTCATATATAGACCCTACAGTTATGTGCTTTCTTTCAAATTTTCACTGCATCAGGGGGCTGTTGCAGGAAGGCAGAATTAAAATGTCCGCGATAAATGAAAAAGCCAAACTTGATCTAGTCTGTTCTGATCATTCTGGTTAAATTAGTTGCACATGCACCAAACCAGGATGAGAATCTACGGCTTTGTCAAGCGAGGTGTACCAGTGGAACTAAACACCTTTAAAGGAACAACACACAGCTATTGGTTCAGATATGTGGACGACAGATGGGTTAAAATCAAATCCAAACACTGACACTGTCTGTCTGACTGTCTGACTGTCTGACTGTCTGACTGTCTGACTGTCTGACTGTCTGACTGTCTGACTGTCTGACTACAGCAGGTACACAGAGTTATACTTTTAACTGTCACTGATATATACACATATGAAGGGTCTCTATCTCGCTCTGGGCTAATTTTATTTTCAGCGCAGTGTATCTTAATCTATAACAATATATGGTATTAATTTGTTGATAATATTTTGTATTAAGAATCTGAATCGGTAAAATAACTAAGAATGTAGTGGAGTAAAAAGTACAATAGTTCTTCTGTAATGTAGTGGAGTATAAGTATAAAGTAGCATCAAATGTAATAAATCAAGTACCTCAAAATTGTACTTAAGTACGGTACTTGAGTAAATGTACTCAGTTACTTTCCACCTCTGCATCTGCGTGTGTGTGTGCGTATATATATATATATATATATATATATATATATATATATATATATATATATATATGGTGTATGTTTGCCATTGTGCATTCTCATAAAATAAGACATTATTGGAAAATGAATGTAGGTGTGCGATATTAACAAAAATCAATATCCCCATATGTGCACGCACTATAGTCACGGCTGCCGAATTGAGATTTAATTTCCAAACCAGAAAAAACCCCTGGCAAACCACCTAAATCTTTTGGCTGATAAAAGTCTAATCTGGCAACAGCGGCAGTACTCCGCTACTAGTCTTACGAGGCTTGATCATGCAGTGAATGTGTGGCCTCTCAAAATGGTGTGTTTTGATTGTTTTTCGCAAAATGAGGGACATTCGATTTTGTGATGTCATCTATCGTGAAAAACAACAATTTAGATACTATCGTAGACCATATACACTACTGTGCAAAAATTTTAAATTTTTCGATACCAAGGAAGAAAATTCAAAAAAATAAAGGCAGAATTTAAAAAAAAAAGATTAGAACAATAAAAACAAAATCAATAACACTTTTAAAAAGTTGTCTGACATAGTGCAAAGAAAAACCAAAACACACAACTGTAGGGTGTATATATGACATATGTTCAAATTATCGCGTGTGATCTATTGTGCTGTAAAGAGCAGGGATTTGTGTGGACATTAAATTATTCCACGAAAGTTGTCTTGGGGCTATTGCATGGAAGGTAGATAAGGGATTAGGCTGGGATATGCCTGTTATCCTGGCTTACTTTATCGATGACTCAGTTGCACAAGAGGCCATGGAGATTTATTCTGTGCTGGTGGCCCAGACCAGGCTAACAGCCAGGCTCGATTAATTCTGCTGCTTTATCTGTTCAGTCAGCTGTCACTCCGATCAAATCAAACATGTTTTACAATTGTTCCATGATCTTTTAGCCTAAGAGGGAGACCGAGCCTGGAAGGACACTGTCGAGGAGGAGCTGCTGACCCCGACGGTGCAAACCAGGATTACTTTATCTTTTTTTTTAATGTACTTATAAATTAATTTAGTCAATGTACTAAATCTGCTTTTTATTTATTTTTAAATTAATTTAGTCAATGTACTTGATCTGCTTTTTATTTATTTTTTAATTAATTTAGTCAATGTACTAAATCTAAATCTTCTTTATATTTTTTATTTTAAATTAATTTAATCAATGTACTTATCTACTTTTTATTTTAAATTAATTTTGTTAAAACACTAAATCTGCTTTTTATTTATTTTTAAATTAATTTAGTCACTGTACTAGTCTGCTTTTTACTTATTTTTAACTTAATTTAGTCAATGTACTTAATCTAAATCTGCATAATATTTATTTATTTTTAAATTAATTTAATCAATGTACTAATCTACTTTTTAATTTAAAATAATTAAGTCAATGTACTAAATCTGCTTTTTATTAATTTTTTAATTAATTTAGTCAATGTACTAAATCTGCTTTACATTTATTTTTATATTAATTTAGTCAATGTACTAAATCTGCTTTACATTTATTTTTAAATTAATTTAGTCAATGTACTAAATCTAAATCTGCTTAATATTTATTAATTTTTAAATTAATTTAATCAATGTACTAATCTACTTTTTAGTTTAAAATAATTTAGTCAATGTACTAAATCTGCTTTTTATTCATTTTTAAATTAATTTGGTCAATGTACTAATCTACTAATTATTTTAAATAAATTTAGTCAATGTACTAAATCTGCTTTTTTATGTTTTAAATAATTTCGTCAATGTACTTAATCTAAATCTGCTTTATATTTATTTATTGTTAAATTAATTTAATCAATGTACTAATCTACTTTTTATTTTAAATGAATTAAGTCAACATACTAAATCTGCTTTTCATTTATTTTTAAATTCATTTAGTCACTGTACTAGTCTGCTTATCACTTATTTTTAACTTAATTTAGTCAAAGTATTAAATCTGCTTTACATTTATTTTTAAATTAATTTAGTCAATGTACTAAATCTGCTTTTTTATTTTTAAAATGATTTAGTCAATGTACTAAATCTAAATCTGCTTCATATTTTTTTATTTTTAAATTAAGTTAGTCAATGTACTAATCTACTTTTTTATTTTAAATTAATTTATTCAATGTACTAAACCCACTTTTCATTTATTTTTAAATTAATTCAGTCACTGTACTAGTCTGCTTTTTACTTATTTTTAAATTAATTTAGTCAATGTACTAAATCTGCTTTACATTTATTTTTAAATTCATTTAGTCAATGTACTAAATCTGCTTTACATTTATTTTTAAATTAATTTAGTCAATGTACCAAATCTAAATCTGCTTAATATTTATTAATTTTTAAATTAATTTAATCAATGTACTAATCTACTTTTTAGTTTAAAATAATTAAGTCAACATACTAAATCTGCTTTTTATTCATTTTTAAATTAATTTAGTCAATGTACTAAATCTGCTTTTTATTCATTTTTAAATTAATTTAGTCAATGTACTAATCTACTTTTTATTTTAAATAAATTTAGTCAATGTACAAAATCTGCTTTTTATTCATTTTTAAATTAATTTAGTCAATGTACTTAATCTAAATCTGCTTTATATTTTTTATTTTTAAATTAATTTAATCAATGTACTAATCTTTTTTATTTTAAATTAATTTATTCAATGTAATAAATCCACTTTTTAATTATTTTTAAATTCATTTAGTCAATGTACTAAATCTAAATCTGCTTTATATATTTTTAAATTAATTTAATCAATGTACTAATCTACTTTTTATTTTAAATTAATTTTGTTAATGAACTAAATCTGCTTTTTATTTATTTTTTAAATTTATTTAGTCACTGTACTAAATCTGCTTTATATTTTTTACTTTTAAATTAAGTTAGTCAATGTACTAATGTACTTTTTTATTTTAAATTAATTTATTCAATGTACTAAATCTGCTTTATATTTATTTTTTAAATTAATCTAGTCAATGTACTAATCTACTTTATATTTTAAATAAATTTAGTCAATGTACTAAATCTGCTTTTAATTCATTTTTTAAATTAATTTAGTCAATGTACTAAATCTGCTTTACATTTATTTTTAAATTAATTTAGTCAATGTACTAAATCTGCTTTTTTATTTTTTAAATAATTTAGTTAATGTACTTCATCTAAATCTGCTTTATATGTATTTATTTTTAAATTAATTTAATCAATGTACTTATCTACTTTTTAACTTAAAATAGATAAGTCAATGTACTAAATCTGCTTTTTATTCATTTTTAAATTAATTTAGTCAATGTACTAAATCTAAATCTGCTTTATATTTTTTATTTTTAAATTAATTTAGTCAATGTACTAAATCTGCTTGTCATTTATTTTTAAATTAATTTAGTCACTGTACTAGTCTGCTTTTTACTTATTTTTAACTTAATTTAGTCAATGTACTAAATCTGCTTTACATTTATTTTTAAATTAATTTAGTCAATGTACTAAATCTGCTTTTTTATTTTTTAAATAATTTAGTTAATGTACTTAATCTAAATCTGCTTTATATTTATTTATTTTTAACTTAATTTAATCAATGTACTAATCTACTTTTTAATTTCAAATAATTAAGTCAATGTACTTAATCTGCTTTTTATTCATTTATAAATTAATTTAGTCAATGTACTAAATCTAAATCTGCTTCATATTTTTTATTTTTAAATTAAGTTAGTCAATGTACTAATCTACTTTTTTTTAAATTAATTTATTCAATGTACTAAATCCACTTTTTATTTATTTTTAAATTAATTTAGTCAATGTACTAAATCTGCTTTATATATTTTTATTTTTAAATTAATTTAATCAATGTACTAATCTACTTTTTATTTCAAATTAATTTTGTTAATATACTAAATCTGCTTTCTCTTTATTTTTAAATTGATTTAGTCACTGTACTTGTCTGCTTTTTACTTATTTTTAAATTAATTTAGTCAATGTACTAAATCTGCTTTACATTTATTTTTAAATTAATTTAGTCAATGTACTTAATCTAAATCTGCTTTATATTTATATATTTTTAAATTAAGTCAATGTACTTATCTACTTTTTATTTTAAATGAATTAAGTCAATGTACTATATCTGCTTTTGTTTTATTTTTAAATTAATTTAGTCACTGTACTAGTCTGCTTTTTACTTATTTTTAAATTAATTTAGTCAATGTACTAAATCTGCTTTACATTTATTTTTAAATTAATTTAGTCAATGTACTAAATCTAAATCTGCTTTATATTTTTTATTTTTAAATTAATTTAGTCAATGTACTAAATCTGCTTGTCATTTATTTTTAAATTAATTTAGTCACTGTACTAGTCTGCTTTTTACTTATTTTTAACTTAATTTAGTCAATGTACTAAATCTGCTTTACATTTATTTTTAAATTAATTTAGTCAATGTACTAAATCTGCTTTTTTATTTTTTAAATAATTTAGTTAATGTACTTAATCTAAATCTGCTTTATATTTATTTATTTTTAACTTAATTTAATCAATGTACTAATCTACTTTTTAATTTCAAATAATTAAGTCAATGTACTTAATCTGCTTTTTATTCATTTATAAATTAATTTAGTCAATGTACTAAATCTAAATCTGCTTCATATTTTTTATTTTTAAATTAAGTTAGTCAATGTACTAATCTACTTTTTTTTAAATTAATTTATTCAATGTACTAAATCCACTTTTTATTTATTTTTAAATTAATTTAGTCAATGTACTAAATCTGCTTTATATATTTTTATTTTTAAATTAATTTAATCAATGTACTAATCTACTTTTTATTTCAAATTAATTTTGTTAATATACTAAATCTGCTTTCTCTTTATTTTTAAATTGATTTAGTCACTGTACTTGTCTGCTTTTTACTTATTTTTAAATTAATTTAGTCAATGTACTAAATCTGCTTTACATTTATTTTTAAATTAATTTAGTCAATGTACTTAATCTAAATCTGCTTTATATTTATATATTTTTAAATTAAGTCAATGTACTTATCTACTTTTTATTTTAAATGAATTAAGTCAATGTACTATATCTGCTTTTGTTTTATTTTTAAATTAATTTAGTCACTGTACTAGTCTGCTTTTTACTTATTTTTAAATTAATTTAGTCAATGTACTAAATCTGCTTTACATTTATTTTTAAATTAATTTAGTCAATGTACTAAATCTGCTTTACATTTATTTTCAAATTAATTTAGTCAATGTACTAAATCTAAATCTGCTTAATATTTATTATTTTTTAAATTAATTTAATCAATGTACTAATCTACCTTTTAGTTTAAAATAATTAAGTCAACATACTAAATCTGCTTTTTATTTATTTTTAAATTAATTTAGTCAATGTACATATCTACTTTTTATTTTAAATAAATTTAGTCAATGTACAAAATCTGCTTTTTATTCATTTTTAAATTAATTTAGTCAATGTACTAAATCTAAATTTGCTTTATATTTTTTATTTTTAAATTAATTTAATCAATGTACTAATCTTCTTTTTATTTTAAATTAAGTCAATGTACTAAATCTGCTTTTCATTTATTTTTAAATTAATTTAGTCACTGTACTAGTCTGCTTTTTACTTATTTTTAACTTAATTCAGTCAATGTACTAAATCTGCTTTACATTTATTTTTAAATTCATTTAGTCAATGTACTAAATCTGCTTTTTTATTTTTTAAATAATTTAGTTAATGGACTTAATCTAAATCTGCTTTATATTTATTTATTTTTAAATTAATTTAATCAATGTACTAATCTACTTATTAATTTCAAATAATTAAGTCAGTGTACTTAATCTGCTTTTTATTCATTTTTAAATTAAGTTAGTCAATGTACTAATCTACTTTTTTATTTTAAATTAATCTATTCAATGTACTAAATCCACTTTTTATTTATTTTTAAATTAATTTAGTCAATGTACTAAATCTGCTTTATATATTTATTTTTAAATTAATTTAATCAATGTACTAATCTAATTTTTAGTTGAAAATAATTAAGTCAACATACTAAATCTGCTTTTTATTCATTTTTAAAAATTAATTTAGTCAATGTACTAATCTACTTTTTATTTTAAATAAATTTAGTCAATGTACTAAATCTAAATCTGCTTTATATTTTTTATTTTTAAATTCATTTAATCAATGTACTAATCTACTTTTTTATTATAAATTAATTTATTCAATGTACTAAATCCACTTTTTACTTATTTTTAAATTAATTTAATCAATGTACTAATATACTTTTTATTTTAAATTAATTTTGTTAATGAACTTAATCTGCTTTTTATTTATTTTTTAAATTGATTTAGTCACTGTACCAAATCTGCTTTATATTTTTTATTTTTAAATTAAGTGAGTCAATGTCCTAATCTACTTTTTCATTTTAAATTAAGTCAATGTACTAAATCTGCTTTACATTTATTTTTAAATTAATTTAGTAAATGTACTAAATCTGCTTTTTTATTTTATAAATAATTTAGTCAATGTACATAATCTAAATCTGCTTTATATTTATATATTTTTAAATTAATTTAATCAATGTACTAATCTACTTTTTATTTTAAATTAATTAAGTCAATGTACTAGATCTGCTTTTCATTTATTTTTAAATTAATTTAGTCACTGTACTAGTCTGCTTTTTACTTATTTTTAACTTAAATTTAGTCAATGTACTAAATCTGCTTTACATTTATTTTTAAACTAATTCAGTCAATGTACTAAATCTAAATCTGCTTAATATTTATTAATTTTTAAATTAATTTAATCAATGTACTAATCTACTTTTTAATTTAAAATAATTTAGTCAATGTACTAAATCTGCTTTTTATTCATTTTTAAATTAATTTAGTCAATGTACTAAATCTGCTTTATATATTTTTATTTTTAAATTAATTTAAGCAATGTACTAATCTACTTTTTATTTTAAATTAATTTTGTTAATATACTAAATCTGCTTTTCATTTCTTTTTAAATTGATTTAGTCACTGTACTTGTCTGCTTTTTACTTATTTTTAAATTAATTTAGTCAATGTACTAAATCTGCTTTACATTTATTTTTAAATTAATTTAGTCAATGTACTAAATCTGCTTTACATTTATTTTTAAACTAATTTAGTCAATGTACTAAATCTAAATCTGCTTTATATATTTTTATTTTTAAATTAATTTAATCAATGTACTAATATACTTTTTATTTTAAATTAATTTTGTTAATGAACTTAATCTGCTTTTTATTTATTTTTTAAATTGATTTAGTCACTGTACCAAATCTGCTTTATATTTTTTATTTTTAAATTAAGTGAGTCAATGTCCTAATCTACTTTTTCATTTTAAATTAAGTCAATGTACTAAATCTGCTTTACATTTATTTTTAAATTAATTTAGTAAATGTACTAAATCTGCTTTTTTATTTTTTAAATAATTTAGTCAATGTACATAATCTAAATCTGCTTTATATTTATATATTTTTAAATTAATTTAATCAATGTACTAATCTACTTTTTATTTTAAATTAATTAAGTCAATGTACTAGATCTGCTTTTCATTTATTTTTAAATTAATTTAGTCACTGTACTAGTCTGCTTTTTACTTATTTTTAACTTAAATTTAGTCAATGTACTAAATCTGCTTTACATTTATTTTTAAATTAATTTAGTCAATGTACTAAATCTGCTTTACATTTATTTTTAAATTAATTTAGTCAATGTACTAAATCTGCTTTACATTTATTTTTAAACTAATTTAGTCAATGTACTAAATCTAAATCTGCTTAATATTTATTAATTTTTAAATTAATTTAATCAATGTACTAATCTACTTTTTAATTTAAAATAATTAAGTCAATGTACTAAATCTGCTTTCTATTAATTGTTAAATTAATTTATTCAATGTACTAAATCCACTTTTTACTTATTTTTAAATTAATTTAGTCAATGTACTAAATCTGCTTTTTATTCATTTTTAAATTAATTTAGTCAATGTACTAAATCTGCTTTATATATTTTTATTTTTAAATTAATTTAAGCAATGTACTAATCTACTTTTTATTTTAAATTAATTTTGTTAATATACTAAATCTGCTTTTCATTTCTTTTTAAATTGATTTAGTCACTGTACTTGTCTGCTTTTTACTTATTTTTAAATTAATTTAGTCAATGTACTAAATCTGCTTTACATTTATTTTTAAACTAATTTAGTCAATGTACTATACCTGCATTTTTATTTTTTAAATAATTTAGTCAATGTACTTAATCTAAATCTGCTTTATATTTTTAACATAATTTAGTCAATGTACAAATCTACTTTTTTATTTTAAATTAATTTATTCAATGTACTGAATCCACCTTTTTATTTATTTTTAAATTAATTTAGTCAATGTACTAATCTACTTTTTTTAAAGTTAATTTTGTTAATATACTAAATCTGCTTTTTATTTATTTTTAAATTGATTTAGTCACTGTACTAGTCTGCTTTTTACTTATTTTTAAATTAATTTAGTCATTGTACTAAATCTGCTTTTTTTTTAAAATAATTTAGTCAATGCACTTAATCTAAATCTGCTTTATACTTATATATTTTTTAATTAATTGAATCAATGTACTTATCTACTTTTTAATTTAAAATAATTAAGTCAATGTACTAAATCTGCTTTTTATTCATTTTAAAATTAATTTAGTCAATGTACTAAATCTAAATCTGCTCTATATTTTTTATTTTTAAATTAAGTTAGTCAATGTTCTAATCTACCTTTTTATTTTAAAGTAATTTATTCAATGTACTAAATCCACTTTTTATTTATTTTTAAATTAATTTAGTCAATGTACTAAATCTGCTTTATATATTTTTATTTTTAAATTAATTTAAGCAATGTACTAATCTACTTTATATTTTAAATTAATTTTGTTAATATACTAAATCTGCTTTTTATTTATTTTTAAATTGATTTAGTCACTGTACTAGTCTGCTTTTTACTTATTTTTAAATTAATTTAGTCAATGTACTAAATCTGCTTTACATTTATTTTTAAATTAATTTAGTCAATGTACTAATCTACTTTTATTTTAAATTAATTTTGTTAATATACTAAATCTGCTTTTTATCTATTTTTAAATTGATTTAGTCACTGTACTAGTCTGCTTTTTACTTATTTTTAAATTAATTTAGTCATTGTACTAAATCTGCTTTTTTTTTTAAATAATTTAGTCAATGTACTAAATCTAAATCTGCTTTATACTTATATATTTTTTAATTAATTGAATCAATGTACTTATCTACTTTTTAATTTAAAATAATTAAGTCAATGTACTAAATCTGCTTTTTATTCATTTTAAAATTAATTTAGTCAATGTACTAAATCTAAATCTGCTCTATATTTTTTATTTTTAAATTAAGTTAGTCAATGTTCTAATCTACCTTTTTATTTTAAAGTAATTTATTCAATGTACTAAATCCACTTTTTATTTATTTTTAAATTAATTTAGTCAATGTACTAAATCTGCTTTATATATTTTTATTTTTAAATTAATTTAAGCAATGTACTAATCTACTTTATATTTTAAATTAATTTTGTTAATATACTAAATCTGCTTTTTATTTATTTTTAAATTGATTTAGTCACTGTACTAGTCTGCTTTTTACTTATTTTTAAATTAATTTAGTCAATGTACTAAATCTGCTTTACATTTATTTTTAAATTAATTTAGTCAATGTACTATATCTGCATTTTTATTTTTTAAATAATTTAGTCAATGTACTTCATCTAAATCTGCTTTATATTTTTAACTTAATTTAGTCAATGTACTAATCTACTTTTTTATTTTAATTTAATTTCATTCAATGTACTAAATCCACTTTCTATTCATTTTTAAATTAATTTAGTCAATGTACTAATCTACTTTTTTATTTTAAATTAATTTATTCAATGTACTAAATCCACTTTTTATTTTTTTTAAATTAATTTAGTCAATGAACTAATCTACTTTTTATTTTAAATTAATTTATTCAATGTAATTAATCCGCTTTTTAATTATTTTTAAATTAATTTAGTCAATGTACTAATCTACTTTTTATTTTAAATAAATTTAGTCAATGTACTAAATCTGCTTTTTTATTTTTAAAATAATTTAGTCAATGTACTTAATCTAAATCTGATTTATATTTATTTATTGTTAAATTAATTTAATCAATGTACTAATCTACTTTTTATTTTAAATTAATTAAGTCAATGTCCTAAATCTGCTTTTCATTTATTTTTAAATTAATTTAGTCAATGTACTAAATTTACTTTTATTCATAACATACGGCCCGCAGTTGTTAGCGGTTAGCGGTCTAAAACCATGCCAACACAGTGTTGGGATCAGGAAGCAGAGTCGCAGTTTAATACACCTCTCTGCTCTGCCTTTATTACAGATACCCAGGGAGCAGAGTAGCAGTCTTATACGCCTCTCTGCGGTCCCTGTGGAGCGTTTTCCAGCTCAGTATATTATACAAACGCTGTGAACAGAAGAGGCGCTATACAGAAAAACTTGATACAAATCCACACCAAATCTGTGATAATGCAACAAAATCAGAAAATAAAATGTGGACTTTTAAACAACAGATCTCTGCCATTTAAAGCCGTATTAGTAAATGATCTGATATCAGATAACCATACTGATTTACTCTGTCTAACTAAAACCTGGCTGTGTCATGAAAAATATGTTAGCCTAAATAAATCCACTCCTCCAAGTCATATTAATACTCATATAGCTCGAGGCAGTGGTCGAGGAGGAAGCGTTGCAGCTATTTATGACTCAGGCCTATTAATCAATGTGACGGAGCGCCATTCAACGCCCGTCATTCCCAGACCGGCGCGCTCTTTCTCTCAGAGAGTGCCGGTGCTGGGAGCGCACGCTGCGCTCTCATTGTTCCGGCCGAGCCAAGCTCCATCCCAACTGTCTTCTAAAAGACCGCATCTCGCGGTCTAGCAGTGATACAAACGTTCGCACATTTCGCTAAACTCCCTAAACCACCGTATATCGTTCAGGGTGCACACTCGGCAACTACGCAACACACATAGACGAACACACACGCTCACCTGCTGTTACTGTAGAGGTCTGTCTCGGGTTCACGGGCCGAACCGAAGCAGTTCCGGATCCTGATATAAATAGCGCTGGTTGGCGCGCTTTAATGGGTCAGCTGACCGGGCTATACTAAGATTATAATTTATGATGAATGTATGGGGAATTGAGGTGTTCTGGGTAAACAATGGCACAGCCATATGGAGGGTTTTTAGTGCAACATTGTGACGTGAAAGTTAATGTTTTTTTTGTTTGTTTGGGTATTCTGTTTCTCTGTTTATGTGTTGAAACCCCTGTGCTGGGATAATTGGTTTGCCCGGGGGAGGGGCCAAAGGGTATTAAAAGGAAGCTTGGCTCACTTGAGGGGGGCATTTCAGCTGAGAGGCATGTGGGTCCTAATTGCTGCTGTGAAATCCCGATCGATGTCAATATTTTTTCTCTCTGTCCTTTTGTAAATATTTTTTCTCTCTGTCCTGTTGTTAATATTCCTGTTAGTTTTGCTTTGCCACCTGTGGATATTTTTCTTTGGTTTTGGGTGTCAATAAAAAAATCACCACACTGAAGTTTGCCGACTGGGCCAACATCTATCCATCGCAAAGTCCGAACCCCGACATTTGGTGTCAGAAGTGGGATGGCCAGTTGACGAGGAGCATGCATCCGGTACACAGGAAGACGTACTGGATTGCACCCACAAAAGCAGGAACCAGCTCATCAGGAAGATGTTGAGGAGGGAGCCTGGTCCACAGACTAGGAGTGCGGAGGAGGTGCTGCAGCTCCAGTCCTGCAGGTCTGCCCTGGAGCTCCAAGTGCAGGAGAGGAGCTGCTGGCGGTCATGCGGACCTTCCTGGAGGGACAGCAGAAAAGAGAGGAGGGGTTTCTGGCAGAGCTAAGGGGACCCCGGGCTGCGTGGCCAGCCCCGCAACTGGGTCAGGCAGTGGCAGAGCTGAGGCTGGACGCACCTATCCAAGCACCATCCAGGGCCCCATCACTATCTGAGTTGCTGATGAGCCTTAGAATGGACTTGCCTGCACCCGCTGCACCGCACCGCAGTTCACCCTTAAGGCCACCAAGGTCTGGGGTGAGCAGCGGGTCAGAACCTCCTAGGCCGGAGAGCAGACCCTTTGGCGACCCCAATATCCCACAGTACCTGGCTGGAGAGGACATCGGAAATTACCTGCTCCGCTTCGAGCGTATTGCCAGAACGTGGGGTTGGCCAGATAAGGAGTGGGCGTGTCGCCTGGTGCTTCTGCTCAGAGGGAAGGCGCTCGAAGCATACACAACAATGGACGAGGACAGGGCTCACTGGTACCCGGACCTGAAGGCTACGCTCCTGACCAAGTTTGACGTATCGCCAGCAGTTCCGGTCCCTGGCAATTCCACAGGGAGAGGACCCAACAGAGACTTACCACCGCTTAAAGGGTCTCTACCGTCGATGGATTCGGCCAGAGCAACATACAAAGGAGCAGATCGGTGAGCAGGTCATTTTGGAGCAGCAATGCATGTCTTCCCCGTCGACATCCGCACCTGGGTGAAGGAGCACGAGCCGACAGATGGGCTAGCTGCAGGAAAGCTCGCGCAAACTCGTACCTCAACGCCCAGAGGGGAGGCCCGACTGCTTACCAGGGTTGTCCCAGTCATCATGTTCTGTCGCAGCCCAGACCAGCAACCAGAGCCAGCCAGTATCCGCCTGGAGAACACCGTCCCGCACCTCGCCAGCGCAGCCCAGGTAAGGAGCTCATCTCTTTTTACTGCCAGCAGGCAGGGCACAAGGCTTCTTTGTGCCCTATCAGAAAAGCGAAACTTAACGGGGCATGTTACACTCTGAGGTTGCAAGTGCTGGGAGAGCGTTTTAAAGACATTACCATTAACGGTGAATCTGTGACTGCACTGATTGACTCGGGGAGCTTCCTGACACTGGTCCGAAGGGAGTTTGTGCCAACGGGCATTGTGGATTATAGCAGACAGGAAGACATTTTGTGTGTGCATGGGGACAGCCATTCCTACCCCACAGCAGAGGTGACGGTGGTGGTGGACGAGCAACCTTACCTGCTAACTGTGGGGGTGGTGGAAAGGTTACCCGTTGCTGTTATCCTGGGTTGGGACTTACCTGTGCTACTGGACCTGTTGCTGGAGGCCGGTCCCAAAGACGGTGACCTGGGGAAGGGTTTGTCTGGTCATGTGATCACTCGCGCCCCGGGCAAGAGCGGGTGGCGCCTGACCCGGGGCAGGCAAAGGGGCCTGATCCAGAACTCTTTGCAACCCTGGACAGCAGTATGTTTGAGGGGGGCACAAAGGTGCCCAGCAAGTCTCGCCGCCAGTGACGGTTTGAAAAGGGGCTGAAATACCTGGAGCCAGACTGTGCAAAAGGCATGTGGGAAGTGCCAGGGGACATTGGGGCATTGAAAATGGAGGACGGGACTCTGAAGCCCTTATTCGCTAAGGTCGTTGGGGGGGCTGGATATGGCAAAAGGGGAGACAGAATATTTTGTTGTTGACAGTAATGTTTTGTATGCAGTGGCAGACGGTGTCAAACGCCTTGTGGTTCCTGTGTCATGTCGGCCAATGATAATGTACCTGGCACACACCTTGCCTTGGGCAGGTCATCTTGGTCGCAACAAAACCTATTTGCGCATATCCTCCATATTCTATTGGCCTTCCATGTATGTTGATGTGCAGGCCTTCGGGTAGCGTGACCCACCACCGCATTATACAGACCCCTTTACGTTGTCCTCGGGTCAGTGTGACCCAGCGATGCGTTATACAGATCCCTAATGTTTATGCAGCCCCCCTGACATTGTCCTCGGGTCATCGTGACCCACCACCGCATTATACAGACCCCTGGTGTGTTTATACAGCCCCCCCTTACGTTGTCTTCGGGTCAGCGTGACCCACCACCACATTATACAGACCCTTGGTGTTTATACAGCCCCCTTACGTTGTCTTCAGGTCACCGTGACCCACCACCGCATTATACAGACCCCTGGTGTTTATACAGTCCCCTGACATTGTCTTTGGGTCACCGTGACCCACCACCGCGTTATACAGCCCCCTTTACGTTGTCCTCGGGTCAGCGTGACCGTCCGCCGTGTTTATACAGTCCCCTGACATTGTCTTCAGGTCAACGTGACACAATGCAAAAACCAATCAGCTTATCCTATGATGCTGCTGCTGTCACAACTGGCTTCTATGACTCGTAGCGGAGAAGATACTGGATATTTTTAAAGCTGAGGGACACAGCAAGGACAGCCTCCTGGCATTTCTGAATTATGCACTCAGCTATAAAAATATCTATGAATACTCCTGCAGCCTCTTCTTTTTGCTGGTTCTAGATCAGATATACAGTGTACCCTATCTCATTTTCAGGAGCCAGCATAAAGTTTTCCCCCTTGTATTTTCCAAATTGTAGGATGTACTCTCCCAGTCCTGCAGTGACGGGTTATCCTTCAGCAGTTTGGCTGCCTTGGTGGGACCATCATTTCTGAGGCATCACCCCTTCTAATGACAACCACAGTCCGAGCATTATCCCTGATCTGCTCCTCCTTCAACGCAGCAGACTTGTCCTGCAGTGACAGGTTGTCCTTCAGCAGTTTGGCTGCCTTGGTGGGATCCTGGTGGAGATATCCGAGTAGTCCAGTGCGAAAGACCACACTGACTTTCCAGGGGAAGAAGACGTGTTTGTGCATTTTCCCTGTAATGAAGAAAACAATTTTGTCTTTTAATAGGTTATAGACAGGCACTGTTTTGTGTAACATGTTGAAAGATTAGGACTCAATGGGAATCAGGAAACGGGGAGGTTTGAATCTTTGAATCCTAGCACTTTTAGGGCCCATGCACACGGAGATGCATTTTCCTGTAACCGCACAACTTTAGTATCGTTTTGGCCGACCATCCACACGCAGCCGGCGAAACCACAGACTTTGTTGAACGATGCTGTCGTCATCCAACCTCCAACCTCTAACCCTACGATATCATATACCAACAAAAACAAATGAGGTGAAAACAAAGTATATGGATGTATACACTCTTTACAATCATCCTGTGTGAAGCAGAACATATACCAGAGTAACAAGGCATTTTATGACTTCAGCACAAGCCAAATCACAGGTAACATAACAGATGAGAACAGAAGAAATGTTAAAATTTCACTGAACATCATAGTGCACAGATTATTTTTTTAATCAACATCATCTACATCTGAGTCTGTCAGGTGTGCTGGGAGGCTCTTCCTCATTGCATTGGTTGGCACAGGTTTGTAATTTGCACAGGTTTGTGCACGTCCACTCTGGTAGTTTGCATGACCGCACACTGCACTGATACTAATAATAAGAGAGCTCAAAAGAGAAGACGAACATCAAGGTGATATTCACATTTCTTGTTTAAAAAACACTAATTACACTAATTACCCATAATAATGTAAAATGTCGAGGATTCAAACCTCTATATACATATTTCTTCTTATTTTTTAAGGGGAAACTTTGAACATTTAAGATTTGAACTTTTAACATTATGACTGTTATTTTTTCAATAAATTAAAGATTTTTACTGTATGTTTTTTTTCCATATTTTTACGGATATATCAGTGGTCTACTGATGCACATATAGGCCTATATTTCCTGCTACAGTGTGCTGGGATTTTGTTTTTATCTGGGCACACAATTACAGCATATTTAAAATATTTCCACATTGTTTATTGTCTCTTTTGGACTCTGTATAATCTTAAAGGTGCAACTTGTTCTTATGTTGTCATCTTCAGGCTATGTAAATGCATGTTAATACTTAAAACCAAATTCAGCCTTATTGGGTTATGTATTATATTATTAACAGCATAATAGACAGCATGGAAGAGTGATGCATAAAGTGGGATCTGAAGCTGCACCTCAGTAGGGAACTGCCTCACAAACTGACACTCTAACCATACTACTATCAGTTCTTCTCAGTGTCAGGAAGACATAAATAGCAAAAATATATTTGAAATATCTTTAAACATAAAATGTCCACAAATGTTAGATATGTGATTTTTTTTTTTTTCAAGCACACTAAACAAACACCATAAACAAGTAGTCCTGTAATAGTTTGTAGTAGTAGTATTTGAGCAAACCAAAGTAGATCTGGCATCGACTGATGTGGTCTGTTTTCCCTGGCATATGATTGGTGGAAAGCAGTTCACATCTATTGGCTGAGAAAATTGAGGGGACGAGATCATTAGCATTTGACTGTTTAATATGCATATCCTTAACACTCATCAAAAAGCGTGTTTGAAATGCAAATAACGGCGTAATTTACGCGTTGCGGGATGCGCAAAGTCGTTCAGAACGCGCTTTAGGATGCACAAAAACTACGCACGAACTGTGGCACATTCGGCCTGCCATAATAAACCGAACGGTACACTCATGTCCCGAACTTTGACATGCGTACGGAACAGAAGTGAGTGAGTGAGTGAGTGAGTGAGTGAGTGAGTGAGTGAGTGAGTGAGTGAGTGAGTGAGTGAGTGAGTGAGTGAGTGAGTGAGTGAGTGAGTGAGTGAGTGAGTGAGTGAGTGAGTGAGTGAGTGAGTGAGTGAGTGAGTGAGTGAGTGAGTGAGTGAGTGAGTGAGTGAGTGAGTGAGTGAGTGAGTGAGTGAGTGAGTGAGTGAGTGAGTTCCATCAAAACTGGGTCCAACAGTGACACAAACTTTCGCCCATTTCCCTGAACTCTGTTTGCCCACCGTAGGTCGTCGAGGGTGCACACTCGGCGCTTAAGCAACACACGCTCACCTGCTGTTGCTGTAGAGGTCTGTCTTGGGTTCACGGCCGAACCGAGGCAGTTCCGGATCCTGATTTAAATAGCGCTGGTTGGCGCACTTCAATGGGTCAGCTGACCGCGGACTATACAAATAATATGATTAATGATAATTGAGGTGTTCTGAGTAAACATAGGCACAGCTATGGCACAGCTATATCGTTAGTGCCACATACAGATGTAAAAGATTATGGGGTTTTTGTGTTTAGGTATTCTGTTTCCCTGTTTATGTGTTGACACCCCTGTGTTGGGATAATTGGTTTGCCCGCGGGAGGGGCCAAGGGGGTATATAAGGGAAGCTCAGCTCACTTGAGGAGGGCATTCGGCTAAGAGGCATGTGGGTCCTAATTGCTTCTGTGAAATCCTGTTGTAAATATTTTTTCTCTGTCTTGTAAATATTTTTTCTCTCCGTCCTGTTGTAAATAATCCTGCTACTTTTGCTTTGCCACCTGTAGATATTTTTCTTTGGGTTTTTTGGTGTCAATAAAAAAAATCACCACACTGAAGCTTGCCGACTGGGCCATCATCTATCAACTTCAAAGTGCGAACCCCGACATTTGGTGTCAGAAGTGGGATGGCCAGTCGACGAGGAGCATGCGTCTGGTACACAGGAAGACGTACTGGATTGCGCTCACAAAAGCAGGAACCAGCTCATGAGGAAGATGTTGAGGAGGGAGCCTGGTCCACAGACGAGGAGTGCGGAGGAGGTGCTGCAGCTCCAGTCCTGCGCTCCGGAGCTCCAAGTGCAGGAGAGGAGCTGGTTGCGGTCATGCGGACCTTCCTGGAGGGACAGCAGAAAAGAGAGGAGGAGTTTCTGGCAGAGCTAAGGGGACTCCGGGCTGCGTGGCCCACCCCGCAACTGGGTCAGGCAGTGGCAGAGCTGAGGCTGGCGCACCTATCCAAGCACCACCCAGGGCCCCATCAGTATCTGAGTCGCAGATGAGCCTTAGAATGGACTTGCCTACACCCACTGCGCCGCGCCGCAGTTCACCCTAAAGGCCACCAAGGTTTGGGGTGAGCAGCGGGTCAGAACCTCCAAAGCCAGAGAGCAGACCCTTTGGCGACCCCAAGATCCCACAGTACCTGGCTGGAGAGGACATTGGAAATTACCTGCTCCGCTTCGGACGCATTTGCCAGAATGCGGGGTTGGCCAGATGGGGAGTGGGCGTGTCGCCTGGTGCCTCTGCTCACGGGGAATGCGCTCGAAGCATACACAGCAATGGCTGAGGACAGGGCTCACTGGTACCCGGACCTGAAGGCAGCACTCCTGACTAAGTTAGACGTCTCTCTGGAGACGTATCGCCAGCAGTTCCGGTCCCTGGCAGTTCTACCGGGAGAGAACCCAACAGAGACTTACCTCTGCTTGAAGGGTCTCTACGGTCAATGGATTCTGCCAGAGCAACATACAAAGGAGCAGATCGGTGAGCAGGTAATTTTGGAGCAGCTGCTGGGTGTCTTCCCGGCAGACATCCGCACCTGGGTGAAGGAGCACGAGCCGACGGATGGGCTAGCTGCAGGCAAGCTAGCGCTGCAGTACCTTAACGCCCGGAGGGGAGGCCCGACTGCCTACCAGGGTGGTCCCAGTCGTCACGTTCTGCCACAGCCCAGACCAGCAACCAGAGCCAGCCAGCATCTGCCAGCCCACACCTCGCCAGCGCAGCCCCGGTAAGGAGCTCATATGTAGTTGCTATGCCGCCGTACTAGGTGGCAGCCTGTAACAGCAGCTCCCGTGGGTTTTTAAGTTTTTAAAAAGTTTTTGTTGTGTTTGTGTTTTGGTTTTTGCTGAACTTTTGGCGACCCTTCTCCTGAGACTGGGAGAGGACGAACACCTTTCTTTTTTTGAACTTTCACGGCACTTTTTGTGTTGTTTTTGTGATGGTTTTGCTAACCCTAGCAACGGAGGGTCAGGAGCGCATCACTGAGCGCATTGTTTACACAAGCGACCAGCTTATTGCGCTGTGTAAACCTGTACTGCTGCCTGGAGCCAGACCTGAGGTCCTGAAGGAGCTGCGGAGGAGACGCCGTGGCTGCAGAGCTGGAGTGAAACGGAGGGTGAAGAGGAGACACAGACCGGCTGTACCGGCGATCGTCATGGGAAACGTGAGGTCTCTGGGGAACAAGACAGACGAGCTCGCCGCGCTGATAAAGGCGCAGAGGGAATATCGTGAGTGCAGTGTGTTGTGTTTCACGGAGACATGGCTTCACTCACACATCCCGGACCACAGCGTGGCGATTCCCGGTTTCAGCACTGTTCGGGCGGACAGGGACCCGACAAGCAGCGGAAAGAAAAAAGGAGGAGGGATTGCACTGTACATGAGTGAGAGGTGGTGTAATCCCGGACACGTTCACGTGAAGAAACGTCTCTGTACCCGGGACATTGAACTGTTGACTGTGGGGATGAGGCTTTATTATTTGCCCCGGGAATTCACGTCTGCCATCATTATTGGTGTGTACGTTCCTCCTTCAGCTGATGCAGCGCTGGCCTGTGACGTCATCCACTCCGCTGTTGCCCAGATACAGACGCTGCATCCTAACGCATTTATTGTCATCACTGGGGATTTTAATCACGTCTCACTGGATAAAACCTTCCCAACATTTCACCAGTATGTTGACTGCACCACCAGAGACTGTAACACACTGGATCTGTTGTATGCAAATGATAGATAGATAGATAGATAGATAGATAGATAGATTTATCCCCGAGGGGAAATTAGGTAATCGTAGCAGCGGTACAGAGCAATCAGAAGTACTAAAAATAAGATAAAATATAAAATACAAAATATGAACAACAATAAAATAGAAGTACATAATCGCAGATAAAACACTATATTAAAATGTGCTATGTGTATTTTAATGTGCAAGTGAGATAAGGTGCATGTCAGTGATCACTTTGAGTAGTGTGAGTTTATTCCCTGAGCGTCTCTCAGCGTTGTTGTGCAGCGTTGTAAAGTCTGACGGCAGCAGGTAGGAATGATTTCCTGTGCTGTTCCTTAAGGCAGCGGGGTTGAATGAGTCTGCTGCTGAAGCTGCTCTGAAGCTTGTCCAGGGTTTTATGGAGGGGATGGGAGACATTGTCCATGATCACCAGCAGTTTTGCTAGCATCCTGTGCTCCACAACCTCCTCCAGGGTGACAAGCTTAGAGCCAACAACAGACCCTGCCTTCTTTATGAGTTTATTCAGTGTGTTCGCGTCTTTTGCTTTGATGCCCGCACCCCAGGACACCACAGCGAAGAAGATGGTGCTCGCAACAACAGACTGATAAAACATCTGAAGCATCCGGTTGCAGTCGTTGAAGGACCCGAGCCTCCTCAGGAAGTAAAGCCGGCTCAGGCCCTTCTTGTAGACTGCCTGTGTGTTTGTGGTCCACTCCAGTTTGTTGTCCAGCACCACACCCAGGTACTTTTAGGAGTCCACAATGTTTATGTCCGTCCCACCAATGCAGACTGGAGAGGGCGGGGGCTTGTTCCTCCTTAAGTCCACCACCATCTCTTTCGTCTTTGCCACGTACAGTTGCAGGTGGTCCTCCTCACACCACTTGACAAAATTGCCGACCAGGTCCCTGTACCCACCTGGGTGGTAGTGCAGAGTGGTGACTGCTGCAGAAGTTTGTAGGTAGCAGTGGGGGATGTGCGAGGGTCATGGGGGACGGGGGTGTGAGACAGACTGTGGTGGGGGCCAGCAGGGAGGTGGGGGGTGGGGAAGTGGGGCAGGAGGTGGTGGAACCTGGTGTCTGTTGTGGGGCTGGTGTAGAGCTGTGGGGGGGTTGTGAGAAGAGGTAGTTGCTCGGAGGAGCAGCAGGGGGGGCTGCTGGGGTCAAACCTGTTGAAAAACAGGTTAAACTCGTTCGCACGTTGTTCATTTCCCTCTGCTGTTCCTCCTCCTCCTCTCCTCTGGAAGCCGGTGATCTCACTCATCCCCCTCCATACATCCCTGGTGTTATTGTTCTCCAGTTTGGATTCCAGTTTTCTCCTGTAGTTCTCCTTACTCTCCTTGATGCTGTGTTTAAGTTCTCTCTGAACACGCTTGAGCTCAGCACGGTCCCCTGACCTGAAGGCCCTCTTTTTCTCGTTAAGTAGGGCCTTCAGGTCGCTGGTAACCCATTGTTTGTTAGTTGGGTAGCAGCAGACCTCTTTACTAGGGATGGTGTTGTCAATGCAGAACCCAATGTAATCAGAGACGCAATCAGTAATGCCATCAATGTCCTCACCGTGTGGTTTGTACAGTGCATCTCAGTCAGTGGCTTCTAGAGCACCCTGCAGTGACTCCATGGCCTCAGGAGACCATTTCCTCACAGTTCTTACTGTCACTGGTTGCCGCTGAACCACAGGCGTGTATGATGGGGAGAGCAGGACGAGGTTGTGGTCTGACCTTCCCAGGGGAGGGAGGGCAGTGGAGCTGTATGCCTCTTTAACGTTTGCATACAGCAGATCTATGGTTTTATTGTCCATTGTTGTGCATTTGACAAACTGGTGAAACGTTGGGAGAGTGGATGAGAGAGAGACGTGGTTGAAGTCACCTGTGATGATGACGAATGCTCTGGGTCTGTAATGCCGCAGTCGCAGAGCTGATGACGTCAAACGCTGCGTCGGCATTTCCAGATGGCGGAATGTAAACCGTAATGGCGATGGCGCTGGTAAACTCCCGTGGCAGATTATAAGGACGCAGTCCGATGGCAACGAGCTCGATGTCCGGGCTGCAAAACTGGTCTTTCACGGAGATGTGCCTGGGGTGACACCACCTGTTGTTGACGAGCATGGCGAGTCCTCCTCCTTTCTTCTTGCCGCTCGCGGTGGTGTCTCTGTCGGCTCGGAACGTATGGAAGCCGGGGATGGTGGCGTTTGAGTCCGGTATCTGGTCGTGTAGCCATGTTTCCGTGAAACACATGATACTGGACTCGCTGTATTCCCGCTGCCTCCCCTTGTTCAGCGGCAGCCTGTCCACACTAGGAGTGTGAGGAGGTGAACTCAGGAGGTTGCTGACGCACTACAGGACTGCTTTGAGTCGACAGACTGGGATGCACTGGTTGAGCCACATGGAGAGGATCTGGACAGCATGACCGACTGCATCGCAGAATACATCAGGTTCTCTGAATACACCACCATGCCAACCCGGACTGTGAGCTGCTTCCCTAATAATAAGCCGTGGATCACCAATGACCTGAAATCCATTCTTAACAAGAAGAAGAGGGCGTTCAGGTCTGGAGACAGGGAAGAACTGAGGAGAGTGCAGCATGAACTCAGGGATATGCTGAGGACCTGTAAAGATGCCTACAGGAGGAAGCTGGAGGCCAAACTCCAGCAGAACAATGTGAGGGATGTGTGGACTGGAATGAAGCAGATCACTGGGTGTAAGGTGAGCGGCAGACAGTTATCAGGCAGCCTGGAGAGGGCAAAGGAGCTGAATAGATTCTTCAACAGGTTCAGCTCACAGCCTTCTGTTGTCTCCATGACACCTCCAAACCCCCACACACCCTCACTGCCCCAAATGCTTCCTCCCCTCCCCCCTCAATCCCCTGCGGTGAGCTCTCCTGTGCAGCACCTCTCCTCCTCCTCTGCCTCCTCCTCCTCCTCCTCCACCTTCACCTCCTCGTCCTCCCCTGCATGACTGTGACTGCAGGCCAGGTTAGGAGACAGCTGGAGAGACTCCACCAGCATAAGGCTGCAGGCCCTGACGGTATCAGCCCCAGGATCCTGAAGACATGTGCCAGCCAACTGTCTCCTGTCCTAAAACACCTCTACAACCTGAGCCTTGGTCAGGAGAGAATACCAGTGCTTTGGAAGACTTCCTGCCTAATTCCTGTTCCAAAGAAGTCGACACCATCAGACCTCAATGACTATCGACAAGTGGCCCTCACATCTTACGTCATGAAGGTGCTGGAGAGACTAGTTTTGGTCAACCTGAGGCCGCAGGTGAGAGCCCTGCTAGACCCTCTGCAATTTGCTTACCAGCCCCACTTGGGAGTTGATGACGCTGTCATCTACCTGCTGCAACGAGCCCATTTGCACCTGGATGGTGGAGGAGGTACTGTGAGAATCACATTCTTTGATTTCTCTAGTGCTTTTGACACCATTCAGCCACTGCTACTGGGGGAGAAGCTGCGGGTGATGGGAGTAGATGACACAATGATCTCCTGGATTACTGACTACCTGACAGGCAGGCCGCAGTTTGTCCGTATGGGCAGTGCTCTGTCTGATGTGGTGGTTTGTGATACAGGAGCTCCATAGGGGACTGTACTGTCTCCTTTCCTGTTCACCTTATACACCACTGACTTTCAGTACAACACTGAGTCGTGTCACCTGCAAAAGTTTTCTGACGACTCGGCTGTTGTTGGGTGTATAAGTGAGGGACAGGAGGAGGAGTACAGGGCACTGGTAGACAACTTTGTGAAGTGGACTGGACAGAATCACCTGCGGCTGAACATCAGCAAGACCAGAGAGATGGTGATAGATTTCAGGAAGAAGAGGAAGATCACTTTCCAACCTCTGTGCATTCTGGGAAAGGATGTGGAGGCAGTGGAGGATTACAAGTACCTGGGTGTTACCATCAACCACAGACTGGACTGGAGATCTAACACTGAAGCTGTTTACAAGAAGGGAATGAGCAGACTATACTTCCTGAGGAAGCTGAGATCCTTCAACGTGTGCAGCAAGATGTTGGAGATCTTTTATCAGTCTGTGGTGGCCAGTGTACTTTTCTTTGCTGTGGTTTGTTGGGGAATCAGCATTGGAGCCAGCGACAAAAACAGACTCAACAAACTGATCAGGAAGGCTGGCTCCGTGATTGGCTGCAAACAGGACACTCTGGAGGCTGTGGTGGAGAGGAGGACACTGAAAAAACTGTTATTCATCATGGATAATCCTCTCCACCCTCTCCAACTCACACTGGTCAGACAGCGGAGCATCTTCTCCAAAAGGCTGCTTCAGCTTCGCTGTCGTAGCAACAGATTCAGGAAATCTTTCCTGCCACAATCCATCACTGTGTAGGACCTCATGAGGAAGTGCTGTTTAAGGAGTTTTTGTGTCTGGTTGTCTGCTCAGCGTCACAGGAAGACAACAGTAGATAAGACATTTGCATACTTGTTTCGATAGGAGATAAGGTGTGGTTTACAACCTCAAACCCTCCTAGGGTAATAAAAAAACCAGAACTCCAAAAGAAGGACCCCTTTTAACCTAAATCAACGTCAAATATGACTGCAATTTGAACGGGAGGACAGTCTCTATTGGGAGACAGAGGGACTTTCAGTAATAAAATCTACACAACAGAACTTTGTGTAGAAGTTTGGAAAACAGTTAAAGTTCGATGATTCATCGCAACTGGCTGTTCGAAGACAGTATATGCATTATTTGTATCTTGTTGTGATTATGTTTATGTGGTTTCAGAAGTGCAAAGTCTTTGTCTAATTCCTGAAATATGTTGTGTTTTAATAATAGGCCCATCAATAAGAATCTATCTGTTAAAACTTTCTGCCTAAAGATTTTGGTTAAATTAGATATCAGAAAGCTTAATAATGGAAAATCAACCAAAGATAGTTTAATTTTAGAATTCCGGCGTAAAAAGCAGTTGATTCGCTCAGAGCCAAAGGGATGGGTTAAACCGAGTCTCCTCCTTTTCTGAGTAGAAAAGGAAGAGACTGCTGTCTCTGCTCTCTCTCACTCTGCAACTCTCTTGACCTCTCTCTCTTCACACCCCTCGCTCTCTGCACCGCCTCTCCTGCATCTCTACCCTTTTGCACCTCTGACCACCCCTCCTGCTGTTTGTTACTTTGTTAACCCAAAGTTAGCAAGAGACGTACTTTATATTTTTCTTACTAAAGTATTTTCGTTTGTTAATCTATTTTTATCACGTGACATTTTTAAGTTTTCTACGACAAGTTTTTTTTAATCTTTTATAATTATAGTTAAACCCCTCATGCTGTCTTTGCCTTTTTGTCCGGCCGGGAAATTGCACCGAACTCGCGACTCCAGCCCCACAGAACCGATCAGAACCCTTTTGTTAACCCACAAACCACCTCCAGAGGCAAGCCACCTGAAGAGCCCGACGGGACCAGACGAGACCCGCCGATCCAAACGCGCAGCTGACCCAGTCTACAAACCGAGCCGAGGTCCGCCAACCCCCGGGACGCGGACCCATGGAACCTGCAACGGTACTGTAAGATGCCAGGGCGACTGTAATATAAACGGCAAAGTAAGGTTGGCCTTTTAATGCAACTCTTGGTTAAGCGTTGGTGACAGTTAAATTCTGATCCAAGTTCTGTTGGCCGGCTAATTAGAGCAAGTTTTTTTTCCCGCCAGTGATATTATAAACAAGCCCGTAGGTTTGAATCACTCTAGTCTCAAGATTTTTTATATCCACATATATGAATATTGTCTATTCAGTGTTGCACTATCCTGTATTCTCCTTGTTAGGTAGTCAAATAAATGTTTATAACCTTACGTCGTTGTGAGAGTCTTCTGTTCTGTGCAGAAAGTGTTGGTCACTGATAAAGGCTGTGGAACGAATTGACACGTTCAAAACGAGACTGATAAAATTTAAACCATCAATTACTTTAAATTACTAACAGGTATTAAACCTTCACCAAAGTTTAATAAACATCCTGTCTTATTTTGGTGTGGTGCCCTTACTTCTAGGTAAAATAAATCCTGAATTTTAACGAGTCGTGTTAATTCATAATTAATTCATCGACTAATATATATATTCTAGCCATAATAAAAGTAGGCTTAATCTCCTACAACTGTATATAATAACTCTCTCACCTCTGCCTGACAGAGAACTCTGCTCTCTCTACTGTTTTGTATATATTATTGTTATAGTATATTTTGCATATTTTGTTGTATATATTATTATTGCTTATTGTTTATAGCACACTATGCACTGTATATATACACTATGTATATATTGGATTCGATTTATGTTATGTACAAAGTTTTTATTTGCTGACCCACTACTGCTGTTACAAAATAATTTCCCAGTCTGGCATCATTAAAGTAATTCTATTCTATTCTATTCTATTCTTTTTTCCTGCCAGCAGGCAGGGCACAAGGCTTCTTTGTGCCCTATCAGAAAAGCGAAACTTAACGGGGCATGTTACACTCTGAGGGTTGCAAGTGCTGGGAGAGTGCAGCAGCGTTTTAAAGACATTACCATTAACGGTGAATCTGTGACTGCACTGGTTGACTCGGGGTGCTACCTGACACTGGTCCGAAGGGAGTTGGTGCCAATGGGCATTGTGGACTATAGCAGACAGGAAGACATTTTGTGTGTGCATGGGGACAGCCATTCCTACCCCACAGCAGAGGTGACGGTGGTGGTGGACGAGCAACCTTACTAACTGTGGGGGTGGTGGAAAGGTTAACTGTTGCTGCTTTCCTGGGTTGGGACTTACCTGTGCTACTGGACTTGTTGCTGGAGGCCGGTCCCAAAAACAGTGACCTGGGGAAGGGTTTGTCCGGTCATGTGATCACTCGCGCCCAGGCAAGAGCAGGGGTGGCGCCTGACCCGGTAGCAAAGGGGCCTGATCCACAACCCTGGACAGCAGTATGTTTGAGGGGAAACAAAGGGGCCTAGGAAGTCTCGTCGCCAGCGGCGGTCAGGAAAGGGGCGGGACTCTGAAGCCCTTGTTCGCCACGGTGGTTGGGGTGCTGGATATGGCAAAAGGGGAGACAGAATGTTTTATTGTTGACAGTGATGTTTTGTATGTAGTGGCAGACGGTGTCAAACGCCTTGTGGTTCCTGTGTCATGTCGGTCGATGATAATGCACCTGGCACACACCTTGCCTTGGGCAGGTCATCTTGGCCGCAACAAAACCTACTTGCTCATATCCTCCAGATTCCATTGGCCTTCCATGTATGTTGATGTGCAGACCTTCTGCAAAACCTGTCCCACCAGTCAGAGGACTTGCTATGTCCGCCAGTCAGACCGCGCCTACCTCCAACCCCTCCCTGTGATCTCCACTCCATTTAGGCGTATAGCCATGGACATTGTTGGCCCATTGGTCAAGAGCAGTGGAGGGCACCAGTACATTCTGGTACTCACACGGTTTCCGAAGGCTTTTCCCTTGCTCACTGTCACTGCTCCTGCTGTGTTGCGTTGTCTTGTCCAGCTGTTTTCCAGGGTTGGTGTTCCGTACGAGATCATTACCAACCAGGGGACCAACTTCACCTCCAGACTCCTGCAGCTCTTCCACCGACAGTTGGGGATTTCCGCGAACACCCCATACCACCCTCAGACGGACGGTCTGGTTGAGTGCTTCAATCAAACCCTGAAGAAGATGCGGCAGAAGTTTGTGGCCGACACTGGGACCAGTGGTTGCCCTACTTGCTGTTTGCCTACCCGGAGGTTCCCCAAGCGTCCAAGGGATTCTCCCCGTTTGAGCTTCTGTATGGCTGGGACGTACAGGGGCCTTTGGACCTGCTGCTGAAGGTCTGGGAGGCTCCCAGAACTGGCGTCAGTGATCGTGGTGTGGTCCAGTTCGTGTTGGAGATGAGGGACCAGGGGCCTGTTTCACAAAGCAGGTTCAAAAAACTCTGAGTCTAACCCGGAACTCTGAGTTGATCTACTCTGAGATAGGAAACTCTGAGTTTTCGGTTCCAGAACAGCAGATTTGCGTCAGGTTGATCAACTCAGAGTAGTTTGACCTGGAGTTAAGCGCGTGCACCACAAGTAAAAAAAGACAGCATCAATGGAGCCCTGATTCGACGAGTCACCATGGCAACGGGGAAGCGAAGGGCTACGCTACAACTGGAAATGGAAATATTAATGCGCTCATACGGTGAGTTTGAGCAGGTTTACACCGCTGCAGCGGCAAAAAAGAGGGAGACGGTGCTGGAGGACATTGCGGCTCGGGTCAGTGCATAAGTTTAAATGTAGTCCAGTTGCAATCACAGTAATATCACAGGGGGAACTGCTTGAGTGGGAGCCTATTAATTTATTTCATTTAAGTGCAACCCCGCGGGGGAGAAGCGCAGCTTAAGATGAAACATAAAAACATTTTTCAAACAGGTAAAATCTCAGCACAGTCTCATGGTGACGCCTCATTTTGAGCAGGTTTTACATCGTAAAGTAAATATTACCGTAAGTGGCTGTTTTTTATACAACATATCAATGTTGTATAAAAAACTCCCATTTGCAAAAAAAAACGCAGCGCAACACACAATATCTGCTGTGATATGAAAGCATTACTGGTTGTTAATGTTGGAAATGTAAGGAGGGATGAGATGGACTGTGACATGAAACGGTGTTGTGCCGTATTCAGCCCCCTCGCATTATAGGTGATATTCTGGATCAGAAGGCAATATAGGAGTAGTTAATATACCGGTAACCCAACTAAAAGCACACACTTTTGAACCTATGAATTGCAAGAAAAGCTGGAATTATATTTAGAAACGCTGAGTCAAATACATTCAACTTGCTCAAAAGATCCATTTCATTCATTTTGTAATTATGGCTGCAGCATATTAAGGACGTCTATGCGCGGTCTGATAATCATCTCCCGACGAATATTTAATTCTCTTTGCGAAATGCGTCACCTTCATTCACGGGATCGTTATCAAAATGACACGCCATGGTAGTGTAAATATTCACCACTTAATATAACTTCTATTGTAGGCCTACTGAATGACTTTTATACGTTGTATACAAAAACTCCCGTTTGCAAAAAAACGCAGCGCAACACAGAATATCTGCTGTGACATGAAACGGTACCGCTCAAACAGAGAATTGCCTGGAAATGCAAGAACATCTATAAGCAATAGTCTGATAATCATCTCCCGACGAATATATAATTATCTGCGCAGTAATGCTGCAGCTTCATCCACGGGTTTGTTATCAGAAGGACACGCCATGGTAGTGAAATAGTCGCCACCTAATATAACTTCTAATGACTGATGTTTTCAGTGATTTTCTGAAAAAACAGACGGAACTACAGCAGAACTATACTTCGCCAAAACTCGCCCGCTGACTGAATGAATGAGGAAATGAAACACCGTGTGTGGCTGAAAGAGGGCGGAGACAGAGAGAAACTCAAGGTTTTCTGAGAAAAACCTGGTCCCGACCAGGTTAGTTTCAGAGAGCATGTTACCATGGTAACTGACCGAGAGTTTAAGTTACCTCCCTTTGTGAAACAGGCTAGAGTTACCCCTCTGTCTCTGGTTTGAGTTACCTCCCTTTGTGAAACGGAAAACTCAGAGTTTCCCTCATTTCAGGGTTAACATACTCAGAGTTTTCACTAAACCTGCTTTGTGAAACAGGCCCCAGTTGGCAAAGTACCGGGACGAGGCCGAAGTCAACCTTTGCGAGGCCCAGCAGACCCAGAAGGCATGGTATGACCGACAGGCCAGGCGCAGAGAGTACCACCCCAGCCAGAAGGTCCTACTCCTCCAGAAGGAGTCTACCCTCACCCAGTCTGCTGGACCTGCTCTCGACACACACACACACACACACATACACACACACACACACACACACACACACACACACACACACACACACACACACACTATTTTAGCCTTTTTTAAGCTATGAAACACCTAAAACCATGTTTGCATGGAATAGACTAAGTTCTGTTTGGAAGCTTTAAAATACAATTATCACAGTATTATATGTGTAAGGTAGCCTATATATGAAGAATATGTGTTTGGGATCACATTTTTATGTTATTTGGCCGATTCACATATGAAATGTCATTTCCAGCCTTAACAAGCTTAAAAACATCTTTTTCAGCTTTTTCAAGCTGTCACGCCATGGTGAGGTCTGTCCTGTCTTTGGGTTTTTGTCTTGTAAATTTCCTGCTTTATTTTGAAAGATAACTCTCCTCTCGTTTCAGGTCAATTGCCCTTCCTTTTGTGTTACCAGTCTGACGTCATTCCCTGATTCCCGATTGTTTCCACCTGTGGTTCCACTTCCCTCATGTGTGTAAAGTCCGTGTCTTCCCCCCTGTTCCATGCCAGATTATCTCATACCATGTGTCTAATGGCGTGGCCGTGCATTTCAGACCTGCGCCTGCAGCGTTGCCCTACCAGACTTAATCCACCTCTTAAAACCATAATTATGATGCCATGGCTCTACACATTATGCATTTAGACCAAAACACAGCAAAACTGGGCGTTGCATCACCTTAACATATAGTCAAGTACAACAGAGTTATATTACTCTACTGAGTTTTATTCACTCAACCAACAGTATGAGCTTTAACAAGTTTGTTCACAAAACAGCGCAGAACGCACTGTCCAACCAATCAAGTCGCAGCCGAAGCAGCGTCACAGAAACATTCGTTAATATATTTTTTTAACAATAATATTAACTCTGCAAAATAAAGAAAGCTGCAAAAGTCCCCAACTCAAATACAAAAATAACTCAACTATAAGCTGTACTGTGGCTTTCATTTGCTCAGTGTATTCCACCACGGGCTCACGCGCCATTATATATCACACAAAGGCATAATTTCAGAAAACAATAGAAGGCTTTTAAGTTATAATACAAAGTTGTATGAAGTCCACCAACACTACAGCGATGGGCTTTAACAAGTGTGTTCTCCAAACAGCGCATCATCACACACAAACCCGCAGTGTCATAGAAACATGTTTGACGCACACACAGACACTGTTCATTAAAAAATAAACAATTTACAGAATATTTGCCAATTGAGGTTGTTAATACATATTTAACATTACTAAATAAAATGGGCAAGGCATACAAATCTAATAAAACATAAAATGCTTTGTACTCACTCAGATCAAGTGTGTTTGAATAATGCTGAGTCAGGCTTGCTAGCGTCGGGGTCGGACGGCCTCTCTTTACAGTGTCTAGCTTATCTTGAAAAGTTTTCTAGAGAATGGCGTTGTAAAATAAATCTGCGATCAAATCGTTATCTTCGCCTCCTTCAGCTAAGGTGGGTTAAATAAAGTAAAACAACTTGTCGCGCTACACAACTTAGAAATGTCCTTATTTCCCGTTTATCACATTGACATTTGTGCTCAGGACTGCTTTGCATAGCTCTGCATAGCTCTACCTCTCTAGCGCATATCCAATCAAAAGACGTGCACGCGATGACGCTGTAGGCCTGCTAGCAGGCGCCAGTGAACCCAACTTGACGCTGATTGGTTAATTCCACAGGTCCGTTATCATTGACTTGAAGCTACCATGCGCCTGCACTCTTGCTTCTGAATGCGTAAGGGCAGATTTGGGACCCTGGCAACACATGATAGCTGAATAATGATTGGATAAAAACTCTAACATATACGCCAGCCCCCCCCAGACCTGGGGCTGGAAGCAGAGCAACCAACTTAGGAAAGCTATGAAATGAAGTGTATAGACTATGGGGAACAATTTAATACATATTTGTGGAAAGAATATATATTAAAAAAATATATTCCTGATTATGTTTAGGCCAGCAGAGAAGGCCTTGCTGGCCTTGAGGGTCCACCACTGGTCGAATGTATCCAGCGTTTTTCCCACAGTCTTGTTTATGCCCTCGAGTTTATTTTTTCCACTTTCAGGTGATAGTATTTCTTGTTTTGTCAAAGAAAGTGTAGTGTTTTTGAATTCTCGTTTTTCCATTGTTTTACCCTCCTGGTTGGACCTTACCTTGGTGGCCTTAAGGGTGAACTGCGGCACGGTGCAGCAGGTGTAGGCAAGTCCATTCTAAGGCTCATCAGCGACTCAGATAGTGATGGGGCCCTGGGTGGTGCTTGGATAGGTGCGTCCAGCCTCAGCTCTGCCACTGCCTGACCCAGTTGCGGGGCTGTCACCCAAAACCAATGAAAAATATCCACAGGTGGCAAAGAAAAGTAACAGGAATATTTACAACAGGACTGAGAGAAAAAATATTTGCATCGGGATTTCACAGCAGCAATTGGGACCCACATGCCTCTCAGCCGAAATGCCCCGCTCAAGCTTCCTTTACGTACCCTTTGGCCCCTCCCCCGGGCAAACCAATTATCCCAGCACAGGGGTTTCAACACATAAACAGAAACAGAATACCCAAACAAAAAACCTCCCATTAACTTTCACGTCACAATGTTGCACTAACAACCCTCCATATGGCTGTGCCATTGTTTACACAGAACACCTCAATTCCCAATACATTCATCATAAATTATAATCTTAGTATAGTTCGCGGTCAGCTGACCCATTGAAGCGCACCAACCAGCGCTATTTATATCAGGATCCGGAAGCTCCACCATGGAAGCTCAGTCTTACGCTACGGCAGCTAGCCGGCCCCCTATAACTTTAGCCGGTGCGAAGCCACATAGTGTAGCGTTAGCCCCTGCTAGCCCTCCCGCGGCAATTCCTGAGCAGCCAGGGTCCTCCTGGGTGACTGAGAGGAAGCATAGTTCTTAATTGAAGCCAATGGCCATCCACCTGTTCACGTTTCAAACAGGGGCCAGAGCGGGCGACATTGAATCCTATTTGAAATGGCTGGCTAAGGATAAACGTAAATATGGTAAGATTGTTATTCACGTCGGCGGTAATGACACCCGATTACGTCAATTGGAGGTCACTAAAATTAATGTGGAGTTAGTTTTTGCATAAGCACACACCATGTCGGACTCCGTTTTCTCTGGTCCCCTGCCCAACTTGACTTGCAATGACATGTATAGCCGCATGTCATCATTCCGTCGCTGTCCGGTAAATAATGTGGGCTTCGTAGATAATTGGCAGTCTTTCTGGGGAAAACCTGCTCTTATTAAGAGAGATGGTATTCATTCTACTTTGGAGGGTGCTGCTCTCGTATCTAAGAACCTGGACGCAGTTGTTAGCGGTCTATAACCATGACAACCCAGTGTTGGGATCAGGAAGCAGAGTCGCAGGTGCCCAGGAAGCAGAGTGGCAGTCTTACACACCTCTCTGCGCTCCCTGTGGAGCATTTTCCACCTCAGTATAGTATACAAACACTGTCTGCCCCACGATCATTTAAATTAATCAGATCAAAAATGAACAGAAGAGGAGCTATACAGAAAAGCTTGATACAAATCAACGCAAAATCTGCGACTATGCAACAAAATCAGAAAATAAAATGTGGACTTTTAAACATCAGATCTCATCAGGTCATCTAAAGCTGTATTAGTAAACGATCTGATATCAGATAACCATATTGATTTACTCTGTCTGACTGAAACCTGGCTGTGTCATGAAGAATATGTTAGCCTAAATGAATCCACTCCTCCCAGTCATATTAATACTCATATTCCTCGAGGCAGTGGTCGAGGAGGAGGCGTTGCAGCTATTTATGACTCAGACCTGTTAATTAAACCTAATCTAAAGTATAATTAATTTGAAAGTCTTGTTCTTAGTCTTTCACATTCAACCTGGAAAACTGTGCAGCCAATTATATTTGTTATAGTGTACCGTGCTCCTGGTCCGTACTCTGAATTTCTGTCTGAATTCTCAGAGTTTCTGTCAAATTTAGTCCTTAAATCTGATAAAGTAATCATTGTAGGAGATTTTAATATTCATGTGGACGTTGTTAATAATAGCCTTAGTACTGCGTTTATCTCTCTATTAGATTCGATTGGTTTTAGCCAGAGTGTACATAAACCTACTCACTGTTTTAATAAAAATCAGCCCGTATAGGGAAGGTTTTCGTTGCAACCGTACTCTACAGAGGAATTGTTGGGTCTATGTAAATCATAAATAAGTCATTGAGTGTGGTCTTTACCTACTCTGTAAAGTGTCCTGAGATAACTTTTGTTATGATTCGACACTATAAATGAAATTGAATTGAATTGAATTGAATGAAGCCTCTTGGATGAGAGGTGAAACGCCTTCCTAGACAAATAGCCAGTCCAGTTGCTTTTGACTGAAATTGCTTTGAGGATAACGATGACCTGGACAAATGAGAACATTCACAGGCCTACTTTTGGGGTCGTTCTATACGCGCGCACACTCTACAGAGGAATTGTTGGGTCTATGTAAATCATAAATAAGTCACAGAGTGTGGTCTTTACCTACTCTGTAAAGTGTCCTGAGAAAACTTTTGTTATGATTTGACACTATACATAAAATTGAATTGAAGTACAATTTTGAGGTACTTGATTAATAACATTCGATGCTACTTTATACCTCTACTCCACTACATTACAGAAGAAATATTGTGCTTTTTACTCCACTACATTCTTTTGGTAACTTTAGTTATTTAACTGATTCAGATTCTTAATACAAAATATTATCAACAAATTAATGCCATATATTGTTATAGATTAAGATACAATGCGCTGTAAATAAAATTAGCTCAGAGAGAGACAGAGACCCTTCATATGTGTATATATCAGTGACAGTTAATAATATAACTCTGTGTACCTGCTGTAGACAGACGGACAGTGTCAGTGTTTGGATTTGATTTTAACCTACGTGTCGTCCACATATCTGAACCAATGGCTGCGTGTTGTTCCTTTGAAGGAGTTCAGTTCCACTGCTCACATTTGCATTGTGTTCACCTGTTCATTTGTGAAAATTAAAGTGACACAAATGACAGGTATATATTTTTGAACATTTGCTTATTCAATCCGTCTGATATTGCCCATCACCCCTTTTTTCATTGTTTAATAAAAGCAGCTGAATTTCCTTATATACTTATGACATGCTTCACTTCCTAATACATTTCCATTAGATTTTGCTGTTGAGGCAGAGAAGGGTGCTACATATGCCTTTTCCGTGTCTGTATCAGTAAATCTGTGCTCGACCTTGCGGTCTCCCTCTCCCGTGAACCTGCACTCGTCAGAATTACTTATACCTCGCTTGACAAAGCCGTAGCGTCTCATCCTGGTTTGGTGTATGTGCAACTAATTTAACCAGAATGATCAGTACAGACTAGATCAAGTTTGGCTTTTTTTTTTAATTCTACCTTCCTGCAACAGCCCCCTGATGCAGTGAAAATTTGAAAAAAAGCATATAACTGTAGGGTCTATATATGACAAAAACATTGGCAGAAATACAGACTTACTTGAGATCTGGTAAAATTGTGGAAGCCATTGCAGATATGTGGTCATATCAGGCATCTGAGAGGATGGCCACACTGTCGTGATCACAGATCACAGTGCTTAAAGTATGCAAATTATCCTTAAAGGCCCCCTCCTTGTCTCTCCCCTCAAGCCCCTCCTCTCCACTCCAAAAGAGTGACAGAAAGTTGAAACTGAAAACCGGTGACAATGAAAAAAGACAGACCTCAAGAAAAAAATTAAAGATTAAGATTGAAAAAAAATTATTGCTAAGAAATATCAATATAAAAGAACATATCATGATCGTAATGTTTGTTTTAATTTAATTGAACTTTTTTTTTAGTGCTTAAACTTGTTTCAATGCCGATATTCATTTTCAATACCTCCATTGACTGTCACTTTTTCTAGCGCATGTTTTCCGAATGAGAGCCACACATATGCAAATATGGCACACGTAGGTTCTCTATTGTTTCTTTGTCAACAGGGCCAGCTTTTTATGTTGTTCAGAATCTGCTGAAGTTTGTATTAATTTACTACAAGTATCCTGCTACAGGCAGGTTTTACTCATTCATTCATCTTCAACCGCTTATCCCGGGGGGGCTGGAGCCGATCCCAGCTGACATCAGGTGTGAGGCGGGGTAAACCCTGGACAGTACGCCAGTCTATCGCAGGGCACACAGAGACGAACAGAGACAGACCATTCACACCTCACATTTTTAGAGTAATTAATTAAACAGGTGCATGTCTTTTGACTGTGGGAGGAAACCGGAGTACTCGGAGGAAACCCACGCAGACACGGGGAGAACATGCAAACTCCACACAGAAAGGCCCAGGCGAACCTTGAACCTTCCTGCTGTGAGGCGACAGTGCTAACCACTACACCACGGTGTAGCCTGCAGGTTTTACTACTTCTGTAAATTCTTTGCAATGCAGGGATATATGCAGGCAAATGTCACATCACTTCTATTTGTTTTTGTTTTTTTTATAAAATATATTGTACCCGACCCCGGATAAGCGGATGAAGATGAGATGAGATGAGATATATTGTACGTAAATTCATTGTGGATCATTACTAATACTTTGCTTAAAATGTACTTAGTAGTCAGTGTGAAAAAAGAAATTCTGTATAGAAAAAAATATTTTCAATTAAATTCTATTTACAGTGCTAAATCACAACAAAAGTTATCTCAGGACTCTTTACGAAGTAGGTAAAGACCACACTCTATGACTTATATAGGATTTACAGAGACCCAACAATTCCCCCTTTGAGCACAGTAGCTTTGAAAACCTTCCCTTTAACAGGCAAGAAGAAAAATCAGCATTTCCTCAGCCTTTTAACCCACTGGGGTCTTTTTTATGTTGCCAAGGTATTGGGTATGTTATTGATTTAATGTTAATACAAATTAAAGTGCATTGTGCCATTCACACCCCAGTTCAAGATTCAAGATTCAAGAAGCTTTATTTATCCAGAGGGAAATTATTTCAATACAAAGGTGGAAAAGGATCAGAGTAACAATGAGCATAAAAACATAAATCAAATCAAAATAAAGCTAACATCAGATAAATCAAGCAATGAACTAAGTGTGACAAAGTGCAACAGACATCGTGGTTAAGCGTAGGTATATACAATAGACAACAATACGCGCTGTGCAGTTTAGCAGCAGATTGAAATGAAATAAGTACAAACTAATAAGTGAGAAGGAGCGATAAGTTATGAGTGTTAAAAATGTAGCAGCATTTCCTACATAACTAAGTGACAGTATGGCACAGTGAAATGTAGCAGCATGTCCTAAGCACAGTAAATGTAGCAGCAGATAGTTACAGTACCATTAATAATAAATAAAGTGATGTAGTGGTGATATAAAGAGACAGTGTAAGTGTAGCAGCAGTAAGTTACAGTACCACAAAAATAAGTGATGTAGTGGTGGTATAAAGTGACAGTGTAAAGTATAGCAGCATTTCTCACTTAAGTAAGAGCGTACTCACACTGTCCTTCCAGACCGCGACCCGGGCTTTAGGGTACTTGTCCCCCCTCCCTCTCCCCCCCGCGCCCCAGCCCCGTTTGTACTCACACTGCCAGGGCCGGCCAATGCTTCTTGCTGTCCAAACACCATCACGCCGTAACACGTCACACGCATTGATCGCGTGTGTGTGGCTTTGTTTACAAATCTTTCCACAGACCTCAGAGTTTTTGTGCGTCTTGTCGACTGTTTTTGAATATTTTCATCCGACCAATTCTGCAGTAAACACTCCCCACTCCGCATCACACCACCATGAACCTTTGTTGTTGTTGTTGTTATATGTCCGCGCATGGTCCGTCCTTCTATTTACATGTCCGAACAGGCGGACATAACGCTACTGCCGCAGGGCTCGTGCACGCACACGTGCGCACGCTCGTGCTCGTACATGTGCAAACGACTCCGCTAAAGCCCACCTCTTTCAAGCGGGCCGTGGACGGCCCGCTGGCCGCAGTTGTGCGCGGAGCGGGTGCACTCACACTGCTTAAAGGTACTAGGCTTTAGATGAAAAACCGGTTTTGGCCCCGGCCAGAAGGACAGTGTGAGTAGGCCCTGAGTGACAGTACAACTGAATAAAGTGGTGCAGTGATGATATAAAGTGACAAAGTGACATTTTCAGGATACAGTGTCTCCACTGTTCCTTACCTGACCAGGGGGAGATGAATTATAAAATTTGATGGCCGCCGGAAGAAAAGACTTCCTCCGGTGTTCAGTATTACACTGGGGGAGAATGAGTCTGTGGCTGAAGGTGCTTCTGCTGGAGGTCAGCAGCTGGTGGAGAGGATGAGAGTTGTTGTCCAGGATGCTGTGCAGTTTAGACAGCATCCGCCTCTCAGACACCGCCACCAAAGAGACCAGTTTGACCCCCAGGACGGAGCCAGCCTTCCTGATGATCTTACTGATCCTCTTTGCGTCTGCTGCCCTCAGTCTGCGTCCCCAGCACACAACAGCAAAGAAGATGGCACTGGCTACCACTGACTGGTAGAACATCCGCAGCATGGTGTTACATACATTGAATGACCGGAGCCTCCTCAGGAAATGGAGACGACTGGCCCTTCTTGTAGACAGCCTCAGTGTTCTTGGACCAGTCCAGTTTGTTGTCCAGGTATACTCCAAGGTATTTGTAATCCTGGACAACATCCACGGTCACGCCGTTGATGGAGATGGGTGTGGGGGCAGATTTACTCCTGCGGAAATCCACCACTAGCTCCTTAGTCTTGGTGGCGTTTAGAATCAGGTGATTAGCTGCACACCAGTCGACGAAGGAGTCCACAACACCCCTGTATTCCTCCTCCTTTCCCTCACTGACAAAGCCAACAATTGCAGAATCGTCAGCAAACTTCTGCAGGTGGCAGGACTCAGAGAGGAACTGAAAGTCTGAGGTGTACAGGGTGAACAGAAATGGGGAAAGAACAGTTCCCTGTGGAGCTCCAGTACTGCTGACCACAGTGTCAGACACTCCGTCCTGCAGTCTGACATACTGTGGTCGACCCGTCAAGTAATCCGTAATCCAGGAAACCAGAGGAAGGTCCACCTGCATCGCCGTCAGCTTACGTCCCACAGAGCAGGCCGGATGGTATTGAAGGCACTGGAGAAGTCCATGAACAAGATTCTCACAGTGGTTCCCGCTCTGTCAAGGTGGGTGCAGGCACGGTTGAGCAGGAAGATGATAGCGTCCTCCACACCTAGACTTGGCTGGTAGGCAAACTGTAGAGGGTCCAGTGATGAGCTGACCAAGGGCCGAAGAAGTGAAAGAACCAGCCTCTCCAGGGACTTCATCAGGTGCGACGTCAGCGCCACCGGTTTGTAGTCTTCGGAGGCGCTGGGACGCACCTTCTTTGGTACTGGTACCAGGCAGGATGTCTTCCACAGAACAGGGACCTTCTCAAGACTCAGGCTGAGGTTGTAGATGTACTGCAGTACTCCACACAGCTGGGTTGCACATGCTTTGAGGACCCTCGGGCTGACACCGTCGAGGACCTGCTGCCTTGCCTGGGCGGAGTCTGCACAACTCCTTCCTCACCTACTCTGCAGTGAAGGTCCCCCCTTCAGGCACTGATTTCAGTACTTTTTGAGCATCTCCACATTTGAATAATTCAACGATAATACTGATAACCGTGATTGATCACCGCCAACTGTTTCATCTCTACTGAAGAACAGATGATTTGCTCCTGACACTTTGCCGGTGGACGGGACTGTAGCCAGATGCTGCGTACATTCAGAGCCTCCTGCTGCTCACCCTGTATGACCTCAGCACAGAGCTGTGTATACACAGCCTAAAGCTCAGTGTTGCCACAATTAGCATGACCTATATTGCAGTAAGTACTGCTGATGGCTGCCCTCATGTTACTCTATAAGATACTGACAGAGGCATCATGCATCTTGGTGGATCTCGCTGGATTCTCCACGGCCGCTATTTTGTCCTCATCTTACATTCAAACTTTAAACCTCTTGTCTGTTAAATACTAGCATTGTCTGATTTAGCTATTTTAAAGGGGTATGGTGCTGGCATGCTTTCCTGTTTTTTCTGTGAACCATTCATTTTTATGAGATGTTCTGTTGTACGGCAGAAATACACTATAGCAGTAGGATTGACATCAGTGACAAGATGATTGGTTTTGGCACCAACGGCCAAGGCTGGATTACCTACCAGGCAAACTGGGCAACTGTCCCATGGCAACTAGGGATGCAAATTATTGAGTAATTCATTAACCAATAGTTGTTTCATTTTATCAATTGATGATCGATTATTTGATAAACGCAATTCTTCTGAGAAGCTGAATTTCCCTCTGAATAGGTTAACTGTATAGACCCTTTTGTCAGCTGATGTCGTTCACATTTACTGCAACAGGAATCAAACTTGGACACATTTAGAATGTTTATGTTTACAACTTTGAAAAGGTCTATACTCAACATATTTATTTATCAATTTAAATAGTAGCAATCCTTATTAAATGAACATGCCTGTTAACCAGAGGTTTACACTCAACAATTATTGTACTAAAGTACAAGTTTGAGGCTCTGCCCCCTACTTACCTAGTATTTTCTTTTTATGCTCCTTTATACTTCTACGCCACTACAAATCAGTGGAAATACTCTACTTTTTACTCCACTACATTAACTGATTACTTCAGTTACTAGTTACTTTACCAATCTTAAAAGTACATATGAAACATTAGTTTATTCATCAAAAACTAGACTGACAAAAATTAATGTAATGTAAATGCAGAGTATTTTTTACATTTCAGTGGTAAAGTGGTGTTAAAGTTAGCATGATTTTTCTTAAAATACCATATCAAGTTATACTCTTGACACAAAAAACACAGGCTTCACAGTGACGGTTAGAAACAAAAACTTCTCTGTCCATTCAATGGTGAATTGCCGGTTTTGTGTGTCAACCTTTCTTTTCACGTTCAGGATAGTATTTCTTGTTTTGTTAAAGTAAATGTAGTGTTTTTAAATTCTTGTTTGTCCATTGTTTTTCCCTCCTGGTTGGAGCGTCCTTGTTTAATTAATTATTTTGTTCACTTTGCCTTTTGTTTTTTCCTCCTGGACGGAGTGACTTTATTTTGTACTTTACTTTATTGCTGGCGACTTTCTTTTTGTTCCTCCTGTGCGGAGAGATTTTTTTGTTTGTGGTTTTTGTTCTGTGCCACGTTCCTGTCGTCAAGCAAATAAATTCAGTGTTGATCCGCGAACCTCCGCACCTGAGTCCTCTTTCCTGCCTGGGCCTGACAGAATAATTTGGCCAGTATGGACTCGGGAGGCAGGTCGCTTATCGGAGGCGCTGCGCACCCAGGAGGCCCGCCTCGTCCAGCAAGAGGAGTTCCAGATGGCGATGGCCACTCAAAAACAATGCATCACATGCAAGGAAAGAATTGGTGTGGCCAGCAAGACGTTTAGGCAGTGCGGGGCCAAGCAGCCTTACAAAAAAAATTTTGAAAATCAAAAGAAGAAATTTGGCCAAAATTGGAAACACAAACAAACAAAAAAATTGCAGCATCAACAAAGTGTATGATGCAACAAATCTACTGGTAGGTTTTTTTTTTCTTTCAGACAGTTGTCATAAAATAATATGTAATTAATAGCTGATCTTTAAATTTACATTGCTATATTTCTCTTACATTATTTGCTTTTGCAGCAATTTAACACTCATCTTGGTTTTATTGTGCAAGACAATCATGAATTCTCGATTTACTGTACCCTTCCCAGTTGTCTTGTCTTGTCTTGTTTTCACTCTGCCTAAGTCACTGGTGAGTCACTCAGTAGCTTCTCCTGAGGCCAGGAGCAGAATTTCTCCTTTCTTCTCCACTGGTCCCCACCAATGACAGGTTCCATTTAGGGCCACAAATACAGTTCCTATTGCTACAGGTGCCCTCGTCTCTTGGTCTCCCCTCAGCCTGCGTACTCTATTCGACCAAGGCATTTTGAGGGCCGGCTTGGACAGAGTGCTTAATCTTGTACCAGGTCTGGAATCAAGTCTTGCTTCCGTCAGGGCCTGGGGGCGGGATAATGATTACCAACAAGAGAAACATAAATGTTCTGAGCGCCATTTTTAAAAAGCTTGTGGAAACAGATCATTAACAGTTTCATTAACCTCTTTGGATAAAATATGGATGCAAAATCAAAGTAGTGCTCGGTGGAGGAGACAAACTGTCTCCTAGGAATATGGTCCTCGGCTGAGGTTCAGAAAAAACTAGAGGGAGCCTCGCAAACACAACCTGCATTGTACTCTCATTGGCTCCTGGATTCCCCCACAGTTCCAGATATTTAGCCTGCTAGATATCTTTTGTCGGGGCTTTTGAAGAAGTACAGATGAAGTACAGATCAAAGCCTAATAACTGCATATTTATTCTGGTCGGCTGCTTATTGCCAACTAAATTAAAACGGCATAAAAAATCTTTGCATACCCATTATTAATCTTTATTTTTCATTGTTAACCAAATTAATATAATAAATTAATATTATTAATAAAATAAATAAATTATTAGTTTGTTTTTGGTTTAATGCAAAGGTTGTTTTGTTTTTTTAACGCTCAACTAAATCAACATGAAATATAAATAAGTTAGGAAGACCCCTCACCACACACTTTCTTGATTATTACATGTGGAATGGTGAATGCCACCTCTAACTCTTGTTAGGATTGACAAGATACAATTTTAATCCAGAAGTAAGATGACGGTAATGTTTAGACATAAAAGATAGCCCCTGTTGTTCTTAAAGCAGAGAGGGGACAGAGCAAAGTAGTGGCTGAAAAAAAAATGCAGATACCAATTTTTGGATGTAAGAGTCACACATACACAACTGTATAATGCAATACATCACATGCAACATGGTCCACCATGTTGCATGTGATGTGCATGTGACTATGCAGTGGATATAGGGTGCTGCAGCTATGAGTCCTATGCCAAATTCTCACAACAAAACTTTCAAAGTGGTCAGTTTGCTGTACTGTTCAAACTACACACCTTTTACCAGGCATAAAATGTGGCAACTTTTAGATCCCATCCTCCTCCTTGCCAGCAGAGCTCCAGATGGGTTTACAGCCGAGTGTGTCAGTCCATGGAAAATGGACACAGAAGATGCCAGGAATGCCCTTATTACAATTAAGAGGATTTATGAAAGTCTCCTTAGCGGTAATGTACACAGTGCATGCTATATTTTCAAGACTCCTTTTGAAATACTGCCTTTGCAACATATTTCTGCATATAGCAAAGCAAAGTCTTTTTTTCTTTAACATGTGAACAACATGGCTTAGGATGGAAATGCAGACCTGGTTATCCATCAGTCTTTAACTGTGTCCTTCCACAATTTGATGTGGAATAATGAATCTTGATTGATTCCATAGTGGTATTATGTCTCTTTCATTTGGTACTGACATGTTCTTGTACAGCAAACTGTTTTGTGCTCTAATAAAGTGTCAAACACCAAATCATAGTATAGGGGGCAGGGGGAGGCAAACTCTTATTGTGCATCGGCTGGTCCCATGGTCTAACCTGACTTGTCAGATAGTTTGTTTCACTGAAACATCTGAGAAGGCGTCATTAAAAACAGATAGGGGAAAGGGTATGCCCTTTCTAAATATATCTGGTAGGTTATTGGATGAACCATCTGTCAATCAAACTCTCAGCAAAATCAATCAGGAGAAGGGAGAAGTCTTCAGTGTCGTTCTCTTCTTTCCCGTTTGGATAAAATGTAGGTAGCAGGCACAGACAAGGGGACTTGACTTGGGTCTTGGAGTTGAAGCATTTAGTCATCGACAATAAACTACACACATTGCTCTGCTACATTCACATCGTTACCACATTTTGTAATTAATACTCTCCATCACACACAAATGCACACACACAAACACGTTCTCACTGTCATTTAAAGTGTGTCTGTTTGTGTGTATGAAACTCTCTCCCTGTCCGTCACAGACAGGGAGAGAACAGTTCGGCAGTTGGAACAGCCTCGCATTAGTTGTGTTAAAAAGTCATGTAAAAAAGTTATTTTCTTTATTTAAAATCCCTGATGCTTAGCCTGGGGGGGAGTCCATTTAGGCCCAGGAGGGCACTGGGGTAGTTATATACTGAAAGAAACCCTGGTGTGTACAACTGCTTATGCCAACATCACATTTTTTTCTTCCCAAAAGTGGAACCAGAAACCAGGATGGGGCAGACTCTAGCACCGAACAATTAAGCTGAACCAGGGACACCTCTGCTTACCCCAGAGTCTGACACTGAGTTCACCCTCATACGCACTCCTTTGTCCACCTCCCTCCCCGTGTCCACCTCCCTCCCCATGTCCACCTCCCTTCCCTGCCCCTAACTCAGTATCTTCCTCACGTAAAAGAAAAGCAAATAAGAAAGCAGACACAAATGGTATGTGTGGGTTCAACAGTTATTCTCTTAGAATGTTATCATACATAGTCATATTATTGTGTATGTTAATACTGATTTAGCTGAAGTAACAGGACCTGCCTCATTGATGTTTGTTTATGAATTCTTCAAAAGCACATGAAACGCATCACTTTTTTGTACAGCAAGTTATTGAATGTCATGATCAGACAAGCATAGAACCTTTTTTTTGGAAGAAGAAATACTCACATGTCCATATTTACATGTTAATATAACAGTCCTCATTATTTCCAACTAATTTTTGGATGAATATAAAAAGTAATACAAAAAAAGTATACAGCAGTCTGAATTAGACAATCTGAGTATTTTCCCATTTTACAGTTTTTGTAGTTGAGAATTCCCTCTTGTAACTTAGGGCCATAAGAAGGTTACTTAGACTTCATATTTCTCTGACCTGTAGAATATATTTTTGCACAAAATTAAATGATTATATGTGCATTAATTTCTTGCAGTATAATTCCTCTAGTAATGAATTTGTTTGTGGCCAGTATCTACAGGAAAATCTTCACAGCCACCAATGACTAATTCAATATGTGCATGTAAGTATTATTTAAAACAGAGTTCAAGAAATGGATTAAAAAATGATCATTGACGAAAAACAAAATAACACCCACATTTGGTACGTTGTGGGAATTCCCTTTACTAAAAAAATGTCCTCCTTTCATGTAATTTTACTGTCATATCAATGAAAATGGTCCCGTTCAATTGTTTACAGAGAATTCATTTTGATTATATTGTCACAAGACTGTTTCTTTTTTAATACACTGAAAAAAGTGATTCTGAGCATGTGTACATCTAACATAAATAAAATCTGTGAAATGAACAATACAAATCTTAGTTTGTATCTTTACATGGAAATTTATTGTTTGAAATTAATATGCATTTGTTCAAAATACAGTATATTGTGTTTACAAGCGTTATTCAGTTATACCAGTTGATCTTCTTAAGTACAAACACTTAACGAACAGCAAACGCGTTTCATTTACGTTGCTCTGTAACCCGCCAACTGACAATGCATTCTGGGTACTTCCTGCATGGAAAGCAGACTGCCACGTTTCCAGAGGCTGAACTTAAAGGTAAGAATAAAGTTTGCCAATAGCTGGTTATAATACTAAATAATAAGTAATAAATGAAATATTACTGACTTTTCAGTTTGGATAATGTTGTATGTGGTTTTTCGTACTCTGGCTCTGAACGCTAGCCAACAGGGCCGCCAGAAAGTAGATTTAGCCCGCCTGTTGGTACGGCAGTTTCCAGTTTTCATAGTATTTCAAGTTTATTACAAAATGAACTTGCTCATAAAGCGACTTGCAATTGTTACTGTTTGAACAGCAGAACTGTTAAGGCCTCTCCACACCAAAGCGCAGGCGGCCGTTAGCAAACCGATTCATTTGCGCCGATCTGAGCGGCGGGCTAGGTCGGCCACTGCCGCCGTTCGTGCGCGGCGCCCGAATAGAACATTTATAAATTTCTGCGCGTCCAATAGGAAAGAAACCAGAATGCAAACACAGCAGCAGTTAAGCCGCTCGTCAGAGGCACTCAGTAACTTTTTTCTTGCAAGTCTCAGGGGGAGCCCCATAGAGGAAGTAAGCGACACCCCCCCTTGTATCAGCTGTTTCAGAGCCAGATTACGGTCACTCATCATGTCTACTGAGGGATGTTATAAATGTTACATGCGGGTCATTATGGTAATCGCAGACAGCGCGTCTCAGCGGCTCCTAAAGAGACAGAGGCTGTTTCTGCCAAGGTATATTCTGAATATTAAGCCTTATTCAGTAAAAACCATTACTTATTATTTTAGTTTTAGTTTTGGAAACATATTTAATTACTTTACACGTCACTTTACTTCACACTTTACGCTGCTACAGTTGAAGCTTGAAGTCGTGCCGGTAGTAAAAAATATTGTGATGGTATAAAAAGGTAGTAAATTCAACTTAAGAATCTCTGTATAATTCCTGAACTATGATTTCTAAGCGGTTTTATAACTATGAAAATGTTGCATAGTGCCTCTTTAAATAACATTAAAAAAAGTAGTGAACTGTTAAGATGTGAACTCATGCAAGAAACAGAAATAATCTGTAAAGAGATACAAATGAACATTAGATTAATGTGGAAGATGTAAAATAAAGATGTATTGGTAAACTCAAATCTGTAAAGTTGACTTACTAGATTTCATGCATTTTATTTTGGATGTTTATTATAGTGCAGTTGGTTAATTGCCATGGTCAATAACTAACTATGATGTATCTTTATCAGCTGTTACTGAACAACTACAACTACTGGATGACAGTGTGCTGCAGGTGACTCTACAACTACGGATTAAGGTTTGTACGAACACTTGGTTAATTGAATGTGGGGGAAAAATTAGACTCACTGTTCTCTCGGGGGGGGGGGGGGGGGACAAAAAGTTGGTGATACATATTTTATGTGTGTATTTAACCCATATATAGAACAGCTTTATTTATTAGAACTTTATTATATTATTGTATTTGCAACTATTACTATTACTATTACTATTGTTACTAGCTGTTAATTCCCAAGTTCATTTAGACAAATGCCAAAATAAAACTGCCAGGGAAAAACTATGCTGTTTTCATTATATGCACAAACTAATGAACACAATGCTTGGCTCATGAAGCTTTGAGAATAAAGGCTAAACTTACCTGATTAACTGGGGGGGTGGCAAGCAGTATATATTACCTGAGGCAGCTCTCAGAATAAAAGCCATACTTCACTACATTATTTAAGGTGACATAGCTTTAGTTAATTTTTTTCTTTCAGTTCTCAAGTTATATACTTTCTTGAACGATTGTATGCTCCTTACTCTTGTATGCCTCAGAACAATATGCTTCAGCAAAATAGTCTTTAATATTTGACCAATCTAGACTTATCAGCCACTTCATTAGGAACGTGTGCAATCTAATGCAATTCAATACAACAGTTATGCCATAAAGTTTATTTTTACAAAATTTTTACATTTTTGTTTTTTGTTGACATTGTCAGAAAGGTGATAATTATACTTCATGTTTATTATTGAGAGCACAGATCCTTGTACTTTTGGCCAACTATTAACATATTTGAGGGGGACAAAATATTAACACTTAACACAAGTGTACCCCTTTATATAAAAAATCAAACTAAAGAATGTGTATAGTTTCATTAAGATGAACTCAAAGATGTTAAAAGTAATCCACAAATAGTGTACGGTGTTGGCTTATAAGTTGAATATTTCCTTGATTTGTTTATATTTAACATGTAAACAGCAGAAATTGATTGTGGTCTTTTTTTGTTTAATTTTTGGAGGAAGGACGGACAAGCAGACAGAGACGGAACCCACTTTGCTCTTTTGGTCTGGACTACTTCGATTTAGCATCTGACTTTCACTGTTTATGGGGTGGATTTGCAAGATCTGTCCCTTCGTTGCACCTGAAACAAATGCACTTTTGAGGCACTACAAGTTAAGGCATAACCACAGCAGATATCTTCCCTGTGTGTATGCGGATTGCCCCTGCTCCTTCAAAACCTGGAATAGCCTCAAATCACATTTGTCAAGGAAACATTCAACTAAAAAGTCAACACCAGAAGTAATTTATTTCAATTGTGAACTTTGCAGTTCTTGTTTCTCCACTGAGAAGGATTACTTCCAACATCTTGGATTTCATCTTAGGAAAAATCAAACTGTGCATTGTGTCTTTAAAGAGTGTGATTTCTACACAAATGTGTATGGAACCTTTGCATCACATAGATCCAGAAAACACACTATACATTCTTCAAGGGATTTTCGGCCACAAGTTCTACATAAGTATGTAGGTCAGACAAATATCACAGATATTGCTGAAGCACATTGTTCTGATGCATACGAGCATTCAGAAACAAACGACTGTATAGGAGAGTATGAAACAGAAGAATTGAAAGGGGAAGAAATTGAACTGAATTTAGGTCACCTTTTATTAAAATTGGAGAGCATTTACAATGTGCCAAGCAAGTGCATCTCTGAAGTAGTGGCAGAGCGGCAGCATCGGAAGATGCCTGTTCCACAGCATCCACCATAATTCTGTCTTCTCCAGAGAGTACCTCCTCCCTTCGTTCTGAGTCCTGGCCAGCTCAGTTTGAGATACCTACCTTCTCCTTTGACACTGAACTCATTTTGCAAGCTGCAAATGAAGCTTACAGAAAGGATGGAACCTTACTCAACAATCCTGCAGTAAAATCCAACATTCTGGACAAACTAGCAGAGAGCATCTTTGTCTACACTGCATATCCTTCACAAGCACAAAGGGAGCAAGTTGCTGAGGCCCTGGTTGCGAAGCATCCATCTTTGAGGGACCCAGTGTCCTTCAATGGTTTATATAGTTGGCATAACAGCTTGAAGTATAAGCTTGGCAATTACAGAGCAAAGGTGAGACACCTTGGTCTACCAGAACTAAATGTTAACTCCCGGGAAAAAAAATGGCTGCAGACTCCAGCAATCCAGGCAGAAAGTTGAAAAAGGCAAAGAAATCTGAGGTAAACTACCTCCCACCTCACCCTCAAGGTGATACCGATGCAACACTTGAGAAGGAGCGAGTGGAGCTTCTCTATGAGTACAAGAAGAGAGACAATAACAAACTCATAAATGAAAAGATGGCAAAAACCTTCTCACTGCGTCGAAATGATGTAATCCTCAACAAACCACCTGTGATTGACTTCAAAGCTCGATGGCCTGCCTTGTTTGAGTTTTCCCAGGTATATTTAACATTTTAATCACGGCTTCTCCAATACAGGGTGTTGGGTGAAGTTTCAAAGTGAATGTCACTAATGTGAATTAATATTTATTTCCTAATTTGACAGTATCCCTGCCATTATCCTGTAACCTATGTGACACTTTCTGAAGTGAAAGTCACACATCTTACTGTTTTTTAAGATTCAAAAGTGTTTTGAGCGAGCTTTTAATTCCTAAGTGCATAGCTGTAGGCAGCTGCTTAGTTTTAGCATATAGCTGGCTGAGCAGTGAGGGGTTCCTTCTGTGTCAGAGGGAGCAATCTTATGCCAAAATTAAGCTGTAAAGAAAAACTTTACCTACTACTAATCATCTGTGAACACAAATGAGCACAATGCTTAGCTCATGAAGCTTTGAGAATAAAAGCTAAACTTATTTGATTAACTTAGACTTAGACTTCACTTTATTGATCCCTGTGGGAGTCATCCCTAAGTCTAGAATGAAAGCTATTCTTGCCTGATTACCTGTGGAAAAAGCATTACCACTTAAATGTCCATTTCAGCATAGTCTTTGGATACATTTTTCTGTGTCACATTCTGTTTCTCTTGCCAGTGTACCTTTCTCTCTGTATCTCATTATGTTTCTACATCTCCATGTTTCTCTCTTGGTCTTTCTAAGATTGAGGAGGAATTCCACAGAATTACACTATAGCCACTGCAGTCCACATTCCTGGGCAAGTTGGACGAATACACACCCAAGCTGTTGAGCCTGTACAGGAGGAAGGATGGAGCCGTTGGGAAGAAACTTGATAAAACCCTTGACATCTTAAATGAGGCATGTATTTACAACAATGTAGTAGTAGTTAGTTTTATGTATTTGTATTCTGAAGTTTGTAATCTCATATTTTTCATATTAATGAGTAATCTAATTTCATATTTTTGTAGGACAGCAACATTGACTCCCGTAGAGAAGTTGCAATCAGAGGCCTCACACTCTACCTTGGGGAAAACACTGGAGAGTTGATCAAGGACTCCCAGGTAAAGAAAATCTAACTCTGTTTCGAAACCCTTCAATATGAGAGAAGTTTGTGCAAAAATAGCTTTGCTGATGACTTTTGAAATTTTTTTAATAGATTTTTAATAATGATGATTGATTTGATTTATTTAATTAATTGTACATTTGAGAATAAAAAACACAGATATCTAAAGACTACTTGTACACTGTACAAGAATATGCTGGGGTTTGCTGATAACTGCTGCTAACAATTGGATTTGGTTATTTTATAGAATTTCGAAGAATTTGATATTTTAAATTATTATTTAAAATGCTGTAGTGAAAGAACAAAAAGTAATGCCCAACGTAGAACTATTTATAGAATTCTAGCTAATAGAACCAAATATATGACACTTTTTATATAAAGCTGCATTTCTTTATTGAATGAGTAAAAGATGATTTGTCCAACAAAAGGTCTTACATGGACTAAAAATGGCCTTAAATGGCATTTAATAGAACCCTGTGATACCTGTAGACACCCTTGCTAAGCTACAATACTACTCAAAACTACTAGAACAATCTGATCCTCTGTTTGGAGAGGTAACAAAGAGTTATGCATCCTTTACATTACTATACAATAAATAAGTTTTATTCTCTTTCTGGTGTATTTCACAGGTGTTCGATGACGATGATGCTGCAGCTGTCCAAGATGCCATTACAGCCTTTGTCCTTAGCATCTTTGTTACCGGCAAACCCAGGGATGGTCTCCCCAAGCAAGCTGGAATAGCAATTGAGGGAGCTGAAGTACTCTTTGGTATTCCAGATGTGGCACATGCCTGCACTTATTTGATGCCATGGAACTAAGGTACCCCAACAAACTCAAATACACGTTTGAGGTCTTTCAAAAGATCTTTCTCGAGCTGGAGGATGCAAACAAAAAAATGTCCTCCAAAGTCCACGATCTTAAGGTCTGTTTGCACACTTAAAAGCCATACAGATGGCATTGAAGGTATTGCCACAAGAGGCAGAGAAACCAAGCAGAATTTTCTTTACTACATTTTTTAATTTTTAGAGCTGCTGGATTTTTTTTTTTTTTTTTTGCCTTATCAGTGAACCAGAATGTAGCTGTGAATGTGACTGTATTTGTTTTGACAGCCACAATTTTGATTTTATTAAGGTGACAGTGGGGTTCTGATAGCTGATGGCAATTTTTTCTACAGTGTTCATGACTCTTTGATTGTAAAATAAATTTGTTTATTTGAGCTAAACGAAAACGACTTCCAAGTCTCATTTCGGGTTATGCTGCATAACTATACCTGATATTGTTTGACTCATATGGGTCGTGTTCACAGTATACAGTGTGATAAATTGATAGATCGATTGTATCGATTGTACATTGGTCCATACAATGTAAGAAAATTACAAAAAATCAATCACTGTCTCCTAAAGCCCAAGACGCAACCTAATATATCTTGTTTTGTCCAGATCAACAGTTGACAATTTAACATATTAATGTCAGAGAATGTGGGGTTTTTCTTCTTCAAAAATGACTCAAAGAAAACTATCAATAATGTTGAGGATTAATTTAGTTGTTAGCAACTAATTGATTAATCAACTAATCGTTGCAGCTCGTGGCTATTTATCAGTATGGTCAACACTTGGCGCATATCTTGCCATGTGGTAAGAAGATTGTCATTTCCAACAGTTAAATGACACATACATGTACCTAACTTTAACTTTAAATAGACCAAGCATGATACAAAATATTGTGCCTGATCTACTTAAAAAAGGTAAGGCAACTTTTTGCATCAGATGATCATGTATATAATGCAAGGCTAGTCTTTGTATAGGCTACTTAATTTTTTGAATGTAAGAAATTAGTTTTGGAAGTAAAGTCTATTTCATTTAGTAAGTAAAGTCTACTTAATGTTGCAAATAAATTCAATTTTAATTTTGCAAGTAAAGTCAACTTAGCTTAATTAAATAGAAATACTTATAAAATTTAGTTCACTCATTAGCAAAGCTAAGTTGACTTTACTTGATAAATGAATGTTGACTTTAATTGATAAATGAATGTTGACTTTACTTGATAAATGAATGTTGACTTTACTTGCAAAACTAATTTCTTACACATAAGAAATTAAGTAGCCTATACAAAGACTAGCCTTGTTTATCTACGTACTAATCTGATGCAAAAAGTTGCCTTACCTTTTTTAAGTAGATCAAGGTCAATATTTTTATCAGTGTAGTTTGTTTAACCATGACCATGTTTACAAGGCATATGTTGAACCTACAAATTCTATCTTTGTGTATGTTTTCTAAAGTTTGTTACTGTAGATGAGGAAAATCCACTAATAAAAATAGAAAAATGTCTTCAACTTTAACTGCAGTTTAATAAGGGACAGCAAAGTCTGAGGGTCAAGCAAGTCACATAGCAGTCTAATGTTTTGGGCAGTGTATTGTGTATTGGACTTAAAATAAATTCACAGTATATAACATAATCAAGAAACCCCCTGTGCAATATCACTATAATGTGAAATGATTCATAATTGTATCACTTTATAAAAGTGAACGCCACAATTTTCTCAGTTTTGGCCTGGTGTCTAATGCAATCTAAGAAAAAAAACATTCCTCATAAAACGGCACAAAACTGCAAGATTTAACTTGCCCAAAAACATGAAGAAAAAAAGATTCATACTGGCAATACATTCTTTGGTCAAATGAAACCTAAATTTTTTTCTCTGTCTCTGTGACTACCTTGAATGCCAGCTCAGAGGTGTAACAGTTCTTTCCCCCCCATTATTTCTCCATGCCTTCAGATGTTGGGGAGTTTTGTTATTCACTGTCTAAATAGGATATTGAAAAGCTCATTTTCAAAAAAGAATGCATGCATACCTGTATAATCCATGTCTCATTGTAAAAAGTACAGTGTCAGCAATATTTATTCTTAAAATTATGAACAATTTGACAGTAATACTTCTTGCTGTGTTTCTGTCTTACAGTGGGGCAAAATGGAAAATACTCCTGGGAGCTGAAAGAAAATGTTTTGCAATCACATATATCAGTTACTGGCTGTGTTCTTTCATATACACTTGATTTCTATGATTGTTCAGTGTGGCGAGGTGGTAGCTACAACGCCACATGGGGAATTTCGCCACATGGGGAATTTCGCCACAGGAAGTAGTTACTGTTTTGCTAGGAGACTATAACAGGTTCGTGAATCACCACTGGGCAGGAGACAGTGTTCAAAATATAGAAATAATTGTATTGTACAATGGGTTCCTTAAGTTCAAGATTTACCAAGCCATCTCACAGTAATCACTGGGCCAATAAAAGGGGATGGACAGAGCTGGGCTTGCCACGGCGACCTGAAACCAAAAAGGAGGGCGAAACAAACCAAAAAAAATATCACCCGTGACACTGCACACCCACGCAACTGAGAAATGAAGAACCCGCCACCAGGGATTGGGTCGCCGCTCTGAGCTCCAGCACCTGTCCACAAGGGGAGAGGGAGAATTAAAATGGCCTCACAATCTGGCTGCACACGCACACATCCGTCCGTCCGTCCACTTTGGGGGCGGACATTTCAACACCCCCCCTTAGAGGACACCACTTTCTGAATGGTTTAAAGAGATGCTGGTAAGTGGAATATATTACTGGGAGTTCCCAGATTATGAAAATCAGTTGGTATTTTAGTTTTAAACAACTTTTTGTCCATACAGAATTTTTACCTTTAGATTGGGGACGAATAATTTTAATGTCCTATTTGGGGTCCTCAGATTTACACAAATACACAGACTGATAAATGTCACCTTTGGGTGTCTCACTTTCCTTTGGGGACAAAACTCATTACATGTCATTATCTGCATGCATGTACAGCTATTTTCAGTTAGTCGAAGATTGAGGTTTGTTTTTCATTACAACATGCTCTCCTGAGTAACACTGGTCTCAAGTAGCTTTTAAAATATTTAAGGAAAGGCATTACAATCAATCAAAATAAACTCCAATTGACCTCATACTGAGGGAAGAAGCAGTAATTAAACCTATAATGCTGTTTTTTTTCTGGTTACTGGGATAAGGTGTGTAGGAATTTTACACACAATACTTTAGTCAAATCAGAAGGACCTCACAGAGTATATATTGCGTAATTCAAATTCTACAGGAGGCTGGGACTGGTCCAACTAACTGGTGTGGAGATCAGTTAGTTGGACCAGTCCCAGCCTGGTCAGATGCGTACATGAACTGATGAAGCCTCTTGGATGAGAGGTGAAACGTCTTCCTAGACAAACAACCAGTCCAGTTGTTTTTGACTGAAATTGCTTTGAGGATAACGATGACCTGGACGAATGAGAACATTCACAGGCTTTCTGGAGTCAGCAGAGTCGTTGGTAGTTTAGTGCGCCAGCAGGCATTTATTAGCAGGAGGGACATCGGATGTAACAGACGTCTGGAGAAATGTTCTATTCTCTATCTAGAGTAACTGTGTGCAACACAGTACCCGTGATCAGAGGCAAGAAGTTTCTGATCTCTATTCTATCTGCTCCAGCATATAAACTTGTTACAAAGGCGTGGTTATGTGTCCGCTTGTGCGTGCATATGTTTATTTCAGAAGCAGCCGCTGCTCCTCCATCTTCAACCCCCGCCCTTCTGGGTTTCATCTGTTTGGCATAACTCGTCTTCTTTATCTGTGAAAAAGCACATATTATCATCCTCCCTACAGCCTACCTCCTTATATGGTTGTTCCTGTCTCCTTATATGGTATTGTTTTGGTATAATCTCAATTATTTGCCAGGTGCGTTTGTGCAAGCTGGCTAGTTCATTGTCTTTGTGACCTTGACTGACTGCCAAAAGTTTGTGGGCTTTTGGAGAAAGCAGAAAAGCTTGAGTCAAAAGTTTGTGTCCTTTGCTGGAAGCAGAAAAGTTTGAGCTTGGACTAATAATCACTATTACACTTTTAAATGATCATACCTAATAATCACACTTATCACATTCTTATTAATCATTACTAAAACACATGCTAACACATGATTATTAATTCTTCGATCATTGATTATCACACTCATTAATCATTACTAATACACACGCTAACACATGATTATTTATTCTTCAGGTGCCAATGGTTAAAGTTAGAGTTAAAGTCCTCCTTTTCTGAATGTGCTGGCTGCCTCAATCTAAAACAATAAATGGTAGAACAGGAAGGAAGGATTTCCCCACCAAAAAATTAAACAAGATGAAGAGCTTACCGACACACTGTTTGAATCATCAACCTATGGTATATCCCTACTATCAAAACGTCAGACCCAGAAGCACCAGTCAAATTTGCAGTTTCGGAGACTGCAACCCATGCTACGGACCTGGCTGACCCCTGACTTGACTCAAGCACAAAGTGACTGGAGGTATCGCACTTTCCTGGGTCTCAGTGGGGACTGACCCCAAAGACATCCCGACTGGTGCTCACCACATGTCTCTGCAAAGCAAAGGTGCTAGGCTGAAAGCCTCCACTTCTGGTCAGCTGTGGTCTGATGCCTGTCAGGTAAAAAATAAGCACAAAGGCAAATCCCAAGACACTCCCAAATGCTTAGTGCCCCAGATGTAATGACTGCTAATGGTAATGACAGCACTATCATGCAAGGGATGCAGTGTGTTAGTACTAGCTTCAGAGCTATTGCCAAAACCTGCATAATGTCCATTTTCCTGTCTAATACAACACCACTATTGATCTACCCTGCTGAGTGTACCTAAAGAATCTGAACCTCCAGAGCAGGTATATATTTGACCTGACAGACCGACAATTTTGTTTCGCTTACTGTGCTGCCGCCTATATTTCACCCTGTTGAGGCTCACTGAGCTCAACTCTCAACATATGTCAGGTCTCCAACTACCTGTAACTCATTGAGCCAAGACTACCTACAGACTCGCGGCCTCAGCATGCTTCATCTCCCTCTAAAATGCTACAGGTGACGGATGTTTTTATCCACTGGGCATCATTCATGCATCACACATAAATGTACTACATGGTACACAACATATTAAACACTTAATTACAGCTCCCTATAGCTGTACAGTGTATAGCCAATAACTAATTCCTTGTTCAATGTTAATATATGTCAGTTTTTCAGATAGTTATACTGTCACCCCTTATTGTCATTGTTGATGGTTCATGTCTCCCGTAATGAAACTCCTTCAATTGCACTGCATAAGATAATATATTGTTTTAATTATCAGTATTGTACTGGATGTTCAGATTATGATTTCTCCCTCTTGTCACGATTCATCATAATTCAACCATAGGTATACCTCTTGTATGTACTATATTCATTGATATTACCTTACTATCGATTGTGCTTTATTTTAGTAATGTGTAACTTTACATAAAGTGTTCATATTTGTGGTTCTAAATTCTTGCAAAATTGAAATTAAGACAACTGTTATCTTGTGCCCTGTTATTAAATATACTGAGATAAGACATCATCAATAACAATCACACTACAGTATCAGTGCATCGCTGATCTGTTCAGGGAGTCAGTTGTAACCCTTGGGAGCCTCTGGTAAAGAGAAGGATGATGTCTTAACTACTGGCCAATCCTTCCCATACCTACATGTCTTATGTAGGTATGCCTACTCGGGTGTGCCCACCGACCACAGTTAGTTAAAATCCAGCATTTCCTGTAGAAATTTGTAGAAAACCAAGTGATAATCAGAGTAGTGTTGTTTGCACAGCAATCCCCTTCACATTAGATGTTTCTTTGATTTCACTTTGTGCCTTATAACCGTTTAATGCACACCTCCAAGTTGATCATCCTGCTTATACCATGGCCATTTGCCAACAATATAAAATAAAAGCATTTGGTTAAAGTTTTGCACTTAAAACCAAAAGGTTATAACAGTTGTCAGGACAAGAAGTAATTCTAGTCCCTTTTACAACCAAACAGTCATATATGCTTTTTTTTATCCACAAGTCAAGGTTCCAGTGGCTTTAAGCTGTAGCAAAAAAGAAGGAGCAGCCGGAAATGTGATTCCGCAAAGCATCTCTGTGACTTGTAGAAACATTTCTGGGGAAGGGCAGGCTTTGACACCTGGGTTCTTTAAGGTTGATATGGTTAAATGTTGGGTAGAAGAATTTATAATGTGATCAAACTTGAGCAGAACTACATGTGCATTAAATGGTGTTAACATAAACCTGTCGGCCAAGCAGAAAAGAGTACTCACCCAGGCCATGGAATAATGCAGATTAAGAGGTAGACTGAATATGTCATAGTAATACCACAATGAACATCTGCATGCAATAATAATTCACCAAACAGACTTGCTGTTAACTTGTGTTTTAGTAATATAATGTTTGGACACCATGTACAAGTGCCACACAGCTCAAATGGAATGTCCTTAATAACTACAGATCGCCACAAACCTGGTTAGCTTTAAATTAATGCATCTGGACATCAGTTAACAAGAGAATATTCAGAGAAACAATTTTTTGGACTCACTAGCAACATGATAATAGCAGATTGTGCTCCAAACTAAGACCAATAACTTTGGCTATATAAAAAGAAAGAAGGGCTTTTGGCACAAACAAATTTAGCATTATTCTTATAAGAAAACAGATATACTTCACACAGGTATACTTCAACGTATAACTATCGTGAGTCCTGAGAACAAGCCTTTCTCTTTAAGGCAGTGATCCGATTTCTGACATCATTTTTTACTCCAGTCCAGATTCGGTCTTTGAGCGCATAGGGTTCTGCATTGATGCACCGAAGGCAGTCGATCTTTTGAGGTACCTTGCATGTGTGGATGAACCGCATCATTTGTCATTCAACTGCATGTACCTCACTGTCTTCCCACTTACGTTTGGAGTTACCTCTGTTGTCTGCGAAGAAAAGATAGAGGTGTTGTCAATATCTCATTACTTAAAGCATTTTTTGCAGTTTAGTACTACTGTTAAAAGTGCAAGGACAGCACCAAGGTAAACTGATCAATAATAGAAGACAATGAATGCTACATACATCTACAAATGTTTAAAATTACTTAAATACAATCCCAAATAGGCATCACAATTAATTTTGAAATAAAAAGCTGGGTCCATGCTCCACCAACATTAGCTGAAGAAAGTACTGGCTTTTTGGGAGCAGAGCTAAGGTCCTGACGATGTCATATACTGTACAGACATGAAAAGAAAGAGAAATATTCACAATATTAATCAATAGCTCTTAGAGGGTTATGCCCTACAAGCACCGTTACAGTGTTACTACGTAATATTAAGATTCTTCTCCAAACTCACTTGTTAGCTGCATTTGTAAACACTTTTTTAATCAGAGATTTTAGTATCAATCAACTTTTTAACAGAATTTAAAACTTTAGGGATATTTGAATAGGGACAAATTATTTTCTGTGCCTACCACAAGGGGAAACGCTGTTACTGTGTGTTGAGTTAATAACGATGGACTATTTTAACGATAACAAGTGTTACCTTGAATCAATGAGGTCGAGACAGTCACATTTTTAGTTTGGCAAATCCCATCAGCATCGGAGCTGGGATGTTTCGGGAGGGACAGCTAGCAGTAACATTGGCTGAAGTCGAACACGCTGCACTGCTTCTGATTAAGCTTCTAATAAGTATGTTGCTGGTGTTATATGTTTTAGACATTTTTTTTGTCCATGACATTAGGTGCCATTTTCTGACATCTGACCGGACCCAGGACCAGTCCCAGCCTGGTCAGATGCGTACATGAACTGATGACAAAACCTACACTCTCTGCGCTCCCTGTGGAGCATTTTCCAGCTCAGTATAGTATACAAACACTGTCTGCCCCACGATCATGTAAATTAATCAGATCAAAAATGAAGAGAAGAGGAGCTATACAGAAAAACTTGATACAATTCAACGCAAAATCTGTGACTATGCAACAAAATCAGAAAATAAAATGTGGACATTTAAACATCAGATCTCTGTCATCTAAAGCTGTATTAGTAAACGATCTGATATCAGATAACCATATTGATTTACTCTGTCTGACTGAAACATGGCTGTGTCATGAAGAATAAGTTAGCCTAAATGAATCCACTCCTCCCAGTCATATTAATACTCATATTCCTCGAGGCAGTGGTCGAGGAGGAGGCGTTGCAGCTATTTGTGACTCAGGCCTATTAATAAACACTAAACCTAAATTAAATTATAATTAATTTGAAAGTCTTGTTCTTAGTCTTCCACATTCAACCTGGAAAACTGTGCAGCCAATTATACTTGTTATAGTGTACCGTGCTCCTGGTCCGTACTCTGAATTTCTATCTGAATTCTCAGAGTTTCTGTCAAATTTAGTCCTTAAATCTGACAAAGTAATCATTGTAGGAGATTTTAATATTCATGTGGACAGTGATAATAATAGTCTTAGTGAGTAGGTTTATGTACACTCTGACTAAAACCAATCGAATCTAATAGAGAGAGAAACGCAATACTGTTTTATTCACACCCTCGACCTTCTTTTGGCTTATGGTGTGGAAATTAATGACTTAATGGTCTGATAAAATAGGATTCTGTGGAAAGACTATTATTTAATAACTTTTGAATTCATATTACAGGACTACTCACCTCTGGGTAAAAGTGTCTACACTAGATGTTTATCTGATAGTGCTATAACTAAATTTAAGGAAGTGATTCCATCTGCATTTACTTTAATGCCTTATCCTAATATTCAAGATTCCTGCACTAACGTTTGTTGACAGTGTTGCAGGTTCACTACGAACAACACTCGACTCTGTTTTATTATCTTCTTTTTTAAAGGAGCAACAATGTGATCAATTTCTGAGAAACTGAGGAAGTTAGCTCCGTGGTATAACTCACAAACCCGTGAATTAAAGCAAATATTGTGAAAGTTGGAAAGTAAATGGCACTCCACTAAACTGGAGGAATCTCACTTAGTTTGGCAAGAAAGTCTTAAAACATATAGGAAGGCCCTCTGTAATGCCAGAGCAGCCTATTACTCATCTTTAATAGAGGAGAATAAGAACAATCATAGATTTCTTTTCAGCACTGTAGCCAGGCTGACAGAGAGCCACAGCTCTATTGAGCAATGTATTCCTGTAACCCTCAGTAGTAACGACTTCATGACCTTCTTTAATGACAAAATTATAACTATTAGAGACAAAATCAACTCGCTTGGCACAAATTTTTCATCAAACCCAGGAACCTTAGAAACTGTACGACCTGATATATTCTTGGACTGCTTTTCTACAGTCGACCTTAACAAATTAACCTCTACTATTTCAGCATCAAAACCTTCAACTTGTCTCCTAGACTCTATCCCAACTAGGTTACTTAAAGAGGTGTTACCTTTAGTTGGCACTCCTGTATTAGATATGATTAACATGTCTTTATCAGTAGGTTATGTACCACAGTCTTTTAAAGTAGCTGTAATTAAACCTTAAAAAGCCCAGTCTTGATCCTGAGGTACTAGCCAACTATAGACCTATATCTAACCTTCCTTTTCTCTCTAAGATCCTCGAGAAATTAGTTGCCAATCAGTTGTGTGACTTTTAACATATTAATGAGATATTTGAGGATTTCCAGTCAGTAATTTTCACCAGTGCTGTCTCAGTGCTATGATTCCCCCTTGAAATCCTAACGACCTTCTTATAGCTTCAGACAAAGGACTTGTCTCTGTACTTGTTTTACTAGATCTTAGTGCGGCCTTCGACACTATGACCATCACATCCTGCTACAGAGACTGGAGCATCTAATCTGCATTAAAGGAACCGCACTGAGATGGTTTAAGTCATATCTATCAGATAGATCTCAGTTTGTACATGTTAATGACAAATCCTCCATCCACATGAGTCCCACAGGGTTCTGTCCTTGGACCGATTCTATTGACCTTATATATGCATATTAAATTTTCACTCTCTGTGTGACACACACACATCTGTCGATCAAACCAGAAGAAACCGATCAGTTAGATAAACTTCAAATGTGCATTAAGGAAATAAAAAGCTGGATGACCTGCAATTTTCTGATGTTAACCTCAGATAAAACTGAAGTTATGGTACTTGGCCCCAAAGGCCTCCGAAACTCAATAGCTAAAGACATTGTTAGTCTGGATGATGTTGTGTTGTCCTCCAGCACCACAATAAGGAATCTGGGTGTTAATTTTGACAAGGATATGTCCTTCGATTCTCACATAAAACTAATGACAAGGACTGCATATTTTCACCTGCGTAATATTGCAAAAATTAGGAACATTGTGTCTCAGAAAGATGCAGAAAAACTAGTCCATGCATTTGTTACTTCTAGGCTGGACTATTGCAACTCCTTATTATCAGGCTGCTCCAATAAGTCTGTTAAGAGTCTCCAGTTGGTCCAAAATGCTGCAGCTCCTGTACTGACTAAAACAAATAGAAGAGAACGTATTTCTCCTGTATTAGCTTCTCTGCCCTGTAAAATCTAGAATAGAATTTAAAATCCTTCTCCTTACGTACAAAGCTCTTATTGGTCAGGCTCCGTCATATCTTAAAGAGCTCATAGTACCGTATCACCCGACTAGATCTCTGCGCTCTGATAATGCAGGGCTACTCGTCGTTCCTAGAGTCTCCAAAAGTAGAAATGGAGGCAGAGCCTTCAGCTACCAAGCTCCTCTCCTGTGGAACAAACTCCCAAATGTTATTCGGGAGGCAGACACTGTCCCCATATTTAAGAGTAAACTTAAAACGTTCCTTTTTGATAAAGCTTACAGCTAGGACTTAAAAGATTTTCTTCTGCTTAATTATGCTGCTATAGGCCGGTCTACCGGGGGATAATACTTTTCCTGATACTCTGAGCTTCTCTCCTCTCTGTCTGTACCATTCATGTCTCATCAATGCATGTTACTAATTCCGCTTCTTCCCCGGAGTTGTTTGTGCTTTGTCGTCTCGCAGGTCTCTGCTGATCGTGGTGGTGCCTGCTGCTGTGGTCCTACATGACGCTTCCTGCTGCTATTATCACTGTTACTCATATATACTATCACTAGTTTAATAAACTATAAAATTTGTAGCCATAAAAACACCACCAGTGGTATGTCTCGCTGTATTGTATCTGCTATTGCCACTACTCATCATTAATCATGTTTGCCACCATAATTATTATCATTGTCATATTCTATCACCTTAGCTGTGCTTGTTTCTACTATTCTGTTGTATTAACTGTCTTAACATATACGTCATATTCACATTACTATAGATATTATTATAGTTACTGTTAGACAGGCTTTGCTTGCTTGCATCTCTGGAAGTGTGTCTGTCTCTCTCTGTCCATCTGTGTGTCATTTCTCGCTTTCTCTCTCCTTTTCTTCTTCCCCAACCGGTCAAGACAGATGGCCGTCCTCCACAGAGCAGGGTCTGTCCGACGTTCCTGCCTGTTAAAGGGAAGGTTTTCGTTGCCACAGTACTCTACAGAGGAATTGTTGGGTCTATGTAAATCATAAATAAGTCATTGAGTGTGGTCTTTACCTACTCTGTAAAGTGTCCTGAGATAACTTTTGTTATGAGTCGACACTATAAATGAAATTGAATTAAATTGAATTGAATGAAGCCTCTTGGATGAGAGGTGAAACGCCTTCCTAGACAAATAGCAAGTCCAGTTGCTTTTGACTGAAATTGCTTTGAGGATAACGATGACCTGGACAAATGAGAACATTCACAGGCCTACTTTTGGGGTCGTTCTATACGCGCGCGCACACACACACACACACACACACACTTGGCATCCCTAATTGGGGACATACATACTGATGTTTTGACATTATACGAAGATGAAAGTCTATCAGTACTTTTTGGGTCATTCTAAACTCACACACACACACACACACGCAGAAGTCATACCTAATTGGGGACATCCGTATATGAAAAGTCTGTAAGTACTTTAGGAGATGTTCCAAACACAGCTCATTGTCTTTACATTACATCACTACTTGGGTTGCCATTAGAAAAACACTGGACAAAAATACATGCTAAAATAAAATGATTCAGCAGTGGTCTAGGTGGCAGGCAGACACACTCAACACTAAGAAATAAGAAAATACAGGCAGCAGGCAGACTCTCTTTGGATACACACACTATAACACAAGAATTAACGTGTAGGAGCATTTTTGGAGAATTTTCAGCTTTTTTCAGTAAAGAAATTCTTGCTCAACAGGTCTTTACGTAGTATTTTATACACTAGCCCCTACCTCAGGTCTGTCACTTTCTTTGACACTCGGCTGGCTAACATCAGGTGCCAATTGCTGCTGGAATAGGAAAAAAATGTTATTCACTATTTTTATTACATTTGGGGGCATTCCAACACACACAAACACACGCAGTAGTCATACCTAATTGTTTGGAACATCTCCTAAAGTACTTACAGACTTTTCATATACAGATGTTCCCAGAGCTCATTGTCTTTACAGTACATCACTACTTGGGTTGCCATAAGAAAAACACTGGACAATTATACATGCTAAAATAAAATGATTCAGCAGTGGTCTAGGTGGCAGGCAGACACACTCAACACTGATAAATAAGAAAATACAGACAGCAGGCAGGCTCTCTGTGGACACACACACTATAACACAGAAATTAATGTGTAGGAGCATTTTTGAATTCTTTCTTGACAGGTAGGGCGAGTTTATAAAATACTACTCAAATACTACTTGCTCCTGACGTTTATTGCTTTCTTTGACACTTGGCTGGCTAACATCAGGTGCCAATTGCTGCTGGAAAAGGAACAAAAAATGTTATGTACTATTTTCATTACATTTGGGGCATTCCAAAACACACACACACGCTCATCATACCTAATTGGGGTACAGTCTATCAGTCTATAAGTAGTTTTGGGGTCATTCCAAACACACACACACACACACACACGGTACTCATACCCAATTGGGGACATTAATCTAAGTATAATGTTTAGAAACCAGTATACACGTCTGTCATTACTTCAGGAGACATTTCAAACACACATCATTGTCCGATCAGTCCATTACTACTTGCACTGCTATAAGGTAAACACTGGATAATAATATATACTCTTAAACCAACTGAGTACTACACTGAGAACAAATACCTTAAATCTCTAAGAGATTAAGTAGTATTTATAAACTGGCCCCTACCTGAGGTCTGTCCCTGAAAGCAGGTGTCAGCTGCTCGCTGACATCAGGTATCAGCTGACTGTTGACATGAAGTGCCATTTTCTGCTAGAAAAGGAAACCGGGAAAAAATGAAACCAATCATGATAAAGGTCAAATCACAAGACACAATGACATCAGATTCATACGAAAATGAAGAAAAAAAACCATTATCAACATTTAACAAATTGTACCTGTATGTGCCAGGGCCAGTCTGAATCCCCGTGATTGTAAGTTATTTCTTCACCTGGGGCGATGTCTCTTAGGGCAAACAGGCAAAGATGTGGCATCCCACCAACATCAATAGTTTTTATCTTGCAGTAAGGCTTGATGTGGTCATCATTTACAAGCCTTCCCAGTGACTTGTCTTCAACAGATGCATCAAGACTTAAGGACAATAATATTTATATTAAGGTTAGTTACCTACTTTGCTTGTATACAGTGTTAAGAAGGGCATGTTTTCTTTGAAAGCTGAGTAAGTAATTGAGGTAACTTGCAACAAAATACATTTACAGTATTACTGGGGTGGTGAGTCTCTTGCATGGTTTGTTAGTAATTGGGATATCTTAAGGTTAACAGGCCATTCAAAGCTCATCTCCTAAAACTATTGTTATTTATTATACCTGCCAACAAAAGCATATTTATTATAACTTACCACCAACATCCCCCTTTCCATTTGGAGTTAAACAGGAATACTGCTTCTTTGTCATTGTAGTTCTTCATATAAAGACCATCCTGATTCAAAAGTTTACCACGGTATTCAAGCACAAAATCTCCTTTGTTAAAAACCTCCAAAGCAAGCACACCTCGACCTTTAAAAAAAAACACATTTTTGTATCCACTGGCATAGTCTACCATCTACTATAATATTTTGTAAGCCAAGGCAAAGCTGTGCAACAGTAGTGTAACATAAAAATACCCTACTCTATCAGAGATGGGAACTTGAGTTTCAGACTCAGACTTGAGTAGCACTTAAACTTGTACTCCATAACATTTGAGATATGTTTCTAGTGGCCTATTTGGCAGAAAGATGTAACTGCAGGTGAGCCTATTCTTTCAGAGGCCACCATCTTGTCAAGTTCAAGTTCACTATGTGTTGACTTTTTTTATGCTCTCATTTAAACTTTATTTATTCAGAGAGTACACTGCTAAATCATTCACCTGTCTACTTCCAGTCCGTCACCTATATGTTACACTCCTAAATCCATGCACATTTTCCTCTTACACTTCTTTCCTCACTGCAGAGCATAGAATAGGAACGGATAGCATATGCCATATAGACGATACTACGATCTCTCTGCTTTGGGTTGGTCAACACGTACTGATCCTTCACGATCTAATATCGTCATATTGCCCACCCCTCCTTCAACTCTATATTAATATTTATCAAAAACATAAGAGACTTGATGCTACCCTCAGAGACTTCAAACTTGTCCTGGGCTTGCAAAAAGTGACTTGTGACCATCTCTGTACAGTATCCAACACAAACATGCTTGTTAAAGTTTCCTTCTCAAGACTTAACCATAAAGGGATAGTTCAGATTTTGAATGTGGTACTGTGTAATTCAACATAATTATCAATAGGCTGTGTACAACTGACACAAACACTACTTGCAAAATGCAAGAACTTACCTTTGTCTGGGTTGATAAAATGCTCTGTGAGACCAGCCTTGTCAGTTTTCAGTTTAATGTGTTGTTCGGCATCCTGTTGAGGACGGACCCGTCTTCTCCTCACAGATCTCTCCATTATCGCTTCATTGCTAGCCATATCATCTATATGACAGAATATTTCATGTATAATTAACTTATATCAGACAACCAGATAAGCTCATATACATTATTATGCATTATGAGTTTCCCTTATACCAGGAAATAATGTTTATATTGATAATTTAGTCACAAACTAATGCAGGCTTTTCCCCCTCATAAATTATTCTCTTAAGTAGCAAATGCATTGGAATTGTGTAATGTATGCAAAGTGAAGCTAGATAAAAATAGATAGATGAAAACTATCCTTCAGCCTATAGGTCCTGCATCTTCTATACCTTCAGTTAGAGGGCATTCGTGTGAAAAGCTTGTGTTGCGGTTTGATGGAGTCTTTGATCATCCTGTCCTGCAGAGATGGCAGGGGCATCCTGACAATCCTCTCAGCAGTTTTTACCACCCTCAGCAAGTATTTGTGGTTCATGTCGATGCTGTTCCCATACCGCACAGTGATGCAGCTTATCAATATGCTCTCTATGATGCAACAGTATGATGCTGTTGTGTTTATCTTCTCTGACTATCCTGTTGAATCTCCTTACAGTATATATCAGTAAGATCAGACAGTGGTAAAAGCTAACCGTCTCTGTGTTGTGTTTTGATGTTGGTTGTGGACTAATGGCTGAGGGTTGGCCAGTTACCTTTAACAAAGAAGAAAGACAGCTCTTATGGCAATGTCCAATTAAACAAAGATGTTACTGATACAGATGGATAGGTACACATAAATGATCACTCTGAATGTCAGTACAGCTACTGTCTCTTGCAGATAGGCTATGAATATTTACAGGTTTTCATTAAACATTACAAAGCGAATAGCTTATACCAAGCAATCTAGTTGGTTGTTAGCCATCAAATAATACCTGCATATCATGGCAATTACATCTAATTCCTTTAAACAATTCAGTATCACTCCACATTGTTTAACCCCTGTAAGTGTTTGAGGAGGATCCCGGGTGGTGGGCCATCAGGACTAACAACGGAGCTAGTGAGGTTGAAAACCTGTTTGCAATCGGGTGGGGTGACTGCTTACTGAGCAACACAACCAGAGCTTGCCCTCATGAGCGTTCAAATATTGCCAGACAGGGACAAACTCTACAGCAATTGCAGAGACTATGCTAGTCCGCAGCTAAAGTTATCTTCAGTGGCCGTGATAACTCACATAGCTTAGTGGCAACATCTCTCTAGAGAAACCCTGTCCGCAACAGCTGAACAGTTAACACAAGCCATCATAGCTTATATAATTACTAGTGACAAATACACTTGATTGATTGACTGATAACCCAAGTTATGAGGTTGGGTTGACTGCAGGGATAATGCTAAACCGGCAGGCTAGGCTAGGATAAGCTTACAGAGCAGCAACAGGCTGAATTTATTCAAGACTGTACACTTCATACTACTGCCAGCCAGGTTGGCCTATTTCTTTTTAAGAACAGTGCTTTAATGACAGTCTTTTGATAATAGAAATCATTTAAATTAGAATCTATGCATCATTTTTAACATTGCAATACTTGGTAACTGTATGAATACTGATACTCAGGTTCATCCACATCCCTATTGCCTAACACATACCCTATATGCTTGAAAACATATTTCAAGCTTGAGAATTGCATCTGCCATATGAAGACATATATACCACTTGCATCCATTCATGTTCATCTAGTGTAGTTATTACGACAGCGTTTAAAGCAATTGACTTTATTTTAAAAACAGAGGTAAATTGAATTAGCAAATGTCTCTTTTGATTCACAACCATTCTATTTAATACTATTATCCGAGAGCATATGGGCCCATGTCAGAACATTTAAAAAGACGATAAATCATTCATGAATCACAGTTAGTTAGTTGTCAATGCCATTTATGCAAACCAGCTGCAATGCTTAGTAGGGTTTGGAGAAGTAGGCTGACCGTCGTAATGGTAGCCACATGCTACCGATACCTTGCACTGTATAGGAATGTACATTTACTAATTATACTAACATTGGCTACACAGAAGAGTGTGAAAAGGATGATGATTTTCATAATCTTCAGTGTAAAAAGTTGCTCCACAATTACACTAAAAATAAGCAAAGGTACAAATACATCCTATTGACGTGCAAGTTATTTTGTTTTTAATTGTCATGAAGTGATACCAGGATGCCCTGTTGAATGTGAGTACTGTTTTTATAACTGACAGGTAAACTGCTTTCAATATGTCCTTTCTGACATGAAAACATTTTATGAATGTGGATAGAGCATTCTTTATACAGCCAACTCAGGGAGGGGTTTCTCCTATATCCCTATAACATGCATACAAATGATGATTTTTAAAATATTTGATACAGATTATAATATCAGGAGATATAAAACTGTACACTTTTGTTGTGTACAAACTATGACACATGGGGCCTGAAATGTCCATATTAATTTATATAATTATTTGGAAAAGCAGGCTTGCTAATACAACTCAAAATAAAACAAATGTATATATTATTTAAAAACCTTTATAATTATATTATAACTTTATATTATATGTATATATATAATATAATACAATATATACTATACTATAATATATGATATATGTATATATGTGTGTGTGTGTGTGTGTGTGTGTGTGTGTGTGTGTGTGTGTGTGTGTGTGTGTGTGTGTGTGTATATATAATACATGTATGTATTAAAATGTTTATACCAGACAAAATGCAGGCTAACTCTAGCTCTTAACTTGCTTCTATCTATCTATCTAGGTAGCCTGTATTTTAGTCGATAGATATAGTTCTTGACTTTCTTATTATGTCTAATAGATAGTTATCTATCTATTATCTGAAAAAAATACAGGCTACCTTTTAGCTTTCTATATGTAAATTCACATCATCAAAGTAGTTAGCATGTAGCACTAGCACGGAGCGCTAGCACTCTAATGCTAGCTAACTCATTTTAACACAGTGCTTATGCTCTGCAATAAAACTATATATATTTCTTATCAGGCAAAATGCAGTCTACCTAAACCTTTTGACTTGCTTCTCCATCTATCTATCTTTATTATCAGGCAGAATGTAGACCGCCTATGGGGTCCTAGACAATTCCACACACTTCCACTAGGGGCAATGTAGAGGGATACACAGATTGAGTGGGGAGGGGGGATTGAGTGGGGGGCACACACACACAGTCTGAAATAAGTCAATTTTGGGGACAATTGAGAGTTTAAGGAAAAAACACATTCTGGAGCCTGCTGAGTACTATTCAAGTGAAATCTCAATGGAGACGGTGGTTTTGGTCCCCAAAGTCAAACGCGTCCCCGATCAACTGATCACCATGATCTACAGGCACCTTATCGATTCATCTGAAATGCTCATTCTTGGCCTGTGTTATAACACCCATAAGAGGAAAAGGTAAGAAGATGCCAGTGAGGGATAACGTTCTTATCGTAGAATCACTTAGCTTAGACTCATAATTGTTTTCCTTTACTAAGTAAATAATTGGGCTTTTGTTTTTTAATACATTTATGACTAGTCATGGGTTTTTAATCATCCTGCAGTCCCATTGGAGAACCGAGGACCCGCCTCCTGGAAGTATTTTCTTCAACAAATCTCTTGATAAAGAGTCCTTAATAACTTCACAATACGATGGGTTAATGCAATGGCCATCGGTTATAATTATTTCTTTCGGATCTGAGAAATGTAGTTTTATTTTGTCAGTTTTGGATAACGGAAGGCTACATTTTGAACCCCAGCCACCGTTGCGCTTGTTTGGCTTGTGTTGCAGGCGGAAGTGGTGTGTTCGAATACTGTTTTGCGCTGCCCTACATTTATGGGCTCCATTCCAACTCAAATTGCCGCATGTCGGCGTCACTAGCTCTGTTGATAAGACATTTTATAGCCTGTGATTGTAAAATATAAATAAATAAATAAATAAATATAAAAGCCTGCGGCCTTATGTCCACAACTTAATCACAACCTAACAGGCTTTACATTTCTTCCTCTGAAATATCATGAGTGCTGTTGTCCTCGTGGTCACTGTCCTCTTCAACGTCCTCATTGTCTTCCTCCAACATGAAAAAGGAGGGGTCAGTGTCAAAATGGGCGTAAGTGCTGGTGACTGCGCTCAGTTTCTGCTGCAGAATGTGCCGTTTGCGCAGGAGACAACAGAGCAGCCCCCTGTATCCCTCTTCTGTCAGCTCTGTGGGAGGTGCTAAAATAAAATGTAAAAAAAATAAATAATAATAATCAGATAGAAAATAAGGCAACTCTTTATGAACATTAAAATGCAGATTGTCTGCCCAGCTCTGAGACTGTACTAATACATACTATGTTTCGTGATGTTCTCTTGAGTGTGACGAAGGAGGCTGTCTACTTTGTCCAAGGCCTTTCTCAGGTACTGGCAATGCTGGGTCATCTCCTTCACAATTATAACTTTTTCCTCTTCCATAGGCCTGACCAGCATAACCTGGTCAAAAAGTCGCCTCTTCAGGCGAAGACTCACCACTGTTTTGGAAAAGAGAACAGATGTGACAAAAGTAAAACACTTAAGCCCCTTTCACATATACACTGCAAACATAAAATTATCTAGACAATCAGTATGTAAGAACACAAATATTTGATCATCAAGTGACATCAAGTGGGATTTACCTGGCCAAGTACAAAGACTGGGTAACCTCTGAGTAAGCTCACATGTGAATATAGCTGCTTTTTATCTTATTATGCATTGGAAAAGTGGAGCAAATCAAACCTTCAATGGTGAAGAAGGTTGATTTACACAAAATGGCAACAAAATTGTCTTAACGGGAGAGATGACGATATTCATGAGCTTTTGTCAGTAAGGATTGACTCTGAAATCATCAGACAATTTAGAAGAATTATGAGAGACTTTGTTGTTTGTGACGAAAATGAGAACCAGATCCATTAGCCTGCTGTAACTACGACATGTACATGCCCCTGCACGCTCTATCCAGGGGCCACTCTGGTCGAGTGCTGCATGTGTTAAAGCAAACTCAGGACTATTCTCGACCGGATTTCCCTTACATTGTCCAGGGATCATATGTGAAACCGGCTTTAATATATTCCACCATAGGTCTAGCACAATGTTCTTCATTGTGTGGCTTGCAAGCTTGAATTGGTAGCCTGCATCACAGCTAATTATAAAAATGCTAGTGAAAGCGCCTCTTTTGCTTCTGTGTGAAATCACAACTGGGGCAGCTTTACATAGCATTAGCTTGGTCTCTTTGACCTAAAAGCTGGCGGAAGGACTGTTATACATTCTTTTCTCAACTTCATTCAGTATTGTGATGTCTGGAATACAATTCATTTTATTGACAATTTAGATTTGTTGCCAGTGGGATATTATTGAATGTATAAAGTGACTTAGTTGTAGCTGATCTAGAAATATTAAATTACAATTACCACATAAATAAATTAATCCAAACTAATCTTCAGAATATATTATCATCTTTAAATAACAAAAAAAGGCAATTCTTTGATAATAACAAAGAACCGATAAGAATATCAATAATCAACTGGACCAAAAAGGAGTATTGAGTAAGAGTTGTAGTAGCAATATAATCCTAACAATCACCATCCCAGATTATGATAATCTAGCCAATACACATAATTCCCAAGGAATCGCAACAGCAAACTACAAATATTAATTGGAGAAATTCAAGGAAATACATACTCTGCTCATCCCTGTAAACCTGCATTTAATTCAGATTGCATTGGCTGCATTACATATTGTATGTTGTGAGATGTCAAGTTAGTAGGCATATTTACTAAATAGTTAGGGTAGATTTTGGATGTTTCTTGATAAACATGTCTCTTCTATTGACTGTGTTCTGCCAGTTCAGTTCCCATGAAGACCACTATTCTAGCATGTGTCTTTTATATCAGTAAGACCAACTATCACATTATCACGACTTTATGTGGCAACATAATACAGATGACAATATAATGTATCATTCATATTCCAAAGTCATTTTTGTTGGGTGTCCCTGAACAGTCTATAATGCACTTTGGACTGTATGTTTCAACTTTGTTCACAGCTTTATGTTAAAATGATTATTGGATGTTTCCAAAGCACTCAAAATACAACACATTTCTCTTTGTGCTTCCCAAGGCAGTATTATATCTTCAGAGAGACTGCATGCTGCTTCTGTGTCAATTCTTTCTTCACATGAAGCAACGGTGTTGTAGTGCAGTATCTTCTCTCTGAGTTTGTTCTTAAGGCCAGTTAGTCTCTTTCTTTTGCGTTGCCTTGTTTTGTTGCTATATAAAAGGTAAAAAATATATTTATAAGAAAAAACTACAACAAACAAGCTTAAGTTGTTGAGTGAGGAAATAGCAAATACCATTTTCTCGATATAGCGCATGCTTTTTTCTTCTGAGGCAGTAATTGATCTCATCAATTTCTGTCTGGAGCTCTTCCTGGCTACTATGAGCTACATGTCTCTCTTGAAAAACAGAAACAAGCAAAATTGATCATTAAAAAATTGTATTGTAAAACATTTAGCGAAATGTATGGCAAGACTACCAAATCTATACACCCCCCACCATAATACATACCAGTGGCTGCCCACTGCTTGATGTCACACGCCCATTGCTCCGTGTCCTCCAGAGAGATGTTGAGCTTCTGTGTGAGACTCTCAAGATAAGCTCCTTCGATTTCTGCTCTCTGTTAGTCTATTTAGAATGTTTTAAAAAAAACAAACATAGATAAGGCATGGTGTGATCCGTAAAAAGGTATGTTAACATAGGGCATTAGAGATAAGAGAATAAAGATGGTTTCACATATGAACCCAGAACAATGTCAGAGAATCAGGTCCTGCAGCAGCACACACTTAGACGTGTTCACACTTTATGTAACTACTTGGTTTGGTTTAGGCAAGGGGAGCGTGCAGGGGGGAGTACATTTTGTGGAGACAATACGCTAATGGAGATGGTTCTTAATATCATCACAAACAAAAAAGTCTATAGTCATTGCCTATAAATGTCATCAACTCCGTGGATACAGCAGGCAAAAATCGTCTGGAATTAACCAGTCTTTGCACTACTAAGCTGGGAGGGTAAACTCCATTTGATGCCCGGTCCGACTGAATCTGATATTTGTGTACACAGACAGCTATACCAGGAACTGTTCAGATAGTTTCAGGTTTGCAGTGCATGTGTGACAGGGGCTTAAGATGTAGGACAACTATCTGGTGGAATTTAATATACCAAAAGTATTTCATATTATCAGACAAAATATGTTATTTTTTTTAAAAAAAGGGGACAATATCAGTGAGTGTATCTCTAATCATGATTGAAAACACTAAATGACAACACACAAAACATTCAAGCACAAATTCATGAGGATATTCTAAGTATGTCCTCAAAAGAGAATATGTGCCTCATGAAACAATTATTTCCTTGTTATAACAAAGGCTATTTTATGGTGAAAGAATGCAATATGATATAAGAATGCTAATTGGATAGAAAGGACATCGAGTTGTTTGCTGCAGTCATTTGATGTCAAAAACACTAAATGGTGATTGTTGTTAGTTGTCATGATGACAACACACGCCAGTGGGGCCGAAAATTGTGCCACAGCTCGTTGGGAGGATGCTTGGGAGACGTTCTTCAGAGCGGGAAGGTGTGAGGAGAAGGGACTGTTAAACTCAGTAGCAGTGAGTCAGTGGACCATAAGCCCATTGTTCTGCTCAGTTTTTGTAGCCAATGCAGCACGAAAACACAGTGAACCAGCAAGCAAGCAGCCAACCAACATATGGCTCTGCCATGCCTCCACACCACACCAGTCACAGCACATGAGCTGAACAAAGTTGTCACTCCTTTAACCTGTGATGCCAGTATTCAAGCCCACAGAAAGTAACCATGAAATGACAAATGTTAACTTGCAGTAAAGACTTCTTACTTTGACAAATCTTTTTGCCAGTGTCTTGTGCAGACTCTCTGTCTTCCTATTGTTCCATCCCATGGCAAGCACAGTTATCATATCCGCTCTGCCTGTAAAACACACACACACACACACACACACACACACACACACACACACACACACACACACACAAAAAAAACAACAACAAATTTTACAATCTGGTACCGTGTCAAGCCTACCCTTTTTCTGACTACACACCAACCTGACTTAGTCATGAATTTTGTAGTCAGAGCAGCCCTCGAGAGAAAGCTGTTGACCTGTTCCACCTCCTCACCAACTGTATTTCCTGCACCATCCTGGCTTCTGCCACCCCACTTCACCTGAAAACACATGTACAAAACAGTGTTGCATATAATATACTAAATGATTTCACTAATGTGGACTACCATTCAGGAAACACCAATACTTGAAGGGATAACAAGCCATATCAATGTTTCCTGTGCAGGAGACTGTAGGGGTATGTTCTTCAGAAAGGTATTGTGACACAAACATTTAACTTTTACACTGTACCTCACATTTGCCAGTGTGAGCCTTGGCATGTATCACAGAAAGAAAAGGCTTCATCACTGTAAGTGGCTGAAGCTCAGGCAACTTCTCTGCCATTTTCTCCAACATATGGCCAATACCTGTAATGGGAAAAACCAATCTGTGAATTTGCGTGCATTAGGGAAGGGCACTAGTAGTTAATTCCAAGATCAAGGAATTGCATTAGTTCCTTGAGGGCCAATCGAGTACTCGTTTTTCCAAATCTATTTTTGAAGAAGTGAACGCATCTTCCTGCAGGAATAATGATGCACAGCAATACAGCCTACCCAACACCTAATGCTTATTCTCAATCAAAACAGTCACAGTTACCCTTTAAGGATTTATTTTTTCACAACCAGAACTTCAAAACATTGTTTCCTTACAAAAACGTAATTAAATTCACATTTGCACTCTGTTAATGATCATTCCTGCTGTGGAGAACATGCGCTCCTCTGGCACAGAGGTGGCAGGTATCAGCAACTGATAATAATAGAGATGAGGACTACTCGAGGAATCAGTCACTCAGGCCCTCCTTATGCCATCATCCCTAGCGTGCATGATGGCATAACGGTAAGGAGACATACTAGGACTTTGGAAAACACATGTTGCCAAATTAACATTAATGCCGTCTTGGATCTGCTGGGCATGCAAATGCTTCAGATAACACAATAGGCATATACATTTTCTAGGGTCATATGATCTCAAACTTGTGATTGTTAGCAAGTTGTGGTGTTGTTTTTTATATAGTCTATGGTTGTTGCCCCTACGTGGCCTACAAATACTTATTATTACCACCTAAACATTCATTAAAACCTCAATTATGGTTTGTTTATGACTACCTGCAAGTGATGTCCATACAAAAGAAGGTCGTTTTGGCAGCTGGAGCCAGCTCCTTCTGCAGGAACATCGGGTACTTATATATTGCACCACGGTAGTGATTCAAGCCTTGCAGCAAGATTCCATGTCTGCACACAGCTATTTGCAGACCCTCCTCATCTACCTTGGCCCTGGACTTCTGTGATGTTTCTCTACCTGCTGTGAAAGTGGCTGGCCCCCAAGCATCATGACCAGGCCTCTGAAAGTAGATACAATCATTTACATGTAACCCGGGACAAGTGAAAATTAAAGAGAGATTACAAGGTTGCATTAATCCTTACACTCGTCATTTGGCTTCTGATTTTTTCAACAAAGGCAGACACTTTGGCATCTTGTGCGATTAACAGTCCATCAAAAAGAGGTGGTTCTTCTGTCCTGTTAAATTGGAATAATTTGTATCCATATATTTTTTAGTCTCTCCGAATCTGAATGTGACAAATCAATACTGCTATTTAACATTAACTTCATTTAGAAGTTATGGTTTACTGTAGAAGTTAAAAAAAATAACAATCATAAAGATGTAAGGCATGGATTAGAACCATTAAAGGGAGACAAAAAGTTCCTTGACAACATAAAGGATTGTTGTCATCAAATGCAAACGTAAAACAAACACTAAAATCTTCAAGTTGGATTAAATGTATTAATTGACTAATGGAAACAATGAACATCAATTATATATATATACAATGTTATTTTCCATGTGTCCATGAATTTGGAGTATTATTAATATTAACATTTTCAAAATAAAAACATATTTTCAGAGGCTACAAAATGATTGAAATTATATATATGTGGAAAGTTAAATGTTTTTGCCATTAAACTGAGCATAAATTATTATATATATTAACTGACAAAAGACAATTTTCCCACTGACCCTTTGGACTTCTTGAATCTGTAATGCTTTCTGTTGCCATCTGCAGATATATCCAGCATGTCTGGGGTGCAAGCTGGGCATTTAAAGGGCTCCACAAGACACAGATGTTCCTTTCTAAAATTGCAGAAGGCAAACTCTCTGTAGACTCTGTGGAAGGTGTCACCACAAACACTACCCGTCTGGAAACAAGCATGGCAATATTTTGGTTAATAAAAGGTTTTTTAAAATTGGAATTCCAAAATCTTGCAAATAAAAAGTATTTTTACACGTCCGGTAGAAAGGGCCTGATGTTCAAGCATTTTGAGAAATGCTTGTTGGGATAAAGCTGGACTGGCCAACTTCATTTGTTCAAATGATGTGAAAACATCAAACTTGAATAACATCTGGCAGCTGGTGGTTGCTGGCCATCATCTATAGTTAATTAAGTCACTGATGCCTGGGGCCCATTTGGAAGAGCAGAGTGGGCAGCACACATCAGGCAGGCACAGGTTGTATTAACTTGAAAACAAATAAAAATATATTTACTATTTGACCAGTATATGTCCAACACAGGCCAAAACTTCGGTTGGGATATAAAAAGGGAGTGACATCTTACCATTGATAGTCACCAAGACAGTCTGCTTTCCTGGGACAATGGTGAAGTCTTGGCTTGAACCAAAGGAGCAGGTTGGTGTTGGTGGAGGAATTGGAAGTAGACACACTGCAGTGAATAAAGGTCATATTGTTAAATAAAAATACACCTAAAGCAAACTTCACACATAGCTTATATTGTGCCACTGTACAAGCAGCGCACATTATGAAAACATGCGAAGACGACATTACTAAATTCTTTGAACACACCTTGTTCACCGAGTTGATAGTGGCCACTTTCATTCTCTACCACTTTGGATGTGATAGGAATAGGTCTGAAAAAACCACCAATCATGGCTTCTCTATCATGGAAGATTTTTTTAGCATGAATGATTGGGTCACACGCAGAACAGAGAAACTGAGTTCCTGAGGGAACACAGTCTAGGCACCGGACCACAGCATCAGCTGTTACAGTCTCTGCGCCCAATTTCGAATTCAAGAGCTCTGGCATTGCAGCTCTGAATTTTTTTTCAGACATTAGCTGTCTCCTTGTCAATGCTGACATGGTCAGTGTCTCCTCCACTTCTGCTGATTCAAGGACTGAACTGACCGAACGTCTTCAGAGACTAAAAACTAGGGTTTTTAGTCTCTGAAGATGTTGAGCTAAAATAATAAAACACAAAAATTGATGTAAAGGACAGTGTATTTAAAGACAGAAAAGTAATTTCCGAAATGGCTTTGTTACTGCATGTGCATAAAAAAATCATGGCCACTACTTAAGTCAGTTGCCGAAATTTCACATTTTTAAATGGAAACATAAAGGTTGTCTTTAAGCTATTTAAGCTATCAGATGTCAATATCCGTACCAAGACTTGGGACATCTTGAGGAATGTCATCCGTCAGCAACTCCTCCACTTCTGGGGGCTTCCTAGCGCCACAAGGTTTAACTATAAACACAAAACATGATGTAGGAAACATTACTGCTGGCCAACTTGTGAATAACAGTATAACTTTATTATATTTTACTGACCAGATCGATTCTTCCTAAAGTATTGAGCTATAATGTTCCCAATTGTGTCCCTCTTCCTCCAGGTAACTTTGAAAACTTTAGGCCCTTTCTGTTTTCTTTTCTTCCGAGGCTAAAAGTAAAAAAAATAAGGTGATAGTCGAACCTCAGATTGAAGAGGAACAATGTGGATTCCGTCCTGGACGTGGAACAACGGACCAGCTCTTAACTCTCGCAAGGATCCTGAAGGGGGCTGAGGCTCTCGTCTCTGCTTTTTGCAGATGATGTGGTCCTGATGGCATCATCGGTCAGTGACTTTCAGCACTCACTGGATTGGTTCGCAGCCGAGTGTGAAGCGGCTGGGATGAGGATCAGCACCTCTAAATCTGAGGCCATGGCTCTCAGCAGGAAACTGGTGGATTGCTTACTCCAGATAGGGAATGTGTCCTTACCCCAAGTGAAGGAGTTCAAGTACCTCGGGATCATGTTCACGAGTGAGGGGACGATGGAGCGTGAGTTTGGCCGGAGAATCGGAGCAGCGGGGGCGGTGTTGCAGTCGCTCTACCGCACTGTTGTGACGATAAGAGAGCTTAGCCGGAAGGCAAAGCTCTCGATCTACCGGTCAATCTTCGTTCCTACCCTCACCTATGGTCATGAAAGCTGGGTCATGACCGAAAGAACGAGATCGCGGGTACAAGCAGCCGAAATGGGTTTTCTCAGGAGGGTGGCTGGAGTCTCCCTTAGAGATAGGGTGAGAAGTTCAGCCATCCGTGAGGAACTCGGAGTAGAGCCTCTGCTCCTTTGCGTTAAAATGAGCCAGTTGAGGTGGTTCGGGCATCTAGTAAGGAAATTCCTAAAACTTAAGTCACACAGCTGGTATGTTAAGTGCACACAAACATATTGCTTTGAACCTGCATTATGCTATTCACTAGAGTTCATATTAATAGGATCTTGGTAGGTCATCATGGGACATTGGTTTCCAGACAAAGTCGGTTAAAGAATGTTAAATCACAACTCTAGAATGTTAAGTCACAGTTCTAGAATATTAAGTACTAGAATGTTAAGTTACAATTATCAAATGTAAAGTAACATACCTGGTATGTTAAGTGCGCAATAACATATTCTATTGATCCTGCATTATGCTATTCACTAGAGTTCATATTAATCTGATCTTGGGAGGACATCATGGGACATTACTTTCCAGAGAAAGTAAGTTCAAGAATGTTAAATCACAATTCTTGAATGTTAAGTCAAAGTCTAGAATGTTAATCACAATTCTAGGATGTTGAGTCAAAGTACTAGAATGTTAAGTTACAGTTCTAGAATGTTAAGGTTAAGTCCTAGAATGCAAAGTCACAGTGGCACAATGTTAAGTCGCAGTTCTAGAACATGAAGTCACTGTTTTACAATGTGAAGCAACAGTTCAAGGATCTTATGTTACAATTCTAGAATGTCAAATCACATTTCTAGAATGTCAAGTCAAAGTTTTAGAATGTTAAGTAACAATTTGAAAATATTTAGTCACTATTCTAGAATGTTAAGTCAAAGTTCTAGAATGTTAATCACAATTCTAGGATGTTGAGTCAAAGTACTAGAATGTTAAGTTACAGTTCTAGAATGTTAAGGTTAAGTCCTAGAATGCAAAGTCACAGTGGCACAATGTTAAGTCGCAGTTCTAGAACATGAAGTCACTGTTTTACAATGTGAAGTAACAGTTCAAGGATCTTATGTTACAATTCTAGAATGTCAAATCACATTTCTAGAATGTCAAGTCAAAGTTTTAGAATGTTAAGTAACAATTTGAAAATATTTAGTCACTATTCTAGAATGTTAAGTCAAAGTTCTAGAATGTTAAGTAACAATTCTAGAATGTTAAACCATAGTTCTAGAATGTTAAGTAACAATTCTAGACTGTTAAGTTACAGTTCTAGAATAATAAAATACAATTCTCAAATGTTAAGTCACATACCTGGTCTGTTAAGTGCACACAAACATATGATTGCTTTGATCCTGCATTATGCTATTTACTAGAGTTCATATTGGTCTGATCTTGGGAGGTCATCATGGGACATTGGTTCCCAGAGAAAGTCGATTCAAGAATGTTAATTCACAATTCTAGAATGTTAAGTCAAAGTTCTAGAATGTTAAGTTACAATTCTCAAATGTAAAGTCACACACCTGGTATGATAAGTGCACACAAACATATTGCTTTGATCCTGCATTATGCTATTCACTAGAGTTCATATTAATATGATCTTGGTAGGTCATCATGGAACATTGGTTTCCAGACAAAGTCGGTTCAAGAATGTTAATATTCTAGAACTGTGACTTAACATTCTAGAGTTGTGATTTAAGTCAACGTTCTAGAATGTTAAGTTACAATTGTCAAATGTTAAGTAACATACCTGGTATGCACATTAACATATTCTATTAATCCTGCATTATGCTATTCACTAGAGTTCATACTTATCTGATCTTGGGAGGACATCATGGGACATTACTTTCCAGAGAAAGTTTGTTCAAGAATGTTAATTCACAATTCTTGAATGTTAAGTCAAAGTCTAGAATGTTAATCACAATTATAGAATGTTAAGTCAAAGTTCTAGAATGTTAAATTAGAGTTCTAGAATGTTAAGGTTAAGTCCTAGAATGTCACAAGTCACATTGGCACAAAGTTAAGTCGCAGTTCTAGAATATGAAGTCACTGTTTTATAATGTTATGTAACAGTTCCAGGATCTTAAGTTACAATTATAGAATGATAAATCACAGTTCTAGAATGTCAAGTCAAAGTTGAAGAATGTTAAGTAACAATTCTAGAATGTTAAATCACAGTTCTAGTATGTTAAGTCAAAGTTCTAGAATATTAAGTTACAATTCTCAAATGTTAAGTCACATACCTGGTATGTAAAGAAGACATTAACATATTCTATTGATCCTGCATTATGCTATTCAATAGAATTCATATTAGTCTGATCTTGGTAAAAGACATCATGGGACATTGGTTTCCATAGAAGATCAGTTCAAGAATGTTAAATCACAATTCTAAAATGTTAAGTCAAAGTTCTAGAATGTTAGGTTACAGTTCTACTTTGTTATGGTTATATCCTAGAATGAGAAGTCACAGTGTCCCAATGTTAAGTCGCAGTTCTAGAATATGAAGTCACTGTTTTACAATGTTAAGTCACATACCTATTATGTTAAGTGAACATTAATATATATTTTTTATCCTTCATTATGCTATTCACTAGAGTTCATATTAATCTGATCTTGGTAAAACACATCATGGGGTATTGGTTTCCAGAGAAGTTTAGTTCAATAATGTCAAATCACAATTCTATAATGTCAAGTAATAGGTCTAGGATGTTTAGTAACAATTCTAGAATGTTAAGTCACAGTTCTAGAATGTTAAGTCAAAGTTCTAGAATGTTAAGTAACAATTCTAGAATGTTAAATCACAGTGGCAGAATGTTAAGTCAAAGTTCTAGAATGTTAAGTTACAATTGGCAAATGTTACATACATACCTGGTAGGTTAGATGCACAATAACATATTCTATTGATCCTATATTAAGTATATATTAAGTAAAAATTCTAATATTTTAAGTCACTATTCTAGAATGTTAAGTCAAAGTTCTAGGATGTTATGTCATAGTTCAAGAATGTTAAGTAACAATTTTAGAATGTTAAGTCAAAGTACTAAAATGTTAAGTTACAGTTCTAGAATGTTAAGGTTAAGTCCTAGAATGCAAAGTCACAGTGGCACAATGTTTAGTCGCAGTTCTAGTATATGGAGTCACTGTTTTACAATGTTAAGTAACAGTTCAAGGATCTTATGTTACAATTCTAGAATGTTAAATCACATTTCTAGAATGTAAAGTCAAAGTTCTAGAATGATAAGTAACAATTCTAATATGTTAAGTCACTATTCTAGAATGTTAAGTCAAAGTTCTAGAATGTTAAGTAACAATTCTAGAATGTTAAATCATAGTTCTAGAATGTTAAGTAACAATTCTAGAATGTTAAATCACAGTTCTAGTATGTTAAGTCAAAGTTCTAGAATATTAAGTTACAATTCTCAAATGTTAAGTCACATACCTGGTATGTAAAGAAGACATTAACATATTCTATTGATCCTGCATTATGCTATTCAATAGAATTCATATTAGTCTGATCTTGGTAAAAGACATCATGGGACATTGGTTTCCATAGAAGATCAGTTCAAGAATGTTAAATCACAATTCTAAAATGTTAAGTCAAAGTTCTAGAATGTTAGGTTACAGTTCTACTTTGTTATGGTTATATCCTAGAATGAGAAGTCACAGTGTCCCAATGTTAAGTCGCAGTTCTAGAATATGAAGTCACTGTTTTACAATGTTAAGTCACATACCTATTATGTTAAGTGAACATTAATATATATTTTTTATCCTTCATTATGCTATTCACTAGAGTTCATATTAATCTGATCTTGGTAAAACACATCATGGGGTATTGGTTTCCAGAGAAGTTTAGTTCAATAATGTCAAATCACAATTCTATAATGTCAAGTAATAGGTCTAGGATGTTTAGTAACAATTCTAGAATGTTAAGTCACAGTTCTAGAATGTTAAGTCAAAGTTCTAGAATGTTAAGTAACAATTCTAGAATGTTAAATCACAGTGGCAGAATGTTAAGTCAAAGTTCTAGAATGTTAAGTTACAATTGGCAAATGTTACATACATACCTGGTAGGTTAGATGCACAATAACATATTCTATTGATCCTATATTAAGTATATATTAAGTAAAAATTCTAATATTTTAAGTCACTATTCTAGAATGTTAAGTCAAAGTTCTAGGATGTTATGTCATAGTTCAAGAATGTTAAGTAACAATTTTAGAATGTTAAGTCAAAGTACTAAAATGTTAAGTTACAGTTCTAGAATGTTAAGGTTAAGTCCTAGAATGCAAAGTCACAGTGGCACAATGTTTAGTCGCAGTTCTAGTATATGGAGTCACTGTTTTACAATGTTAAGTAACAGTTCAAGGATCTTATGTTACAATTCTAGAATGTTAAATCACATTTCTAGAATGTAAAGTCAAAGTTCTAGAATGATAAGTAACAATTCTAATATGTTAAGTCACTATTCTAGAATGTTAAGTCAAAGTTCTAGAATGTTAAGTAACAATTCTAGAATGTTAAATCATAGTTCTAGAATGTTAAGTAACAATTCTATAATGTTAAGTTACAGTTGTAGAATAATAAAATACAATTCTTAAATGTTAAGTCACATACCTGGTATGTTAAGAAGACATTAACATATTCTATTGATCCTGCATTATGCTCAGCACTAGCGTTCATATTAATCTGATCTTGGTAAAATACATCATGGGACATTGGTGTCCATAGAAGATCAGTTCAAGAATGTTAAATCACAATTCTAAAATGTTAAGTCAAAGTTCTAGAATGTTAAGTTACAGTTCTACTTTGTCATGGTTATGTCCTAGAATGTGAAGTCACAGTGTCCCAATGTAAAGTCGCAGTTCTAGAATATGAAGTCACTCTTTTACAATGTTAAGTAACAGTTCCAGGATCTCAAGTTCCAATTTTATAATGGTAAATCACAGTTCTAGAATGTTAAGTTAAAGTTCTAGAATGTTAAGTAACAATTCTAGAATGTTAAATCAAAGTTCTAGAATATTAAGTTACAATATTCAAATGTTAAGTCACATGCCTGGTATGTTAAGTGCACACAAACATATAATTGCTTTGATCCTGCATTATGCTATTCACTAGAGTTCATATTAATCTGATCTTGGGAGGTCATCATGGGACATTGGTTTCCAGAGAAAGTCAGTTCAAGAATGTTAATTAACAATTCTAGAATGTAAAATCACAGTTCTAGAATGTTAAGTCAAAGTTCTAGACTGTTATGTAACAATTCTAGAATGTTAAGTTACAATTCTCAAATAATAAGTCACATATCTGGTATGTTAACTGCACACAAACATATCATTGCTTTGATCCTGCATTATGCTAGTCACTACAGTTATTATTAATATGATCTTGGAAGGAAATTATGGGACATTGGTTTCCAGAGAAGGTCAGTTCAAGAATGTAAAATCAAAATTCTAGAATGTTAAGTCAAAGTTCAAGAATGTTAAGTTACAGTTCTATATTGTTATGGTTAAGTACAAGAATATGAAGTCACTGTTTTACAATGTTAAGTAACAGTTCCAGGATCTTAAGTTACAATTCTAGAATGTTAAATCACAGTTCTAGAATGTCAAGTAAAAGTTCTAGAATGTTAAGTAACAAGTCTAGAATGTTAAGTCACAGTTCTAGAATGTTAAGTCAAAGTTCTAGAATATTAAGTTACAATTCTCAAATGTTAAGTCACATACCAGGTATGTTTAGTGAATAGCATATTGAAGGATAAAAAAGACATGTTCATTTTCACTTGAGTTCATATTAATCTGATCATCAGACATCATGGGACATTTGTTTCCAAAGAAGTTTAGTTCAAGGACGTCAAGTCACAATGTTAAATCACAGTTCTAGAATGTTAAGTAATAGTTCTAGAATGTTAAGTGACAATTCTATAATGTTTGGTCACAGATCTAGAATGTTAAGTCAAAGTTCTAGAATGTTAAGTACCATTTCTAGAATGTTAAGTCAAAGTTCTAGAATGTTAAGTAACATCTAGAATGTTAAATCAAAGATCTAGAATTTAAGTAACAATTCTGCAATGTTAAATCATAGTTCTAGAATGTTAAGTCATAATGTTCAAGTCACATACCTGGTATGTTAAGTGCAAATTACCATATTCTATTGATCCTGCATTATGCTATTCACTAGAGTTCATAATAATCTGATCTTGGGAGGACATCATGGGACATTACTTTCCAGAGAAAGTCAGTTTAAGAATGTTAATTCACAATTCTAGAATGTAAAGTCAAAGTTCTAGAATATTAAGTTACTATTCACATATGTTAAGTCACATTCCTGGTATGTTAAGTGCACACGCACATATAATTGCTTTGATCCTGCTTCATGTTATTCACTAGAGTTCATACTAATCTCATCATGGGCCATCGGTTTCCAGAGAAAGTCAGTTCAAGAATGTTAAATCACAATTCTAGAATGTTAAGTAACAATTCTTGAATGTTAAGTCAAAGTTCTAGAATGTTAAATCACAGTTCTAGAACGTAAAGTAAAAGTTTTAGAATGTTAAGTAAAAATTCTAGAATGTTAAGTCACAGTTCTAGAATATTAAGTTACAATTCTCAAATGTCACATACCAGTTATGTTAAGTGAAAATTAACATGTCTTTTATATCCTTCATCATGCTATTCACTAGAGTTCATATTAATCTGATCTTGGTAAAAGACATCATGGGACATTGGTTTCCAGAGAAGTTTAGTTCAAGAATGTTAAGTCCTATACCTGTTATGTTAAGTGCACATTAACATATTCTATTCATCCTATATTATGCTATTCACTAGAGTTCATATCAATCGGATTTTGGGAGGACATCATGGGACATTGATTTCCAGAGAAAGTCAGTACAAGAATGTTAATTCACAATTCTAGAACGTTAAGTCAAAGTTCTAGAATGTTTAGTTATAATTCTGAAATGTTAAGTCACACACCTGGTATGTTCAGTGCAAACGATCATATCATTGCTTTGATCATGCATTATGCAATTCACTAGAGTTATTATTAATATGATCTTGGTAGGTCATCATGGGACATTGGTTTCCAGAAAAAGTCAGTTCAAGAATGTTAATTCACAATTCTAGTATGTTATCTTAATGTTCTAGAATGTTGACTAACAATTCTAGAATGTTAAATCAAAGGTCTAGAATGTTAAGTCAGAGTTGTAAAATGTTTAATAACAATTCTTAAGTGTTAAGTTACAGTTCTAGAATGTTAAGTTACAATTCTCAAATGTTAATTCAGACACCTTGTATGTTGATAGCACACAGACATATCATTGCTTTGATCTTGCATTATGCTATTCACTAGAGTTTATATTAATCTGATCTTGGTAAAGACATCATTGGACATCGGTTTCCAGAGAAGGTCAGTTCGGGAATGTAAAATCACAATTCTAGAATGTTATGTCAAAGTTCTAGAATGTTAAGTTACAGTTCTATATTGTTATGGTTATTTCCTAGAATATGAAGTCACTGTTCTACAATGTTAAATAACAGTTCCAGGATCTTAATGAGGGTTTTGAAGCCTTTAACTGCTCCTTAAGGCTGGAAACGACATTTCACCTGTAAATCGGCCAAATGCTATCGAAAAGTGAAATCAACCTCATATTCTTCATGGTTAGGCTGCCTTGCACCTGTATTACTGGGAGATTTGTATGGGAAAGCTTCTGAAGCGGAGTTACAGTCGCTTCCATGCGAAGGAGGCTTTAAGCGTTTCAGAGCCTGAAAAGGCTGTAAATGAGTGTTTTGAAGCCTTTAACTGCTCCTTAAGGCTGGAAACGACATTTCACCTGTAAATCGGCCAAATGCTATCAAAAAGTGAAATCAACCACATATTCTTCATGGTTAGGCTGCCTTGCACCTGTATTACTGGGAGATTTGTATGGGAAAGCTTCTGAAGCGGAGTTACAGTCGCTTCCATGCGAAGGTGGCTTTAAGCGTTTCAGAGCCTGAAAAGGCTGTAAATGAGGGTTTTGAAGCCTTTAACTGCTCCTTAAGACTGGAAACGACATTTCACCTGTAAATCGGCCAAATGCTATCGAAAAGTTAAATCAACCACATATTCTTCATGGTTAGGCTGCCTTGCACCTGTATTACTTGGAGATTTGTATGGGAAAGCTTCTGAACCGGAGTTACAGTCGCTTCCATGCGAAGGTGGCTTTAAGCGTTTCAGAGCCTGAAAACGCTGTAAATGAGGGTTTTGAAGCCTTTAACTGCTCATTAAGGCTGGAAACGACATTTCACCTGTAAATCAGCCAAATGCTATCGAAAAGTGAAATCAACCACATATTCTTCATGGTTAGGCTGCTTTGCACCTGTATTACTGGGAGATTTGTATGGGAAAGCTTCTGAAGCGGAGTAACACTCGCTTCCATGCGAAGGTGGCTTTAAGCGTTTCAGAGCCTCAAAAGGCTGTAAATGAGGGTTTTGAAGCCTTTAACTGCTCCTTAAGGCTGGAAACGACATTTCACCTGTAAATCGGCCAAATGCTATCAAAAAGTGAAATCAACCACATATTCTTCATGGTTAGGCTGCTTTGCACCTGTATTACTGGGAGATTTGTATGGGAAAGCTTCTGAAGCGGAGTTACAGTCGCTTCCATGCGAAGGTGGCTTTAAGCGTTTCAGAGCCTTAAAGGCTGTAAATGAGGGTTTTGAAGCCTTTAACTGCTCCTTAAGGCTGGAAACGACATTTCACCTGTAAATCGGCCAAATGCTATCGAAAAGTGAAATCAACCACATATTCTTCATGGTTAGGCTGCTTTGCACCTGTATTACTTGGAGATTTGTATGGGAAAGCTTCTGAACCGGAGTTACAGTCGCTTCCATGCGAAGGTGGCTTTAAGTGTTTCAGAGCCTGAAAAGGCTGTAAATGAGGGTTTTAAAGCCTTTAACTGCTCCTTAAGGCTGGAAACGACATTTCACCTGTAAATCGGCGAAATGCTATTGAAAAGTGAAATCAACCACATATTCTTCATGGTAAGGCTGCTTTGCACCTGTATTACTGGGAGATTTGTATGGGAAAGCTTCTGAAGCGGAGTTACAGTCGCTTCCATGCGACGGTGGCTTTAATCGTTTCAGAGCCTGAAAAGGCTGTAAATGAGGGTTTTGAAGCCTTTAACTGCTCCTTAAGGCTGGAAACGACATTTCACCTGTAAATCGGCCAAATGCTATCGAAAAGTGAAATCAACCACATATTCTTCATGGTTAGGCTGCTTTGCACCTGTATTACTTGGAGATTTGTATGGGAAAGCTTCTGAACCGGAGTTACAGTCGCTTCCATGCGAAGGTGGCTTTAAGTGTTTCAGAGCCTGAAAAGGCTGTAAATGAGGGTTTTAAAGCCTTTAACTGCTCCTTAAGGCTGGAAACGACATTTCACCTGTAAATCGGCGAAATGCTATTGAAAAGTGAAATCAACCACATATTCTTCATGGTAAGGCTGCTTTGCACCTGTATTACTGGGAGATTTGTATGGGAAAGCTTCTGAAGCGGAGTTACAGTCGCTTCCATGCGACGGTGGCTTTAATCGTTTCAGAGCCTGAAAAGGCTGTAAATGAGGGTTTTGAAGCCTTTAACTGCTCCTTAAGGCTGGAAACGACATTTCACCTGTAAATCGGCCAAATGCTATCGAAAATTGAAATCAACCACATTTTCTTCACGGTTAGGCTGCTTTGCACCTGTATTACTGGGAGATTTGTATGGGAAAGCTTCTGAAGCGGAGTTACAGTCGCTTCCATGCGAAGGTGGCTTTAAGCGTTTCAGAGCCTGAAAAGGCTGTAAATGAGAGTTTTGAAGCCTTTAACTGCTCCTTAAGGCTGGAAACGACATTTCACCTGTAAATCGGCCAAATGCTATCAAAAAGTGAAATCAACCACATATTCTTCATGGTTAGGCTGCTTTGCACCTGTATTACTGGGAGATTTGTATGGGAAAGCTTCTGAAGCGGAGTAACACTCGCTTCCATGCGAAGGTGGCTTTAAGCGTTTCAGAGCCTCAAAAAGCTGTAAATGAGGGTTTTGAAGCCTTTAACTGCTCCTTAAGGCTGGAAACGACATTTCACCTGTAAATCGGCCAAATGCTATCAAAAAGTGAAATCAACCACATATTCTTCATGGTTAGGCTGCTTTGCACCTGTATTACTGGGAGATTTGTATGGGAAAGCTTCTGAAGCGGAGTTACAGTCGCTTCCATGCGAAGGTGGCTTTAAGCGTTTCAGAGCCTTAAAGGCTGTAAATGAGGGTTTTGAAGCCTTTAACTGCTCCTTAAGGCTGGAAACGACATTTCACCTGTAAATCGGCCAAATGCTATCGAAAAGTGAAATCAACCACATATTCTTCATGGTTAGGCTGCTTTGCACCTGTATTACTTGGAGATTTGTATGGGAAAGCTTCTGAACCGGAGTTACAGTCGCTTCCATGCGAAGGTGGCTTTAAGTGTTTCAGAGCCTGAAAAGGCTGTAAATGAGGGTTTTAAAGCCTTTAACTGCTCCTTAAGGCTGGAAACGACATTTCACCTGTAAATCGGCAAAAATGCTATTGAAAAGTGAAATCAACCACATATTCTTCATGGTAAGGCTGCTTTGCACCTGTATTACTGGGAGATTTGTATGGGAAAGCTTCTGAAGCCGAGTTACAGTCGCTTCCATGCGACGGTGGCTTTAAGCGTTTCAGAGCCTGAAAAGGCTGTAAATGAGGGTTTTGAAGCCTTTAACTGCTCCTTAAGGCTGGAAACGACATTTCACCTGTAAATCGGCCCAATGCTATCGAAAAGTGAAATCAACCACATATTCTTCATGGTTAGGCTGCTTTGCACCTGTATTACTGGGAGATTTGTATGGGAAAGCTTCTGAACCGGAGTTACAGTCGCTTCCATGCGAAGGTGGCTTTAAGCGTTTCAGAGCCTGAAAAGGCTGAAAATGAGGGTTTTGAAGCCTTTAACTGCTCCTTAAGGCTGGAAACGACATTTCACCTGTAAATCGGCCCAATGCTATCGAAAAGTGAAATCAACCACATATTCTTCATGGTTAGGCTGCTTTGAACCTGTATTACTGGGAGATTTGTATGGGAAAGCTTCTGAACCGGAGTTACAGTCGCTTCCATGCGAAGCTGGCTTTAAGCGTTTCAGAGCCTGAAAAGGCTGTAAATGAGGGTTTTGAAGCCTTTAACTGCTCCTTAAGACTGGAAACGACATTTCACCTGTAAATCGGCCAAATGCTATCCAAAAGTTAAATCAACCACATATTCTTCATGGTTAGGCTGCCTTGCACCTGTATTACTTGGAGATTTGTATGGGAAAGCTTCTGAACCGGAGTTACAGTCGCTTCCATGCGAAGGTGGCTTTAAGCGTTTCAGAGCCTGAAAAGGCTGTAAATGAGGGTTTTGAAGCCTTTAACTGCTCATTAAGGCTGGAAACGACATTTCACCTGTAAATCAGCCAAATGCTATCGAAAAGTGAAATCAACCACATATTCTTCATGGTTAGGCTGCTTTGCACCTGTATTACTGGGAGATTTGTATGGGAAAGCTTCTGAAGCGGAGTAACACTCGCTTCCATGCGAAGGTGGCTTTAAGCGTTTCAGAGCCTCAAAAGGCTGTAAATGAGGGTTTTGAAGCCTTTAACTGCTCCTTAAGGCTGGAAACGACATTTCACCTGTAAATCGGCCAAATGCTATCAAAAAGTGAAATCAACCACATATTCTTCATGGTTAGGCTGCTTTGCACCTGTATTACTGGGAGATTTGTATGGGAAAGCTTCTGAAGCGGAGTTACAGTCGCTTCCATGCGAAGGTGGCTTTAAGCGTTTCAGAGCCTTAAAGGCTGTAAATGAGGGTTTTGAAGCCTTTAACTGCTCCTTAAGGCTGGAAACGACATTTCACCTGTAAATCGGCCAAATGCTATAGAAAAGTGAAATCAACCACATATTCTTCATGGTTAGGCTGCTTTGCACCTGTATTACTTGGAGATTTGTATGGGAAAGCTTCTGAACCGGAGTTACAGTCGCTTCCATGCGAAGGTGGCTTTAAGTGTTTCAGAGCCTGAAAAGGCTGTAAATGAGGGTTTTAAAGCCTTTAACTGCTCCTTAAGGCTGGAAACGACATTTCACCTGTAAATCGGCGAAATGCTATTGAAAAGTGAAATCAACCACATATTCTTCATGGTAAGGCTGCTTTGCACCTGTATTACTGGGAGATTTGTATGGGAAAGCTTCTGAAGCGGAGTTACAGTCGCTTCCATGCGACGGTGGCTTTAATCGTTTCAGAGCCTGAAAAGGCTGTAAATGAGGGTTTTGAAGCCTTTAACTGCTCCTTAAGGCTGGAAACGACATTTCACCTGTAAATCGGCCAAATGCTATCGAAAAGTGAAATCAACCACATATTCTTCATGGTTAGGCTGCTTTGCACCTGTATTACTTGGAGATTTGTATGGGAAAGCTTCTGAACCGGAGTTACAGTCGCTTCCATGCGAAGGTGGCTTTAAGTGTTTCAGAGCCTGAAAAGGCTGTAAATGAGGGTTTTAAAGCCTTTAACTGCTCCTTAAGGCTGGAAACGACATTTCACCTGTAAATCGGCGAAATGCTATTGAAAAGTGAAATCAACCACATATTCTTCATGGTAAGGCTGCTTTGCACCTGTATTACTGGGAGATTTGTATGGGAAAGCTTCTGAAGCGGAGTTACAGTCGCTTCCATGCGACGGTGGCTTTAATCGTTTCAGAGCCTGAAAAGGCTGTAAATGAGGGTTTTGAAGCCTTTAACTGCTCCTTAAGGCTGGAAACGACATTTCACCTGTAAATCGGCCAAATGCTATCGAAAATTGAAATCAACCACATTTTCTTCACGGTTAGGCTGCTTTGCACCTGTATTACTGGGAGATTTGTATGGGAAAGCTTCTGAAGCGGAGTTACAGTCGCTTCCATGCGAAGGTGGCTTTAAGCGTTTCAGAGCCTGAAAAGGCTGTAAATGAGAGTTTTGAAGCCTTTAACTGCTCCTTAAGGCTGGAAACGACATTTCACCTGTAAATCGGCCAAATGCTATCAAAAAGTGAAATCAACCACATATTCTTCATGGTTAGGCTGCTTTGCACCTGTATTACTGGGAGATTTGTATGGGAAAGCTTCTGAAGCGGAGTTACAGTCGCTTCCATGCGAAGGTGGCTTTAAGCGTTTCAGAGCCTGAAAAGGCTGTAAATGAGGGTTTTGAAGCCTTTAACTGCTCCTTAAGGCTGGAAACGACATTTCACCTGTAAATCGGCCAAATGCTATCAAAAAGTGAAATCAACCACATATTCTTCATGGTTAGGCTGCTTTGCACCTGTATTACTGGGAGATTTGTATGGGAAAGCTTCTGAAGCGGAGTAACACTCGCTTCCATGCGAAGGTGGCTTTAAGCGTTTCAGAGCCTCAAAAGGCTGTAAATGAGGGTTTTGAAGCCTTTAACTGCTCCTTAAGGCTGGAAACGACATTTCACCTGTAAATCGGCCAAATGCTATCAAAAAGTGAAATCAACCACATATTCTTCATGGTTAGGCTGCTTTGCACCTGTATTACTGGGAGATTTGTATGGGAAAGCTTCTGAAGCGGAGTTACAGTTCGCTTCCATGCGAAGGTGGCTTTAAGCGTTTCAGAGCCTTAAAGGCTGTAAATGAGGGTTTTGAAGCCTTTAACTGCTCCTTAAGGCTGGAAACGACATTTCACCTGTAAATCGGCGAAATGCTATTGAAAAGTGAAATCAACCACATATTCTTCATGGTAAGGCTGCTTTGCACCTGTATTACTGGGAGATTTGTATGGGAAAGCTTCTGAAGCCGAGTTACAGTCGCTTCCATGCGACGGTGGCTTTAATCGTTTCAGAGCCTGAAAAGGCTGTAAATGAGGGTTTTGAAGCCTTTAACTGCTCCTTAAGGCTGGAAACGACATTTCACCTGTAAATCGGCCAAATGCTATCGAAAATTGAAATCAACCACATTTTCTTCACGGTTAGGCTGCTTTGCACCTGTATTACTGGGAGATTTGTATGGGAAAGCTTCTGAAGCGGAGTTACAGTCGCTTCCATTTGAAGGTGGCTTTAAGCGTTTCAGAGCCTGAAAAGGCTGTAAATGAGGGTTTTGAAGCCTTTAAATGCTCCTTAAGGCTGGAAACGACATTTCACCTGTAAATCGGCCAAATGCTATCGAAAAGTGAAATCAACCACATATTCTTCATGGTTAGGCTGCTTTGCACCTGTATTACTGGGAGATTTGTATGGGAAAGCTTCTGAAGCGGAGTTACAGTCGCTTCCATGCGAAGGTGGCTTTAAGCGTTTCAGAGCCTGAAAAGGCTGTAAATGAGGGTTTTGAAGCCTTTAACTGCTCCTTAAGGCTGGAAACGACATTTCACCTGTAAATCGGCCCAATGCTATCGAAAAGTGAAATCAACCACATATTCTTCATGGTTAGGCTGCTTTGCACCTGTATTACTGGGAGATTTGTATGGGAAAGCTTCTGAACCGGAGTTACAGTCGCTTCCATGCGAAGGTGGCTTTAAGCGTTTCAGAGCCTGAAAAGGCTGTAAATGAGGGTTTTGAAGCCTTTAACTGCTCCTTAAGGCTGGAAACGACATTTCACCTGTAAATCGGCCCAATGCTATCGAAAAGTGAAATCAACCACATATTCTTCATGGTTAGGCTGCTTTGCACCTGTATTACTGGGAGATTTGTATGGGAAAGCTTCATAACCGGAGTTACAGTCGCTTCCATGCGAAGGTGGCTTTAAGCGTTTCAGAGCCTGAAAAGGCTGTAAATGAGGGTTTTGAAGCCTTTAACTGCTCCTTAAGGCTGGAAACGACATTTCACCTGTAAATCGGCCCAATGCTATCGAAAAGTGAAATCAACCACATATTCTTCATGGTTAGGCTGCTTTGCACCTGTATTACTGGGAGATTTGTATGGGAAAGCTTCTGAACCGGAGTTACAGTCGCTTCCATGCGAAGGTGGCTTTAAGCGTTTCAGAGCCTGAAAAGGCTGTAAATGAGGGTTTTGAAGCCTTTAACTGCTCCTTAAGACTGGAAACGACATTTCACCTGTAAATCGGCCAAATGCTATCCAAAAGTTAAATCAACCACATATTCTTCATGGTTAGGCTGCCTTGCACCTGTATTACTTGGAGATTTGTATGGGAAAGCTTCTGAACCGGAGTTACAGTCGCTTCCATGCGAAGGTGGCTTTAAGCGTTTCAGAGCCTGAAAAGGCTGTAAATGAGGGTTTTGAAGCCTTTAACTGCTCATTAAGGCTGGAAACGACATTTCACCTGAAAATCAGCCAAATGCTATCGAAAAGTGAAATCAACCACATATTCTTCATGGTTAGGCTGCTTTGCACCTGTATTACTGGGAGATTTGTATGGGAAAGCTTCTGAAGCGGAGTAACACTCGCTTCCATGCGAAGGTGGCTTTAAGCGTTTCAGAGCCTCAAAAGGCTGTAAATGAGGGTTTTGAAGCCTTTAACTGCTCCTTAAGGCTGGAAACGACATTTCACCTGTAAATCGGCCAAATGCTATCAAAAAGTGAAATCAACCACATATTCTTCATGGTTAGGCTGCTTTGCACCTGTATTACTGGGAGATTTGTATGGGAAAGCTTCTGAAGCGGAGTTACAGTCGCTTCCATGCGAAGGTGGCTTTAAGCGTTTCAGAGCCTTAAAGGCTGTAAATGAGGGTTTTGAAGCCTTTAACTGCTCCTTAAGGCTGGAAACGACATTTCACCTGTAAATCGGCCAAATGCTATCGAAAAGTGAAATCAACCACATATTCTTCATGATTAGGCTGCTTTGCACCTGTATTACTTAGAGATTTGTATGGGAAAGCTTCTGAACCGGAGTTACAGTCGCTTCCATGCGAAGGTGGCTTTAAGTGTTTCAGAGCCTGAAAAGGCTGTAAATGAGGGTTTTAAAGCCTTTAACTGCTCCTTAAGGCTGGAAACGACATTTCACCTGTAAATCGGCGAAATGCTATTGAAAAGTGAAATCAACCACATATTCTTCATGGTAAGGCTGCTTTGCACCTGTATTACTGGGAGATTTGTATGGGAAAGCTTCTGAACCGGAGTTACAGTCACTTCCATGCGAAGGTGACTTTAAGCGTTTCAGAGCCTGAAAAGGCTGTAAATGAGGGTTTTGAAGCCTTTAACTGCTCCTTAAGGCTGGAAACGACATTTCACCTGTAAATCAGCCAAATGCTATCGAAAAGTGAAATCAACCACATATTCTTCATGGTTAGGCTGCTTTGCACCTGTATTACTGGGAGATTTGTATGGGAAAGCTTCTGAAGCGGAGTAACACTCGCTTCCATGCGAAGGTGGCTTTAAGCGTTTCAGAGCCTCAAAAGGCTGTAAATGAGGGTTTTGAAGCCTTTAACTGCTCCTTAAGGCTGGAAACGACATTTCACCTGTAAATCGGCCAAATGCTATCAAAAAGTGAAATCAACCACATATTCTTCATGGTTAGGCTGCTTTGCACCTGTATTACTGGGAGATTTGTATGGGAAAGCTTCTGAAGCGGAGTTACAGTCGCTTCCATGCGAAGGTGGCTTTAAGCGTTTCAGAGCCTTAAAGGCTGTAAATGAGGGTTTTGAAGCCTTTAACTGCTCCTTAAGGCTGGAAACGACATTTCACCTGTAAATCGGCCAAATGCTATCGAAAAGTGAAATCAACCACATATTCTTCATGGTTAGGCTGCTTTGCACCTGTATTACTTGGAGATTTGTATGGGAAAGCTTCTGAACCGGAGTTACAGTCGCTTCCATGCGAAGGTGGCTTTAAGTGTTTCAGAGCCTGAAAAGGCTGTAAATGAGGGTTTTAAAGCCTTTAACTGCTCCTTAAGGCTGGAAACGACATTTCACCTGTAAATCGGCGAAATGCTATTGAAAAGTGAAATCAACCACATATTCTTCATGGTAAGGCTGCTTTGCACCTGTATTACTGGGAGATTTGTATGGGAAAGCTTCTGAACCGGAGTTACAGTCACTTCCATGCGAAGGTGGCTTTAAGCGTTTCAGAGCCTGAAAAGGCTGTAAATGAGGGTTTTGAAGCCTTTAACTGCTCATTAAGGCTGGAAACGACATTTCACCTGTAAATCGGCCAAATGCTATCGAAAAGTGAAATCAACCACATATTCTTCATGGTTAAGCTGCTTTGCACCTGTATTACTGGGAGATTTGTATGGGAAAGCTTCTGAAGCAGAGTTACAGTCGCTTCCATGCGAAGGTGGCTTTAAGCGTTTCAGAGCCTGAAAAGGCTGTAAATGAGGGTTTTGAAGCCTTTAACTGCTCCTGAAGGCTGGAAACGACATTTCACCTGTAAATCAGCCAAATGCTATCGAAAAGTGAAATCAACCACATATTCTTCATGGTTAGGCTGCTTTGCACCTGTATTACTGGGAGATTTGTATGGGAAAGCTTCTGAAGCGGAGTTACAGTCGCTTCCATGCGAAGGTGGCTTTAAACGTTTCAGAGCCTGAAAAGGCTGTAAATGAGGGTTTTGAAGACTTTAACTGCTCCTTAAGGCTGGAAACGACATTTCACCTGTAAATCGGCCAAATGCTATCGAAAAGTGAAATCAACCACATATTCTTCATGGTTAGGCTGCTTTGCACCTGTATTACTGGGAGATTTGTATGGGAAAGCTTCTGAACCGGAGTTACAGTCGCTTCCATGCGAAGGTGACTTTAAGCGTTTCAGAGCCTGAAAAGGCTGTAAATGAGGGTTTTGAAGCCTTTAACTGCTCCTTAAGGCTGGAAACGACATTTCACCTGTAAATCGGCCCAATGCTATGGAAAAGTGAAATCAACCACATATTCTTCATGGTTAGGCTGCTTTGCACCTGTATTACTGGGAGATTTGTATGGGAAAGCTTCTGAACCGGAGTTACAGTCGCTTCCATGCGAAGGTGGCTTTAAGCGTTTCAGAGCCTGAAAAGGCTGTAAATGAGGGTTTTGAAGCCTTTAACTGCTCCTTAAGGCTGGAAACGACATTTCACCTGTAAATCGGCCCAATGCTATCGAAAAGTGAAATCAACCACATATTCTTCATGGTTAGGCTGCTTTGCACCTGTATTACTGGGAGATTTGTATGGGAAAGCTTCTGAACCGGAGTTACAGTCGCTTCCATGCAAAGGTGGCTTTAAGCGTTTCAGAGCCTGAAAAGGCTGTAAATGAGGGTTTTGAAGCCTTTAACTGCTCCTTAAGGCTGGAAACGACATTTCACCTGTAAATCGGCCCAATGCTATCGAAAAGTGAAATCAACCACATATTCTTCATGGTTAGGCTGCTTTGCACCTGTATTACTGGGAGATTTGTATGGGAAAGCTTCTGAACCGGAGTTACAGTCGCTTCCATGCGAAGGTGGCTTTAAGCGTTTCAGAGCCTGAAAAGGCTGTAAATGAGGGTTTTGAAGCCTTTAACTGCTCCTTAAGGCTGGAAACGACATTTCACCTGTAAATCGGCCCAATGCTATCGAAAAGTGAAATCAACCACATATTCTTCATGGTTAGGCTGCTTTGCACCTGTATTACTGGGAGATTTGTATGGGAAAGCTTCTGAACCGGAGTTACAGTCGCTTCCATGCGAAGGTGGCTTTAAGCGTTTCAGAGCCTGAAAAGGCTGTAAATGAGGGTTTTGAAGCCTTTAACTGGTCCTTAAGGCTGGAAACGACATTTCACCTGTAAATCGGCCCAATGCTATCGAAAAGTGAAATCAACCACATATTCTTCATGGTTAGGCTGCTTTGCACCTGTATTACTGGGAGATTTGTATGGGAAAGCTTCTGAACCGGAGTTACAGTCGCTTCCATGCGAAGGTGGCTTTAAGCGTTTCAGAGCCTGAAAAGGCTGTAAATGAGGGTTTTGAAGCCTTTAACTGCTCCTTAAGGCTGGCAACGACATTTCACCTGTAAATCGGCCCAATGCTATGGAAAAGTGAAATCAACCACATATTCTTCATGGTTAGGCTGCTTTGCACCTGTATTACTGGGAGATTTGTATGGGAAAGCTTCTGAACCGGAGTTACAGTCGCTTCCATGCGAAGGTGGCTTTAAGCGTTTCAGAGCCTGAAAAGGCTGAAAATGAGGGTTTTGAAGCCTTTAACTGCTCCTGAAGGCTGGAAACGACATTTCACCTGTAAATCGGCCCAATGCTATGGAAAAGTGAAATCAACCACATATTCTTCATGGTTAGGCTGCTTTGCACCTGTATTACTGGGAGATTTGTATGGGAAAGCTTCTGAACCCGAGTTACAGTCGCTTCCATGCGAAGGTGGCTTTAAGCGTTTCAGAGCCTGAAAAGGCTGAAAATGAGGGTTTTGAAGCCTTTAACTGCTCCTGAAGGCTGGAAACGACATTTCACCTGTAAATCGGCCCAATGCTATGGAAAAGTGAAATCAACCACATATTCTTCATGGTTAGGCTGCTTTGCACCTGTATTACTGGGAGATTTGTATGGGAAAGCTTCTGAACCGGAGTTACAGTCGCTTCCATGCGAAGGTGGCTTTAAGCGTTTCAGAGCCTGAAAAGGCTGAAAATGAGGGTTTTGAAGCCTTTAACTGCTCCTGAAGGCTGGAAACGACATTTCACCTGTAAATCGGCCCAATGCTATGGAAAAGTGAAATCAACCACATATTCTTCATGGTTAGGCTGCTTTGCACCTGTATTACTGGGAGATTTGTATGGGAAAGCTTCTGAACCGGAGTTACAGTCGCTTCCATGCGAAGGTGGCTTTAAGCGTTTCAGAGCCTGAAAAGGCTGAAAATGAGGGTTTTGAAGCCTTTAACTGCTCCTGAAGGCTGGAAACGACATTTCACCTGTAAATCGGCCCAATGCTATGGAAAAGTGAAATCAACCACATATTCTTCATGGTTAGGCTGCTTTGCACCTGTATTACTGGGAGATTTGTATGGGAAAGCTTCTGAACCGGAGTTACAGTCGCTTCCATGCGAAGGTGGCTTTAAGCGTTTCAGAGCCTGAAAAGGCTGAAAATGAGGGTTTTGAAGCCTTTAACTGCTCCTGAAGGCTGGAAACGACATTTCACCTGTAAATCGGCCCAATGCTATGGAAAAGTGAAATCAACCACATATTCTTCATGGTTAGGCTGCTTTGCACCTGTATTACTGGGAGATTTGTATGGGAAAGCTTCTGAACCGGAGTTACAGTCGCTTCCATGCGAAGGTGGCTTTAAGCGTTTCAGAGCCTGAAAAGGCTGAAAATGAGGGTTTTGAAGCCTTTAACTGCTCCTGAAGGCTGGAAACGACATTTCACCTGTAAATCGGCCCAATGCTATGGAAAAGTGAAATCAACCACATATTCTTCATGGTTAGGCTGCTTTGCACCTGTATTACTGGGAGATTTGTATGGGAAAGCCTCTGAACCGGAGTTACAGTCGCTTCCATGCGAAGGTGGCTTTAAGCGTTTCAGAGCCTGAAAAGGCTGAAAATGAGGGTTTTGAAGCCTTTAACTGCTCCTGAAGGCTGGAAACGACATTTCACCTGTAAATCGGCCCAATGCTATGGAAAAGTGAAATCAACCACATATTCTTCATGGTTAGGCTGCTTTGCACCTGTATTACTGGGAGATTTGTATGGGAAAGCTTCTGAACCGGAGTTACAGTCGCTTCCATGCGAAGGTGGCTTTAAGCGTTTCAGAGCCTGAAAAGGCTGAAAATGAGGGTTTTGAAGCCTTTAACTGCTCCTGAAGGCTGGAAACGACATTTCACCTGTAAATCGGCCCAATGCTATGGAAAAGTGAAATCAACCACATATTCTTCATGGTTAGGCTGCTTTGCACCTGTATTACTGGGAGATTTGTATGGGAAAGCTTCTGAACCGGAGTTACAGTCGCTTCCATGCGAAGGTGGCTTTAAGCGTTTCAGAGCCTGAAAAGGCTGAAAATGAGGGTTTTGAAGCCTTTAACTGCTCCTGAAGGCTGGAAACGACATTTCACCTGTAAATCGGCCCAATGCTATGGAAAAGTGAAATCAACCACATATTCTTCATGGTTAGGCTGCTTTGCACCTGTATTACTGGGAGATTTGTATGGGAAAGCTTCTGAACCGGAGTTACAGTCGCTTCCATGCGAAGGTGGCTTTAAGCGTTTCAGAGCCTGAAAAGGCTGAAAATGAGGGTTTTGAAGCCTTTAACTGCTCCTGAAGGCTGGAAACGACATTTCACCTGTAAATCGGCCCAATGCTATGGAAAAGTGAAATCAACCACATATTCTTCATGGTTAGGCTGCTTTGCACCTGTATTACTGGGAGATTTGTATGGGAAAGCTTCTGAACCGGAGTTACAGTCGCTTCCATGCGAAGGTGGCTTTAAGCGTTTCAGAGCCTGAAAAGGCTGAAAATGAGGGTTTTGAAGCCTTTAACTGCTCCTGAAGGCTGGAAACGACATTTCACCTGTAAATCGGCCCAATGCTATGGAAAAGTGAAATCAACCACATATTCTTCATGGTTAGGCTGCTTTGCACCTGTATTACTGGGAGATTTGTATGGGAAAGCTTCTGAACCGGAGTTACAGTCGCTTCCATGCGAAGGTGGCTTTAAGCGTTTCAGAGCCTGAAAAGGCTGAAAATGAGGGTTTTGAAGCCTTTAACTGCTCCTGAAGGCTGGAAACGACATTTCACCTGTAAATCGGCCCAATGCTATGGAAAAGTGAAATCAACCACATATTCTTCATGGTTAGGCTGCTTTGCACCTGTATTACTGGGAGATTTGTATGGGAAAGCTTCTGAACCGGAGTTACAGTCGCTTCCATGCGAAGGTGGCTTTAAGCGTTTCAGAGCCTGAAAAGGCTGAAAATGAGGGTTTTGAAGCCTTTAACTGCTCCTGAAGGCTGGAAACGACATTTCACCTGTAAATCGGCCCAATGCTATGGAAAAGTGAAATCAACCACATATTCTTCATGGTTAGGCTGCTTTGCACCTGTATTACTGGGAGATTTGTATGGGAAAGCTTCTGAACCGGAGTTACAGTCGCTTCCATGCGAAGGTGGCTTTAAGCGTTTCAGAGCCTGAAAAGGCTGAAAATGAGGGTTTTGAAGCCTTTAACTGCTCCTGAAGGCTGGAAACGACATTTCACCTGTAAATCGGCCCAATGCTATGGAAAAGTGAAATCAACCACATATTCTTCATGGTTAGGCTGCTTTGCACCTGTATTACTGGGAGATTTGTATGGGAAAGCTTCTGAACCGGAGTTACAGTCGCTTCCATGCGAAGGTGGCTTTAAGCGTTTCAGAGCCTGAAAAGGCTGAAAATGAGGGTTTTGAAGCCTTTAACTGCTCCTGAAGGCTGGAAACGACATTTCACCTGTAAATCGGCCCAATGCTATGGAAAAGTGAAATCAACCACATATTCTTCATGGTTAGGCTGCTTTGCACCTGTATTACTGGGAGATTTGTATGGGAAAGCTTCTGAACCGGAGTTACAGTCGCTTCCATGCGAAGGTGGCTTTAAGCGTTTCAGAGCCTGAAAAGGCTGAAAATGAGGGTTTTGAAGCCTTTAACTGCTCCTGAAGGCTGGAAACGACATTTCACCTGTAAATCGGCCCAATGCTATGGAAAAGTGAAATCAACCACATATTCTTCATGGTTAGGCTGCTTTGCACCTGTATTACTGGGAGATTTGTATGGGAAAGCTTCTGAACCGGAGTTACAGTCGCTTCCATGCGAAGGTGGCTTTAAGCGTTTCAGAGCCTGAAAAGGCTGAAAATGAGGGTTTTGAAGCCTTTAACTGCTCCTGAAGGCTGGAAACGACATTTCACCTGTAAATCGGCCCAATGCTATGGAAAAGTGAAATCAACCACATATTCTTCATGGTTAGGCTGCTTTGCACCTGTATTACTGGGAGATTTGTATGGGAAAGCTTCTGAACCGGAGTTACAGTCGCTTCCATGCGAAGGTGGCTTTAAGCGTTTCAGAGCCTGAAAAGGCTGAAAATGAGGGTTTTGAAGCCTTTAACTGCTCCTGAAGGCTGGAAACGACATTTCACCTGTAAATCGGCCCAATGCTATGGAAAAGTGAAATCAACCACATATTCTTCATGGTTAGGCTGCTTTGCACCTGTATTACTGGGAGATTTGTATGGGAAAGCTTCTGAACCGGAGTTACAGTCGCTTCCATGCGAAGGTGGCTTTAAGCGTTTCAGAGCCTGAAAAGGCTGAAAATGAGGGTTTTGAAGCCTTTAACTGCTCCTGAAGGCTGGAAACGACATTTCACCTGTAAATCGGCCCAATGCTATGGAAAAGTGAAATCAACCACATATTCTTCATGGTTAGGCTGCTTTGCACCTGTATTACTGGGAGATTTGTATGGGAAAGCTTCTGAACCGGAGTTACAGTCGCTTCCATGCGAAGGTGGCTTTAAGCGTTTCAGAGCCTGAAAAGGCTGAAAATGAGGGTTTTGAAGCCTTTAACTGCTCCTGAAGGCTGGAAACGACATTTCACCTGTAAATCGGCCCAATGCTATGGAAAAGTGAAATCAACCACATATTCTTCATGGTTAGGCTGCTTTGCACCTGTATTACTGGGAGATTTGTATGGGAAAGCTTCTGAACCGGAGTTACAGTCGCTTCCATGCGAAGGTGGCTTTAAGCGTTTCAGAGCCTGAAAAGGCTGAAAATGAGGGTTTTGAAGCCTTTAACTGCTCCTGAAGGCTGGAAACGACATTTCACCTGTAAATCGGCCCAATGCTATGGAAAAGTGAAATCAACCACATATTCTTCATGGTTAGGCTGCTTTGCACCTGTATTACTGGGAGATTTGTATGGGAAAGCTTCTGAACCGGAGTTACAGTCGCTTCCATGCGAAGGTGGCTTTAAGCGTTTCAGAGCCTGAAAAGGCTGAAAATGAGGGTTTTGAAGCCTTTAACTGCTCCTGAAGGCTGGAAACGACATTTCACCTGTAAATCGGCCCAATGCTATGGAAAAGTGAAATCAACCACATATTCTTCATGGTTAGGCTGCTTTGCACCTGTATTACTGGGAGATTTGTATGGGAAAGCTTCTGAACCGGAGTTACAGTCGCTTCCATGCGAAGGTGGCTTTAAGCGTTTCAGAGCCTGAAAAGGCTGAAAATGAGGGTTTTGAAGCCTTTAACTGCTCCTGAAGGCTGGAAACGACATTTCACCTGTAAATCGGCCCAATGCTATGGAAAAGTGAAATCAACCACATATTCTTCATGGTTAGGCTGCTTTGCACCTGTATTACTGGGAGATTTGTATGGGAAAGCTTCTGAACCGGAGTTACAGTCGCTTCCATGCGAAGGTGGCTTTAAGCGTTTCAGAGCCTGAAAAGGCTGAAAATGAGGGTTTTGAAGCCTTTAACTGCTCCTGAAGGCTGGAAACGACATTTCACCTGTAAATCGGCCCAATGCTATGGAAAAGTGAAATCAACCACATATTCTTCATGGTTAGGCTGCTTTGCACCTGTATTACTGGGAGATTTGTATGGGAAAGCTTCTGAACCGGAGTTACAGTCGCTTCCATGCGAAGGTGGCTTTAAGCGTTTCAGAGCCTGAAAAGGCTGAAAATGAGGGTTTTGAAGCCTTTAACTGCTCCTGAAGGCTGGAAACGACATTTCACCTGTAAATCGGCCCAATGCTATGGAAAAGTGAAATCAACCACATATTCTTCATGGTTAGGCTGCTTTGCACCTGTATTACTGGGAGATTTGTATGGGAAAGCTTCTGAACCGGAGTTACAGTCGCTTCCATGCGAAGGTGGCTTTAAGCGTTTCAGAGCCTGAAAAGGCTGAAAATGAGGGTTTTGAAGCCTTTAACTGCTCCTGAAGGCTGGAAACGACATTTCACCTGTAAATCGGCCCAATGCTATGGAAAAGTGAAATCAACCACATATTCTTCATGGTTAGGCTGCTTTGCACCTGTATTACTGGGAGATTTGTATGGGAAAGCTTCTGAACCGGAGTTACAGTCGCTTCCATGCGAAGGTGGCTTTAAGCGTTTCAGAGCCTGAAAAGGCTGAAAATGAGGGTTTTGAAGCCTTTAACTGCTCCTGAAGGCTGGAAACGACATTTCACCTGTAAATCGGCCCAATGCTATGGAAAAGTGAAATCAACCACATATTCTTCATGGTTAGGCTGCTTTGCACCTGTATTACTGGGAGATTTGTATGGGAAAGCTTCTGAACCGGAGTTACAGTCGCTTCCATGCGAAGGTGGCTTTAAGCGTTTCAGAGCCTGAAAAGGCTGAAAATGAGGGTTTTGAAGCCTTTAACTGCTCCTGAAGGCTGGAAACGACATTTCACCTGTAAATCGGCCCAATGCTATGGAAAAGTGAAATCAACCACATATTCTTCATGGTTAGGCTGCTTTGCACCTGTATTACTGGGAGATTTGTATGGGAAAGCTTCTGAACCGGAGTTACAGTCGCTTCCATGCGAAGGTGGCTTTAAGCGTTTCAGAGCCTGAAAAGGCTGAAAATGAGGGTTTTGAAGCCTTTAACTGCTCCTGAAGGCTGGAAACGACATTTCACCTGTAAATCGGCCCAATGCTATGGAAAAGTGAAATCAACCACATATTCTTCATGGTTAGGCTGCTTTGCACCTGTATTACTGGGAGATTTGTATGGGAAAGCTTCTGAACCGGAGTTACAGTCGCTTCCATGCGAAGGTGGCTTTAAGCGTTTCAGAGCCTGAAAAGGCTGAAAATGAGGGTTTTGAAGCCTTTAACTGCTCCTGAAGGCTGGAAACGACATTTCACCTGTAAATCGGCCCAATGCTATGGAAAAGTGAAATCAACCACATATTCTTCATGGTTAGGCTGCTTTGCACCTGTATTACTGGGAGATTTGTATGGGAAAGCTTCTGAACCGGAGTTACAGTCGCTTCCATGCGAAGGTGGCTTTAAGCGTTTCAGAGCCTGAAAAGGCTGAAAATGAGGGTTTTGAAGCCTTTAACTGCTCCTGAAGGCTGGAAACGACATTTCACCTGTAAATCGGCCCAATGCTATGGAAAAGTGAAATCAACCACATATTCTTCATGGTTAGGCTGCTTTGCACCTGTATTACTGGGAGATTTGTATGGGAAAGCCTCTGAACCGGAGTTACAGTCGCTTCCATGCGAAGGTGGCTTTAAGCGTTTCAGAGCCTGAAAAGGCTGAAAATGAGGGTTTTGAAGCCTTTAACTGCTCCTGAAGGCTGGAAACGACATTTCACCTGTAAATCGGCCCAATGCTATGGAAAAGTGAAATCAACCACATATTCTTCATGGTTAGGCTGCTTTGCACCTGTATTACTGGGAGATTTGTATGGGAAAGCTTCTGAACCGGAGTTACAGTCGCTTCCATGCGAAGGTGGCTTTAAGCGTTTCAGAGCCTGAAAAGGCTGAAAATGAGGGTTTTGAAGCCTTTAACTGCTCCTGAAGGCTGGAAACGACATTTCACCTGTAAATCGGCCCAATGCTATGGAAAAGTGAAATCAACCACATATTCTTCATGGTTAGGCTGCTTTGCACCTGTATTACTGGGAGATTTGTATGGGAAAGCCTCTGAACCGGAGTTACAGTCGCTTCCATGCGAAGGTGGCTTTAAGCGTTTCAGAGCCTGAAAAGGCTGAAAATGAGGGTTTTGAAGCCTTTAACTGCTCCTGAAGGCTGGAAACGACATTTCACCTGTAAATCGGCCCAATGCTATGGAAAAGTGAAATCAACCACATATTCTTCATGGTTAGGCTGCTTTGCACCTGTATTACTGGGAGATTTGTATGGGAAAGCTTCTGAACCGGAGTTACAGTCGCTTCCATGCGAAGGTGGCTTTAAGCGTTTCAGAGCCTGAAAAGGCTGAAAATGAGGGTTTTGAAGCCTTTAACTGCTCCTGAAGGCTGGAAACGACATTTCACCTGTAAATCGGCCCAATGCTATGGAAAAGTGAAATCAACCACATATTCTTCATGGTTAGGCTGCTTTGCACCTGTATTACTGGGAGATTTGTATGGGAAAGCCTGCTGAACCGGAGTTACAGTCGCTTCCATGCGAAGGTGGCTTTAAGCGTTTCAGAGCCTGAAAAGGCTGAAAATGAGGGTTTTGAAGCCTTTAACTGCTCCTGAAGGCTGGAAACGACATTTCACCTGTAAATCGGCCCAATGCTATGGAAAAGTGAAATCAACCACATATTCTTCATGGTTAGGCTGCTTTGCACCTGTATTACTGGGAGATTTGTATGGGAAAGCTTCTGAACCGGAGTTACAGTCGCTTCCATGCGAAGGTGGCTTTAAGCGTTTCAGAGCCTGAAAAGGCTGAAAATGAGGGTTTTGAAGCCTTTAACTGCTCCTGAAGGCTGGAAACGACATTTCACCTGTAAATCGGCCCAATGCTATGGAAAAGTGAAATCAACCACATATTCTTCATGGTTAGGCTGCTTTGCACCTGTATTACTGGGAGATTTGTATGGGAAAGCTTCTGAACCGGAGTTACAGTCGCTTCCATGCGAAGGTGGCTTTAAGCGTTTCAGAGCCTGAAAAGGCTGAAAATGAGGGTTTTGAAGCCTTTAACTGCTCCTGAAGGCTGGAAACGACATTTCACCTGTAAATCGGCCCAATGCTATGGAAAAGTGAAATCAACCAAATATTCTTCATGGTTAGGCTGCTTTGCACCTGTATTACTGGGAGATTTGTATGGGAAAGCTTCTGAACCGGAGTTACAGTCGCTTCCATGCGAAGGTGGCTTTAAGCGTTTCAGAGCCTGAAAAGGCTGAAAATGAGGGTTTTGAAGCCTTTAACTGCTCCTGAAGGCTGGAAACGACATTTCACCTGTAAATCGGCCCAATGCTATGGAAAAGTGAAATCAACCACATATTCTTCATGGTTAGGCTGCTTTGCACCTGTATTACTGGGAGATTTGTATGGGAAAGCCGCTGAACCAGAGTTAAGTCGCTTCCATGCGAAGGTGGCTTTAAGCGTTTCAGAGCCTGAAAAGGCTGAAAATGAGGGTTTTGAAGCCTTTAACTGCTCCTGAAGGCTGGAAACGACATTTCACCTGTAAATCGGCCCAATGCTATGGAAAAGTGAAATCAACCACATATTCTTCATGGTTAGGCTGCTTTGCACCTGTATTACTGGGAGATTTGTATGGGAAAGCTTCTGAACCGGAGTTACAGTCGCTTCCATGCGAAGGTGGCTTTAAGCGTTTCAGAGCCTGAAAAGGCTGAAAATGAGGGTTTTGAAGCCTTTAACTGCTCCTGAAGGCCTGGAAACGACATTTCACCTGTAAATCGGCCCAATGCTATGGAAAAGTGAAATCAACCACATATTCTTCATGGTTAGGCTGCTTTGCACCTGTATTACTGGGAGATTTGTATGGGAAAGCTTCTGAACCGGAGTTACAGTCGCTTCCATGCGAAGGTGGCTTTAAGCGTTTCAGAGCCTGAAAAGGCTGAAAATGAGGGTTTTGAAGCCTTTAACTGCTCCTGAAGGCTGGAAACGACATTTCACCTGTAAATCGGCCCAATGCTATGGAAAAGTGAAATCAACCACATATTCTTCATGGTTAGGCTGCTTTGCACCTGTATTACTGGGAGATTTGTATGGGAAAGCTTCTGAACCGGAGTTACAGTCGCTTCCATGCGAAGGTGGCTTTAAGCGTTTCAGAGCCTGAAAAGGCTGAAAATGAGGGTTTTGAAGCCTTTAACTGCTCCTGAAGGCTGGAAACGACATTTCACCTGTAAATCGGCCCAATGCTATGGAAAAGTGAAATCAACCACATATTCTTCATGGTTAGGCTGCTTTGCACCTGTATTACTGGGAGATTTGTATGGGAAAGCTTCTGAACCGGAGTTACAGTCGCTTCCATGCGAAGGTGGCTTTAAGCGTTTCAGAGCCTGAAAAGGCTGAAAATGAGGGTTTTGAAGCCTTTAACTGCTCCTGAAGGCTGGAAACGACATTTCACCTGTAAATCGGCCCAATGCTATGGAAAAGTGAAATCAACCACATATTCTTCATGGTTAGGCTGCTTTGCACCTGTATTACTGGGAGATTTGTATGGGAAAGCCTCTGAACCGGAGTTACAGTCGCTTCCATGCGAAGGTGGCTTTAAGCGTTTCAGAGCCTGAAAAGGCTGAAAATGAGGGTTTTGAAGCCTTTAACTGCTCCTGAAGGCTGGAAACGACACTTCACCTGTAAATCGGCCCAATGCTATGGAAAAGTGAAATCAACCACATATTCTTCATGGTTAGGCTGCTTTGCACCTGTATTACTGGGAGATTTGTATGGGAAAGCCTTCTGAACGGAGTTACAGTCGCTTCCATGCGAAGGTGGCTTTAAGCGTTTCAGAGCCTGAAAAGGCTGAAAATGAGGGTTTTGAAGCCTTTAACTGCTCCTGAAGGCTGGAAACGACATTTCACCTGTAAATCGGCCCAATGCTATGGAAAAGTGAAATCAACCACATATTCCTTCATGGTTAGGCTGCTTTGCACCTGTATTACTGGGAGATTTGTATGGGAAAGCTTCTGAACCGGAGTTACAGTCGCTTCCATGCGAAGGTGGCTTTAAGCGTTTCAGAGCCTGAAAAGGCTGAAAATGAGGGTTTTGAAGCCTTTAACTGCTCTTGAAGGCTGGAAACGACATTTCACCTGTAAATCGGCCCAATGCTATGGAAAAGTGAAATCAACCACATATTCTTCATGGTTAGGCTGCTTTGCACCTGTATTACTGGAGATTTGTATGGGAAAGCTTCTGAAGCGGAGTTACAGTCGCTTCCATGCGAAGGTGGCTTTAAGCGTTTCAGAGCCTGAAAAGGCTGAAAATGAGGGTTTTGAAGCCTTTAACTGCTCCTGAAGGCTGGAAACGACATTTCACCTGTAAATCGGCCCAATGCTATGGAAAAGTGAAATCAACCACATATTCTTCATGGTTAGGCTGCTTTGCACCTGTATTACTGGGAGATTTGTATGGGAAAGCTTCTGAACCGGAGTTACAGTCGCTTCCATGCGAAGGTGGCTTTAAGCGTTTCAGAGCCTGAAAAGGCTGAAAATGAGGGTTTTGAAGCCTTTAACTGCTCCTGAAGGCTGGAAACGACATTTCACCTGTAAATCGGCCCAATGCTATGGAAAAGTGAAATCAACCACATATTCTTCATGGTTAGGCTGCTTTGCACCTGTATTACTGGGAGATTTGTATGGGAAAGCTTCTGAACCGGAGTTACAGTCGCTTCCATGCGAAGGTGGCTTTAAGCGTTTCAGAGCCTGAAAAGGCTGAAAATGAGGGTTTTGAAGCCTTTAACTGCTCCTGAAGGCTGGAAACGACATTTCACCTGTAAATCGGCCCAATGCTATGGAAAAGTGAAATCAACCACATATTCTTCATGGTTAGGCTGCTTTGCACCTGTATTACTGGGAGATTTGTATGGGAAAGCTTCTGAACCGGAGTTACAGTCGCTTCCATGCGAAGGTGGCTTTAAGCGTTTCAGAGCCTGAAAAGGCTGAAAATGAGGGTTTTGAAGCCTTTAACTGCTCCTGAAGGCTGGAAACGACATTTCACCTGTAAATCGGCCCAATGCTATGGAAAAGTGAAATCAACCACATATTCTTCATGGTTAGGCTGCTTTGCACCTGTATTACTGGGAGATTTGTATGGGAAAGCTTCTGAACCGGAGTTACAGTCGCTTCCATGCGAAGGTGGCTTTAAGCGTTTCAGAGCCTGAAAAGGCTGAAAATGAGGGTTTTGAAGCCTTTAACTGCTCCTGAAGGCTGGAAACGACATTTCACCTGTAAATCGGCCCAATGCTATGGAAAAGTGAAATCAACCACATATTCTTCATGGTTAGGCTGCTTTGCACCTGTATTACTGGGAGATTTGTATGGGAAAGCTTCTGAAGCGGAGTTACAGTCGCTTCCATGCGAAGGTGGCTTTAAGCGTTTCAGAGCCTGAAAAGGCTGAAAATGAGGGTTTTGAAGCCTTTAACTGCTCCTGAAGGCTGGAAACGACATTTCACCTGTAAATCGGCCCAATGCTATGGAAAAGTGAAATCAACCACATATTCTTCATGGTTAGGCTGCTTTGCACCTGTATTACTGGGAGATTTGTATGGGAAAGCTTCTGAACCGGAGTTACAGTCGCTTCCATGCGAAGGTGGCTTTAAGCGTTTCAGAGCCTGAAAAGGCTGAAAATGAGGGTTTTGAAGCCTTTAACTGCTCCTGAAGGCTGGAAACGACATTTCACCTGTAAATCGGCCCAATGCTATGGAAAAGTGAAATCAACCACATATTCTTCATGGTTAGGCTGCTTTGCACCTGTATTACTGGAGATTTGTATGGGAAAGCTTCTGAACCGGAGTTACAGTCGCTTCCATGCGAAGGTGGCTTTAAGCGTTTCAGAGCCTGAAAAGGCTGAAAATGAGGGTTTTGAAGCCTTTAACTGCTCCTGAAGGCTGGAAACGACATTTCACCTGTAAATCGGCCCAATGCTATGGAAAAGTGAAATCAACCACATATTCTTCATGGTTAGGCTGCTTTGCACCTGTATTACTGGGAGATTTGTATGGGAAAGCTTCTGAACCGGAGTTACAGTCGCTTCCATGCAAGGTGGCTTTAAGCGTTTGAGAGCCTGAAAAGGCTGAAAATGAGGGTTTTGAAGCCTTTAACTCCTCCTGAAGGCTGGAAACGACATTTCACCTGTAAATCGGCCCAATGCTATGGAAAAGTGAAATCAACCACATATTCTTCATGGTTAGGCTGCTTTGCACCTGTATTACTGGGAGATTTGTATGGGAAAGCTTCTGAACCGGAGTTACAGTCGCTTCCATGCGAAGGTGGCTTTAAGCGTTTCAGAGCCTGAAAAGGCTGAAAATGAGGGTTTTGAAGCCTTTAACTGCTCCTGAAGGCTGGAAACGACATTTCACCTGTAAATCGGCCCAATG